>NC_137130.1:28510025-29110025 GCF_949319135.1 Squalius cephalus
TCTATCTATCTATCTATCTGTCTGTCTGTCTGTGATGTCTCACTGATATTAGTGTCTGGTTTAGTACACTCAGGTCTCCCGCTGGTCCAGTCATCCAAACGCTCTCACATGCATCTGTCCACTTCCGCTCTGAGTAACGCGTCAGCGAGCCTGCACTACCCGATGCCCCCGTGTCACTATAGCAACCAGCAGACCACCTACGGCATGATGACGGGTACGTCAACTTACGCACAACTTACGCAACTAAGAGAAGTACTGCTCTTCTGTGCTTGTGTATTATCGCGCATAGCATAAACACACACAGAAATACCGTGTGTGTGTGTGTGTGTGTGTGTGTGTGTGTGTCTCCAGCGCAGGAAATGCTCTCTGCCAGCATCTCTCAGACCCGCATCCTGCAGACCTGCAGTGTTCCTCATGCCAACATGGTCAACAGTTCACTGCAAGGTACAACCTCGACCAGAGCAGACACACGTACAGGTGTTAAACGTTCAAAGTCAGTCAGAATAAATAATTCAGGCTATCAACAGAATAAAAATAGTTTCCAGTGACAATAACTGTGTGTGGTGCCATTCTGCCTCTATTAGGAAATACATTACCAGGTGATTTCCTTTTGTTTGTGCTTCCATCTAGTGTTTGTAGCAAGAAATAACAGTTATATTCAGTACTGTATACAGAAGAGATCCTTACTGTTAAAAAAAAGAAGCCCATGTCAGTTTATTTGATTAACTATAAAATGTCTTCATGTGCTGTGTAATTAGAAATATCCACCGCTGAATTTAACCGAGGCCCAAATCTGAATACAGTGTCCTGTGATGCACTGGAAACATCCCGCCACTAGAGGGAGATGCAGATCAAGTTATTGTTATTGGGAAGATAGAAAATGTAAAGCCTCCGACATATTAATTAAGACTTTTTCTGTATTCCCATTAGCCTATAACTTATACAGTAATTTGGAAACATTACTAGTTTTAATGTTTTTGAAAGAAGTATCTTATGCTCATCAAGCCTGCGTTTATTTGATCAAAAATACAGAAAAACAATAACATTGTGAAATATTACAATTTAAAATAATTTCATATACTTTAAAATATTTTTTTCTGTGATGCAAAGCATAATTCAGTAATTTTAATATGCTGATTTATTATCAATGTTGGAAACAGTTTGTGCTGCTTAATATTTTTTTGGGAACCTCTGATTTTTCAGGATTCATTGATGAATAAGAAGTAATAAAAAAAACAGTATTAAAAAGTTAAAAATCACAGAAATAAATTATTTTTTAAAGTATATTAAAATAGAAAACCATTCTTTTAGACTGTAATAATTGTTCACAATATTACAGTTTTCCTGTATATTTGATCAAATAAATGCTGGATTGATGAGCATAAGAGACTTCTTCTTTCAAAAACATTAAAAAAAGTAATGCTTCCAAACTTTTGACCGGTACTATATATATATAAAGATGAAAATCATCACAATATCACAATTAATTGAGGGTGAATCAGAGGTCAAAGTTGGCAGTTTATTAAGATATATTAGGAGTTTATTTTTGTTCTCTCATAATTGAAATATTTCACGGGTCAAATCACTGTCCCTAATATCACTTTCCAATAGATATTCCAATAACATTCCTAAAACCAGCACTTTATTATATCATTTTCACAACACATAATCCATTTTTAAAATGCACTGCATAACCGCAATTACCCCAACACCTGACACATCTCACTAACATAAATGAAAAGAAAAAAAATGAATCTGTTGGTGTTTAAAAAAATAAATGAATTCACAATACAGTTTTCCTTTGTAGTCGTTGGAATAACTGCTATCCTGTCTGAGATATGAAGAGTCCTTCATATTTATTCCTTCATGTCCATCCTTCTGTCCCGCAGGAGCTCTGGCTCCACGCCTCTACAAGTTCCCCGAGCACGGTTTGGGCGGGGGCTCGTGTGCTCTGACCCACAGCTTCCAGCCGCTGCCCCAGGCCCTGCTCACGGATGAACCCTCTCTAGGGGACATCAAGCAGGAGCTGCGCAGGAAGAGCCGGCCCCTGGAAGAGCCCCCCGACATGGACTCGCCTCAGATCCGGGAACTGGAGAAGTTCGCTAATGACTTCAAACTGAGGAGGATCAAACTAGGTTTGTCTTCTAAGCTGGACCGTGTTGAATATCGTTTCCCACATAAACATATTTTCATTAGCTTATATCAAACCAGTTTAGTTTGTTTACCTAGTTGATATTAGATACAGTTATTTCTGTGATGGTCTATTATTATAAAGCCATCATCCACCCCTAACTGCACATAAAAACATAATAAACATTTGGTGCGTCCCAATTCGTATACTTATGCACTATTCTGTCATTTTGTAGTGTAAATGAGTGGTGTGTTCACACTGAAAATTGCACTTCAAATACCGGAATGATGCATTTAATTAACCGAAAAACACTTCATTAACTCAACTGTTGCAGCTACAAAGAGTACTTATTATGAAGATAATATATTATATAAAAAAAGAATTCGGTTACACTTTATTTTAAGGTGTCATTGTTACAGTGTAATTATATATTTAAATACTGAGTAATATTAATTAACAGCATGTACTTACTATAGGGTTAGGGTAGGATTAGGATTTGGTTGAGGGTTAGTTGCATGTAATTATGCATAATTTACTGTTATTACTACGGTAAGTACATGTAATATATGTAACAAAGACACTGCAAAATAAAGTGTTACCAAGAATTCTTAATGGATAACACATTAGAGTTTTAAAATCAGTTATAAGAGTAATTTCCACTGAAACTGGAAGACAGGGCGGGGCATATCGTAGCTCCTCCCCTTTTTTAAAAAAAAATTGGCAATAGCCAGAGCCGTTGAGCTCGGCAAAGGCTCATTTTCCTCCTAATTTCTAACCGTTTCTTGAAAATAATGTCGCTTTAAAATACAGCATTCTGTACAGCAATCAAATGGGTCCGATACGTTTCGCACATATGACCCGCTCTGTGCTCTCGTATCTCTCGTATTCTCGTGACACTAACATGAAACCAGACTTCATTCGCCCCAATGGAAAGCATATTTATACTCCCTATATAGTGCATTATGTGCTATTTACCATGTAGAAAATAGTAAATGTGTAAAAATTTTAGCCACAGCTTCAGTGTCTATTTATAATGTATCAGGATGCTTCAAATTCTAGAGAGCATTTGATTGGACAGAAAATCTGGTGAGAAACTGAAGTGCAGAGTTATGTCATCAAGATCATTGATCCATATTGATCCATATCAAAGTTTTGAATGCTTAAAGTATATCTTCTAAATGTGAATTTGTGGCGTTGTTTAGGAACACACTAGCTTATAGATAACAGTAAGGCTAACATATTCATACAAAATGCCAAAAAACTTCAAAACTTCAAAGATTTTTAACCTTTACTTTTAAATTACTCACTCAAGACTTTCGTTCATCTTCAAAACACAAATGAAGATTTTTTTAATGATATCTGAGAGCTTTCTGTCCCTCCATTGAAAGCCTACGCAACTACCACTTTCAAGCCCCAGAAAGGTAGTAAACGCATCATTACAGTAATCCATGTGACTCCGGTGGTTAACCTCAGTTTTATGAAGCGACATGATTACTTTGTTTGTGCAAAAAACAAACAAACATAATTTAGGCCTACCACTTTATTTAAAGGGTAACTCTCGCCAAAATGAACCTAGGCTATTTTTTGTTAATCTACCCGAGTCAAACATTCGTGTAAAAGCGTAATTGGAATGGAAACGCCACTTTTAATATTGACCGTATTTTCGTTTTCGGTCAAAATGCCTTTTGAATGGGAGTGCATGGGGCATTTCTATGATAGCATCAAAATGGCTATTTCTAAAACACTAAGAAGGCTCGACACAACATGAAACTGTGCTCGAAGTATCACCAGGGGCTCTACACATGAACTCCAGCATTGACTACATTGTTTGTGTACACAAAGTTTACTAAAAAGAAAGGTTTTGTACGACTCACTTTATCAGTTAGTGTTTCCGGTGGCTGGAATTTTGTCCGTCAAAAGTAGTCGATCTCCGAATGCAACGTAACATGAGGAGAGTAAATATCTTTACTGACAAAATTCCAGTATTTTTCACGAATGTTTGACTCGGGTAGATTAACAAAAATAGCCTAGATTGCAATTTGGCGAGAGTTACCCTTTAAAAAATATGAATCTCCAACCACTGATCTCTCGTTCATGCAACGTCTGCTCTCGCATCAACACAACACATGACACATTTTTATGTTAGTTTGGGTGAGCTAACCCTTCAGTGACCTTTTGTTTCCATTAATATTATATTATCTGCAAGTACTATTAAAACACAGGCTACTTTTAAGATTTGAAGTACTCTGCAAGTGCACATTCAGTACAACCAACCGCACATTCTTTCCCTCAAGGGTTTGCTGGCAAAACTTTTCCTAACTTTCAGCTTCGATTGGCAGGTTACACACAGACCAATGTGGGTGAAGCACTGGCGGCTGTGCACGGCTCTGAATTCAGCCAAACCACCATCTGCCGCTTTGAGAACTTGCAGCTCAGCTTCAAAAACGCCTGCAAGCTCAAATCCATCCTGGCAAAGTGGCTGGAGGAGGCCGAGCAAGCCGGTGGTGAGTCAACACACTCCTCAGTGGGATCATTTATATATTTATTTACCACCACCATGCCATTATCCCTGAGTTTTGAAGGAAAACTTAAGATTGCTTAGCTCTAATTTGCGACTCCCATCAGCTCTTTTTAATGAGAAGATGGGCATGCATGAGCGTAAACGGAAACGGAGAACAACCATCAGGTAAATGGGGAATTCGAACTAAACAAAAGCCATTATATCAGCATCTCCCTCTCATTAATGCCTAATTAATTCTTAATTTCCTCTCTCAGTCTTGGGGCTAAGGAAGCCTTAGAAAGAAATTTCGTGGAGAAGAGTAAGCCATCATCTCAGGAGATCGTGCGAATGGCGGAGGGTCTCCATCTGGAGAAGGAGGTGGTCCGCGTGTGGTTCTGTAACCGCCGGCAGAGGGAGAAGAGGGTGAAGACCAGTCTACACCACAGCTCGTTCATGGCCAAAGAGACTGCAGCCTGTAGACCCTGAAGGGCCAGAGGCTCCAGATGCTGTCCTGGGATGTGATTATTATCCACAGGCAAGAATGCACACCAGACTTTGGCAGTGAGTGGGTTTAAAGTAGTGATTAACCCAAATAAAGGGTTTGAACACTTTTAAAAATGTCTGAATGTTATCAAAATATCCAACCAAATGACATCTGCTAACACACTATGACCTTCTGAAACGTTTGGTCTCATTTGAAAAGTTCACACAAGTGTCCTATCAGAATAACCACAGGTGTCATTCATCACATTAACTACTGTATGAATATGATTCACTAATGTTTTACAAATACATCGTGTCACGATAGCCTACTTTCTCTTAATATTATATATCCAGTGTTTTATCATTTAAATTTTGACATTTTTTTCTATGCCAGTTGGTTTGATATTGTTATATAATGCAATGCCATTCATAGATTTTTAGTTATGCTTTTAGTGTCCAAATACTTTCCATTTTAATTTATTTATATTAATTTATTGCTTTTATATTGCTTTTATTAATTATAGGAGAATTTAAGCAGCCCCCTCATTAAAATCTAAATCTCAGCTGTTCAAAGACATTAAAAAAAATAAATAATAATAATGTTTTTTTGCTTTAAAATGGGATGTTTGTGGTTTCTATATTTAAAAGTACTTAAAAGGGCTGATACTTTTATACTTTTCAATGTTGTTAAAATAATTTATTCATCATTAATATATCTAAAAAAAAAAACATAACTGAAAACACATCCTAGAAATGTGTCATTGCACTGTAGAGTTTTGTATGAAGCATCCAAACCTTTCATTTGTATATAGAAATGATGAATGCGTCCAAATAAATGACTAGTATTGTGGTCATGCTTTGTTTGTCATATTATTTTAAGATGCTGCAAGTCATTAGATGCTCTGCAACAATCTGGGCATTATTATGTGAATTACATGCTTCGCATGAATCGTAACATGTGAGGTAAGTGCGCTGTGATTCAGATTATTAAACATAATCAAACATCATTCCGATGGGAGGGAATTAAGCATCTATCATGTGCGTATATGTGTGTATGATCAGAGCCCTACTGGGTTTTACTGAGGGATTATTTACAGTATTGCATTGTTCCTGACAGTGTTATAATGAGGTAGCACACAGCCGCTCTCAGCAGAGAGATATGGGTGATATGATCTATATGATCATCATCTCCTGCCATTGACTGTGTCAGCAACACATCCCTAACCACCACATCTGACCTAATAATGCAATAAATACAGTATACTCTGGGAAAATGTTGACAGGGTTTGACATTCTCAGTGTATATCATACATAAATATGACCACTGAGAAAACAATAAAACGTTGGATTTGTCCGTGTGTATTCCAGCAGGTTCCAGTCCAGCAGGAACGCTTGCAGCAGTTACACATCCATACCTCATTAAATTACTTTGAAATTAATGGACTGCACCCTGGTTCATTTAAGAAAGGTCACTCGACAAACTCATTAAGACCTTATTTAAAAATCATGATTCATTATGATTATGAATAATGATGTCTAATTTAATGAAATATGAAATGCTCTAAAAGGCCATTAGAACAATTGTAAGGTTCATAACGCTCAGCTTAAAGGTTTCCCACCGTTTAAAGGGTTAGTTCACCCAAAAATGAAAATTCTGTCAGTAATTACTCACCCTCATGTTGTTCCAACCGCGTAAGACCTTCGTTCATCTTCGGAACACAAATTAAGATATTTTTGATGAAATCTGAGAGCTGGCTCACTTCTCCATAGGCTTCTAGGTGACCGAAACTTGCTGGCCCAGAAAAGTTATTAAAGAGATCGTTAATATAGTGGCTTACAGTAGTTAATATAGTAACTACAGTGGCTCAATCTTAAGTATATCAAGCGACGAGAATACTTTTTGTGCGCAAAAACAAACAAAAATAACGACTTTATTCCACTATTCATTTCCTTCTATCTGGGCCTCGAGTTGGTTCACGTAGTGTTTTTGCGCAGCGCGTCTGTGTTACACGTCAGACGCATCACACACATGACCAGCGTCGGCCAATAGTGAGCCTACGTGGTGACGTGCAACACAGACGCGCTGCGCAAAAACACTACGTGAACCAACTCGACTATGGAGAAGTGATCCAGCACTCAGATTTCATCAAAAATATCTTAATTTGTGTTCCGAAGATGAACGAAGGACTTACGGGGTTGGAACAACATGAGGGTGAGTAATTACTGACAGAATTTTCATTTTTGGGTGAACTAACCCTTTAACAGTTCAGTACAGGCCACCCTCATGTTTTTAGTTGGCATCTTAACGATTGTGCAAATGATCTGATTGTTAAATGCTGAAATACATGTTAAACACCAGTTATTCACAAATATGAAGGTACTTTATTAATTAGAAAATCAAATCAAAGCATAAACTGTACATTCATATACACACTGAATTGGTTAGAATGAAAGAACCTTTTGCTGAGAAGTACATACAGATGAAGTTGAAAAGAAAAGTTCTCCTAAAGGCTGGAATACACTATACGACTTTTAAAATATGAAAAGACTTCAAAACACTAGGCATTATTGCAGACTTTTTAAATGGTTACAGAGAAAACTGGGCGTCGTACACTAAACGACTGAGGATCACACACTCCCGTTCAATTCGATAGGAAACATTTGCCTGGAAACAAATTTGTGTTCTAAAATCGGCTCAAAATATCAAACATGGATGGAATGAGAGTGTCAAGCAGAGTTTGTACACTACGCGATTTTCTGCAAAATCCAACAGTCAACGTGTTCCAGTGGGAGAGGATTAAGCGTCTGCAGACTGGCTTTGACTTTCAACTAGCGTCGACTCGTCCAGATTGAAAATCGTGGCACAAATCTGTACAAAAGTCATGCGGTGTGTTCCAGCCGTTAGCTGGAAGATGGTTAGCTCTTTCTACAAACCCACTCTTACAAATAAAGGCTCCAAAAGGGGAATTTTGCAGTGATGCCATAGAAGAACCATTTTTTGGTTCCCCATAAAGGAACTTTGAAGTGTAAAGAACATTTTAAAATGTCCGGACACAGCATATACTTCGATTTTTCAAGCGTGGCTCTCCTGGACCAAAGTTGCCCATCCCTGCCACAGGTTCATTAGTGTGGGAACCTCCAATCATGGGGTCCAAGTTATTGGTTGTTACTTCCAGACGACAGCCTTGCATATGTAGACCCTAATTATATTAAAGTATGAATATGAACTCTATGAAAACTGAACTCACAGCATTGATTTATTTCTCCGCAACACCTGAACAATGAATCATTTCCATAACACTGACATGATATGTTGCGCATCGTTCAAGTTTAAATGTGTCCATCATGGAACTACAATTTGTTTTACTCAACAGATAAATTGTTTGTTTCAAGGTTGATAAGATTAAATCACATTATCATTATCATATCAACAAATATTCTCATGCATGATACGTTTGTATGTACGTGTAAGAAATACAGATTTTATACCAAACCTCACTGCGAAGGAAACTGTATTCCTTAACTTACTTCCTTAAGTCATACACAACCTAAAAAGACATACAAATACACGTAATGAGCAACTTTTAATAACATGACACGTATTTGAGATGATTAGCCCTATAACACATGGGAATCCCATGCCGTTCCAATGTTGGTGTGCATTTAAAGGATTCAAAGGACAATTTGTTACCACAGTAATAGCACCCTTTAAGTTAAAAGTGAAGTGTGTAATTGTTTTGGCATCAAACAGAATAATGGCTGTCCCCGAAATCGTATACTCTCTGAATTGAGTAGGTACTTTTGAACAAGTAAACTCTTTGCGACTATTAAAAAAGTACATTCTATGTAATATGAATGTGTAGTAAGAACACATTCACCATGTACTTAATTCGCTGCATCTGAAATTAAATACAGTATACAAAAAAACAATAAGCCAACAGAATAATATGTCCAAATACATGATATTTGACCCTGAAGATCTACTACTTCCACCAAGATTCTGAAGTGCGCTTTTGATGAACACTTTACTGTCCCATGAGGCCACAGGAGAGGATTTATGAATGGCAGTGAAGTGACACAGTGGGTCACATTTCATTCATTTTGAATTTCATTCATACTACACACATTCATACTATATAAAACATACTTTTTTAATACTCGCAAAGTAAGTTTCAAACCAAATGTAGTATCTACCTTACAGAATGCGATTTCAGACACTGAAATTGTGATGTGAATGTCAAAGGAAGAAGTAGTCATCAGAGTACATTTTGGCTACTGTTTCATGAAAACTCCAGACATACTACTCCTTTCACACTGTTTTTCGCCAACTACTTTGTGAATATGATTTTGAATGCAGCCATTAGGTGTGTTCGACTTGATGCAGTTCTTTCATGTCATTCATCGATCGGTCTGCGCAGCGCCGCTTTGAGTTGAACACACCCATTGACTTTGTAACCCCTCCCCTCTCAATCTGCCATTGGTTGCCCAAACAGATAGCCCTATCCCAAGCTCACACTATTGGTTGAGATGATGTTGAGCCAGTCATGCTGCTCAAAACAAAACGCTGCAATTCCATTTGGAGCCACTAGTGGCACAAAAATCAGATACTTGGCCTTTAAAACCCTACACTATGTTCAGCAGATTTGAAGAGAATGTCAGTTTGAGTGTGCATTTTGTCAAAACATCTAGACCGTGATCTGCTGTATATGTCTGACCAATGAATCCAATCCAGTGACTCATTGCAATACTCCAAAAAGAGTATGTTTCTTCCCTACATTTTTCCTTCATTTATTACTTGGACACTCCCCGTTCCCACTATGAACTCAGTCCTTTGTTGGCAGTGGGTGCACAGAGGGTGAAGAGGTTTAGTCCATTCCCAGAGCCTTCAGCTGTCTCTCGATCTCAGCGTCTGAAATGGTGGCCGCTTTAGACTTTGCTGGGGAGGCGCCAGGGAGGATCTTTCCCGCTGACGGGGCTCTTACCATCTGCGGAAACAATAACTATTTATTAGAGCAGTAAAACTTCAGATTTCACAGATCACCTGGTGCTAAAACTCTACCAGCATAAGCCTCAGTTTAATTGTTGTTTTGGGGAATAGATGTAGCACCAATCAAATATGATCATTGTTTGTGCCAAATGTTCTACTACAACAGAGCCCGATCACTTTATTTGGGAAAAACAGGACAAAGAATCTGTGGAATATGGTAATATGAGAATTACATTTTGGCCCAAGGGAATACACATCTGCTGCAATCAGATAGGATGATTCTGCATCTCATGAATCTAAAGAAAGGCCTACAGTAATCACAGGCACAGCCAGAGTCCAGCCATCTGCTGAAAGCAGCCGCTGGGGCTGTCCCAAGAACAGGGTGGACAAAAAGAAAGTCAAATCTTACCTTTCCGGAGATCTCTATGCCGATCTCATCCAGCATCTGGTTCACGATGTCCTGGCATTCTTCCTCATCGCCCGATTCATCAAAAATCTCATCCAGTGTATCGTTGACTGAGGACAGAAATGTGTACAAGTTTAATAATAATCTAGACTGGTGATTCTCAAATGGTTTTGCTTTAGGATCTAGATGCAATTAATCCACATGGAAACAAAGACGGTTTACAAGGTATCGGGTTGAAAGAGACCTTCTGAGGATGAACTCGCTGGATATGATAGAGTTTGCCATGTTTGGGGCATCAAATCATTGATAAAGTTTTTAAGAGTTTTGTTTGAAGCACTTACTATCAATTAATTCAAATTCATACATTTTTAACTAATAAATAATAAATTCAATATCCTGAGGAACTGTTTATTTTGCCAATAAGTTATTGTTTATCTATACACATTTTCCTGTTTTTTTCAGTGATTTCTGTACAATTCGCCTTAAACGACACATAAAAATAAAATAAACTCTGGTTGGTCTCTTTACAGAATGGTCAGGCCATCTCTTCCTGTCTAGATTGGCAGTGTTTGCCAACAATGTTGACTATAACTTTTGCATTAAGGTCTAGTTCCTCAAAACTAGTGGTGAGTCAACAGTGCCAAAATTGTTAATTGGACGATAACGAATTTCAATGGTTTCATTGCCAACAATTCACAGCACAGAACTCATTGTGTGCACAAACCATGTCCTTGTTGCAAAATGAGCCAGTTTTAATGTTGTCCTATTCATATTTTCTTTACTAAATGCAGTTAGTTTTTTTTAATAGTTTTTGAGGACGAGGGCATGCCACACAGCCTGTCCAGGTTGGCGCTTGTGTAATTTGGTCGCTTTTACCAAGTGAACGACATAAATTGTCTCAAACTTGACTGGACACCCGGCCTTTGATGTAAAATGAAATATGGGAAGTGCTGACAAGCCTATTTATTTTGCTCTCCTGATGATTCTGAAATTTAAAAAACACAACGAAACTCACCATATACAATAAGCATACATAGTCCGGATATCATTTAGCATATTTTTTTGCACTGCTAAAAACCAACCAGAACAGATCCAAAACTTACGCATGTCCTCTGTCATTCCCATTTTAAAGTTCTCTTTTTGGAAGTCCTGCATCGTCTGTAGCGTCTTCTTGGGGTCCATTCTTTTATTGACAGTCTGCATAGTCTAAGAGACAGAAAGAGTTCAAGCAATCCATCACGTTCCCCGAGAATAAACAGAGCATCCTTACGGTGCACAAAACGGTAATAAAAATAACACAAGCTCTGACAAAAATCCACCACAGACAAATACATTTTGAATGCAGCTCAACATAAATTTAAACATCACACCATCCGGTGAGGAGGGGGAGTACAGTAAGTAGATGACACAGAACATAAAAATAGGTCGCATGGAGAGAAGTCTGTTTTACTGTCCCTCTGGGTCTCTAGCACTGTGGCAGGGCAGACACACAGGATGAGTCCTATCTGATTACAGAGAATTATTTACACACAGCCTCATTATCACCCATCTCATATCTATTACACCAGCTACCTCCTTATGATTGACTACAAATACCACCATATACAGCCGGGTGAGGAAATATTAATAGCTTCCTTCCTCATACAATATAGATTGGATGGATACACACACAATGAATATTTTGTGCGAGTACAGGAACGGCTTGCAAATGAGTGAGAAAAACAACACCCCATCAATGAGTAGTCAGAGACTGAACTTAATTGGCTGAAATTGCATTTTATGTGATGATACGACATGCCAGTAGTGACTGGTAGAGATCAGACGTGTGTGCATTATACAGTGCCCTCCACAATTATTGAAACCCCTGGTAAATATTATCAAAATTGGCTGTAAAAAATAAATCTGCATCGATTATCCTTGTGATCTTTCATTCAAAAAATGTGCAAAATTCTAACCTTTCATTGAAGTAAAAGAATTGAAAGTGGGGGGAAATCACATTATGAAATAAATGTTTTTCTCCAAAACACGTTGGCCACAATTATTGAAACCCCTAGAATTTTTTACGAGTAAAATATCTCTGAAGTATATTCCCATTAATATTTACCTTTTTTAGCACACCAGGGTGACTAGGAACATGAAACTGTCCAGCTATGACTTCTTGTTTCACAGGAGTTTAAATATGAGGAAACACAAAGGCCAAATCCCCTTAATCATCCATCACAATGAGTAAAACCACAGAATACAGTTCTGATGCGTAGCAAAAGATTGTTGAGCATCACAAACTAGAAAGTGGCTGTAAGACAATCGCTAAAGAATTGAAAATCCCCATTTTGACCATCAGGGCAATAATTAAGAAGTTATAACCAACTAAAGATGTTATGAATCTGCCAGGAAGAGGACGTGTGTCTATACTGTCTTAATGCACGGCGAGGATGAAAGTTTGAGTGGCCAAAGACTCTCCAAGGATCACAGATGGAGAATTGCAGAGATTAGTTGAGTCTTAGGGTCAGAAAGCCTAAAAAAAAAATTATCAAACAACCCCTACATCCCCACATGTTGTTTGGGAGGGTTTAAAAAAAAAACTCCTCGCTCATCCAAAAACAAATTCCAGCAAATTTAATTGTCAGACACGACTGGATCTTCAAACAACACAGGGTTCTGTGGTCAGATGAGACTAAAACAGAGCTTTTTGGCAGCAAACACAGTAGATGGGTTTGGTGAACACAAGGATAAAAAGTACCCCATGTGTACAATTTAATATACCATTGGATCTTTAATGTTGTGGGCATATTTTTCTGCTGGAGGTCCTGGACTTCTTGTTCAGATACATGGCATTGTGGATTCTATCAAATATCAACAGATAAAAAATCAAAACCTGACGCCTTCTGCTAGAAATCTTATAATGGGCCGTGGTTGGATCTTCCATCAGGACAACGATCCAAAACAAACATCAAAATCAACACAAAAATGTGTTGTGGAGCACAAAATGAAGCTTCTGCCATGACCATCCCAGTTCCCTGACCTGATGAGTGGGCTGAACTGAAGAGAAGAAGCACAAACATGGATCTGGGAATCTGAAGGATCTGGAGAGATTCTGTGTGGAGGAATGGTCTCTGATCTCTTGTCAGTTATTCTCCAAACTCATCAGGCATTATAGGAGAAGACTCAGAGCTGTTATCTTGGCAAAAGGAGGTTGCAGAAAGTATTTAATAAAAGGGTTTCAATAATTGTGGCCAACGTGTTTTGGAGAAAAACATTATTTCATAATGTGATTTTCCCCCCACTTTCCATTCTTTTACTTCAATGAAAGGTTAGAATTTTGCACATTTTTTGAATGAAAGATCACAAGGATAATCGATGCAGATTTATTTTTTACAGCCAATTTTGATCATATTTACCAGGGGTTTCAATAATTGTGGAGGGCACTGTAAGTGCAGACTGTGAAATTGTTTTCTTATTCAACAAAATAAGTGTCTCCAGAGGTAAAATAAATGAACCTACCCCCATCTCATAAATTAGGCTAGGTAGGTAGATGATTAAATAAATTAATGATTAACTACATTATGTGAAAGAAAATAGAATAACATTTTTTTTTTTTTTAAACAAACATAATATTTCATCTAGTTGCTCAACTCAATGAACTAAAATAACAAAAACTGAAATATAACTAATGAAAATGATATATACATATTAGAAAAAACAAATAAAATAGAAAAAAAAAGCCAGGGTAGTCTAGCAACTCTCCGTTGACTTTCGGAGCTGTAAAAACCTAAATTGGGTCAGGCCAATCACATCGTGTATAGAGTAGGCGGGGCGGGCTTAACATAATGACGACAGAGTTGCGACGGTTCCCTGCTACTTGAAAACAAAGAATGGCGGAGCTGCTGGCGAACAGTCTTTCGAATCGGCTTTGGCTGCGACTCTGGAGGACTTGGAGTTAAGTTTTTCTTTGAGAAAAGAGCAAAGAATGGCACTTAAGTCATTCTTAAAAAAGGAAGATGTGTTCATAGTTTTGCCAGCCAGATTCAAAAGTTGAATCTATCAACTAACGTAAGCTCCGCTGTTGGGAAAACGCTCTGGTTGGTTGCAGCGCTGTCCTATTGCGTGCAGAGGGAACTTGAAAGACAGCCGTTTATCCCGCCCCTCGGATTGAGCCGTGTCTATGGTGAGTTGCCAGACCTAACATCTTGATGTAGGTCTGGCTTGCCAGGCTAGATACCAAGACCACTGCAATGACTAGTATTACATTTAAAAAAAAAAAAAAAAAATTTTTTTTAACACACTGTATATATCCTCCTGGGACCCAGAAAAAAAAAGTTTTTTGAATTTAGTTTTTTCCCATGTCATCACACTGTTTAGATCACAATAAACAAATGGTAAAAAAACATTTTTGCAAAATAATATTTTATTCATAAGTTATGCTATGTCCTCTGTAGTGGACGCCAGGACTAAGTTGTTTAAAAAATAAAATGACATGAAATTATATGTATAGGCAAAAACAATGGGATTTTTTTTTCAATCACCAATAAATTTGGGGGTTTCAGGATTTTTTCAACCAAAATTTGTATAAAGATTATTCTCAACTATGTTATGAAAGAAATAACGGAATGAATTGATACACCATTTTACATTATGCAATATGTGGGTAAAATGTCCATAAATTTATATTCCCATTCAATGCAATGTATATATAAACTGTATCTAATTTGCACCTTAATGTGTTCTTGGAGCAACATTTAATGAAAAAAGAAGTGTAATAATTGGAGTAATAATTGGCAACATTTTAATAATAATATCTAATATTTCATAGGAATATTGATGTATAATTTATTTCCATATTCACTTGTTGTGTCTCACAAAATGCCTGATAAACATGATTTAAGTCCTGGTGTCCTCTACAGTGGACACGTTTGAAATCAATGCCCTGTTCTGTAACAGAAAATATTTTTTTTATTTGAAACCCCTTAACATTTTCCTGAGATGTTGTTTTATGAAATACAATTTGAAAAGTAGTCCAATTTAAATTATAATTACAATATATTATCATATTTCCATAAGAATGCTACATTTGATCACTAAATTAATGTCAGACATTTTTAAAGACCAATGAGAAGTTGTTTTCATGGTGAAACATTTGGTATCTCTGAAAAGTCCTGAATGTGCTCTTTACAGGACACCCAGGTTGTGTCATGTGACATGTATGACGTCAGAGAAATTCACTAAAATATAATGTCCACTACAGTGGACAAAAGTCTATTCTTGGGTCCCAGGAGGATATATAACTTTATTAATTTTCTCCCAAAGAAAGCTGCATAGGCTCCATCCTAAGCTCCATAAGACAACAACATGGCTCCTATTATTTTGTACAAGCATCATGGGAAAAACTCTAAATGAACGATAATGAGGACAGTGTGAATTAATACACAGAGAATGTGAGATTTGAGATCTTTATAAAAGTAGAGCAGAAACTATAAAACTGGGTCACAATGAGACCAGTGAAGTGAGGAGCTCCTCAACAACATGATAATTAAACCCTGTTTAAGGATTCTTTTGAAGTTCTTTGCCACATAAGGGATTCTGTTTTTCCAGCACTTCCCAGGAACACATCGGGCTTCATGTGAATAATACAGAGCCGTCATCAGTGGGTGGGGGAGAACTGGGAATGTTGAAGGGAATATTGTGATGAGGGGGACCCACTAAGGTCCTCCATGGACACGGGAAAACTGAATCAGTAGTCATGCAGATCCATTGGGAGGTGTGAGGCTCTTACCTTCGCTGTGGTAGACATGGCTCCAGCCATCTTCATCTGAGAGTTCATGACCTTGGTCTGCGTGGACATGGACGTGACCTTAGAGCTTACGGCGTAGGTCCGGTTCTTCTGTTTTCTAAGCTGTACGAGCTGCTTGGCCAGTATCTTGCAGGCTTCTCGGTTTCCAGTTTTGGCCATTTTTTTTATTTCCATTTCCTGGTAAGAATAAAGACATCAACAATGGCGCGTTTAATAGGAACAAAATTGGGTTTTCACTTCTAGGACAGAACAACAAAGGCACCCAGAAAAGGCAGAGATGTTCATGATGTTGTGAAGCACCACACACACCATAACAGCTGAAACTTGTGCCATGTTTACTTGTTTGGACCCAGAGGTCTGTGTTTCTTTACATTAGTAAAAGTCTGAAAACAGCCCTGAGGAGCTTCAAGCAATTAGATGCAGTGTGGGAAACTGTGAGTGTGTGTTTGTGTAGATACTGTGAGGGCGACCCACATCAGTGCTAATGATTTTACAGCTCTCTTTCTACACCATGTGTAGAAAACATGACAAACATATTTCAAATAAAAATCCCTTTCTAACAAGCATCTGGTAACTGGAAATGTTAGCTTATTGGAGAGTCATAATCATTTGATGGAGACCATTAAAAATGAAATAATAAAAATAAATAATTTTCATTTTTGGGTGAACTATGCCTTAAAGCAGGGTTTCTCAAACTCGGTCCTGGAGGGCAACTGTCCTGCACAGTTTAGCTCCAACCCTGATCAAACACACCTAGCTGTGAGTTTCTAGTGATCCTGAAGACATTGATTAGCTTGCTCAGGTGTGTTTGATCAGGGTTGGAGCTAAACTGTGCAGGACAGTTGCCCTCCAGGACCGAGTTTGAGAAGCCCTGCCTTAAAGGGATAGTTCGGCCAAAAATTATATTTAACCCATGATTTACTCACCCTCAAGGCGTTCGAGATGCATATGTCAATCATTTTTCAGACGAACACATTTTCAGTTATTTTAGAAAATGTCTAAGATCTTTCAGTGGTTATAATGTGAAGCGATGGGGTCCACTCCTTCAAGTCCCAAAATGTGCATGCATCCTAGAGCCCGACCGATATATCGGCGGGCCGATATTATCGGCCGATATTAGGCATTTTCCTAACTATCGGTATCGGCATTTATAACGGCCGATAAATTAATATTTAAAAAAATGCTGGGTGCAGTGATTTATGTAAGGATGGCGCTGCCAATAAAGCACCTAAAAGCTGTTACAAAGAACTGGCAAAAGTGGCAAAAAAATAACAGCTGCGTCCGGTGTAGACACAGTGTTAAAGCTCATTCTGCTACGTTACAACATCAAGCAATATTCCAATAATTGATGTAATTATAACACTTTATATAGGGCCATTTTGCATTAAAAGTAGCCAGATGGAGACGCGACACGTTCAGAATTAATACACTTTTAGTAAACAACAGAACAGCGCGAGCGGGAAGCGGCGCACCTCACGCAGGCAGAGAACGCGTCTGAGAAGGACACTGTTAGTAAAACGCACACACACAGGTCTGTTAAATTAAGCAATACTTTTAAGGTAGGCCTAGTCTAATATTTTTCTGACTAACAAAATTACTGACACAGTAAAGGGTAGATTTAAATAAATAAAAACGAAATATAAATAAATAAAAACGAAATTTAAATAAAGAAATTAAACGAAATTTAAATAAAGAAATTAAACGAAATTTAAATAAAGAAAAACGAAATTTAAATAAAGAAAAACGAAATTTAAATAAAGAAATTAAACGAAATTTAAATCAAGAAATTAAACGAAATTTAAATAAAGAAAAACGGAATTTAAATAAAGAAAAACGAAATTAAGTTAAAATTAAAAACGAGATTAATTTAGATTGATAATAACAGGTAAAAAGGCTAATACATTTTGTTTCTATTATTCTATTTTCCACAATGTCAAAGCAACACAGCTTAATCCAAAACACAAGCTCAGACATGCACTTCCTCCATACAAACTCCGCTGTTCTGCGCTACCAGAGAAGACTCCCGTTGCTGGAACACTTGCGCGTCGGTTCTATTTCTGGCATGCATGCGTTTTCCGCGTGGCTCGAGCCGCGCCTGAGAGACGCGTGTCTCAAGCAGGCAGCCTGTTAACATGGGAGCCGAAATAAAAACGGCCATGCCACGCAGTCAGTGTGTCGCCGGCCTTATTCAAGCGCGAATGAGAACCGTTTCGCGGGGGATCCCAGATGTGAAAAAAACAACAACAACAAATATTCGAATGTCAAATTTTCAAATCAAATACCAACCCACCGAATGAATATTCGAATATTCGGGTCCAGCCATAGCCTAGTTTCACGTTTTGTACATTTTGCTTGCTTACTACTTATTTAAAATAGTATAAAACTACTGTAGTACATATGTAATTATAAACGTTTTCATTATGATATTATTAATTTTACTTTACTAAAAAGATCTGAGTTCTTCCTCCACTGGTAGATTAGAGAAATTAAGATTAAAAATAGAAGAGTATTTAAAACATAATATAATATAAAATGCAATGCAAACTAGTTTGGTTACAGCTCAAATTCTCATTCTATCATTCACCCTGCCTCCATTACATATCTTTGTCACACAAGTGTTTAATCACCACATTTGAGTTATCATTGCAAAACGTTTATATTAGGGCTGTCAAAGTTAGCGCGTTAATAACGCGTTAACGCAAAATCATATTAACGGCACTATTTTTTTAACGCTCGATTAACGAGTATTTTCTGTTTGACCCGTGGCCCAAAACCTAGTTGGAGAAATGGAGATACACAGTGTTGCCAACTTAGCGACATTGCAGACCCATTTAGCGATTTTTTTCCCTTCAACAAAGCGCCCAAACCTTATTTAGTTTCTGAGAATCTACCGGTGCCGCCGGTACTGCTCTTCCAGCACGCGCGCGCGCCTTTCTCTCTCTCTCGCTCTCTCTCTGCGTCTCGCGCTGGAGAGAGGAGCAGCGCTTTAATTCAGTTAAACACACACAGATATGATGTTGCTTCTCTAATTTTACATGCAAGTATAGCCGAAATCGCAAAACAGATATTGTGTTTATCTTATGTGTATTTGATTTCATCAGACGACGGCTCGATTATCAGGATTTTTGTGCAGATTAACATCTTGGAAGGGAGAGCTGGTTATGTCTTAATGGGTCGCGTTTCAGTCACCATTTCATATTCATTCCGTTGTTTGACAACAGAAACAGTAAAATATACCAATGAAAACAGTTTTATTGAGAATTTAGCTTCATCAAAATGGGCACAGAGAGAGACATGAACAAGTTCTTTGAAAAACATCTATGACCTTTGAAACATGTCTCGTCTTCATGCTCCATGTTGACTATGGTTTCAATAATAAACATACATTTACATAAAGCATCCATATTTATCCATGCCCACGTTGATTAGAGTATTACAAACTTGAAAAGTATTAATTTAAGGTACATTTAGAACAAATAAAAAATTAACTAAAAGAGTTAACTCATGACAATCATGCGATTAATCGATTAAAATTTTTAATCGATTGACAGCCCTAGTTTATATATTTATTCTGTTTATACTGTGTATTCTATATACAGTACCCATCAAAAGTTTGCACACACCAATTGGAAAGTGTGTCCAAACTTACTGTACTATAATACACATAAATAATATTGCTACTGTATTATAATATACACATAAATAATATCGGCCGATATATCGGTATCTGGCTTTTTTTTTATCGGTATCGGCATCGGCGCCCAAAAATCCATATCGGTCGGGCTCTAATGCATCCTTCACAAAAGTAATCCATCCGGCTCCAGGGGGATAAACGAAGGCCTTCTGAGGGTAATCCGTGCGGTTTTGTCGTAAAAATATACATATTTAAAACTTTATAAATGAAAATATCTTGCTTCCGGCAACGGTCGACACGCGTTCACGGGAGATGGATACCGGCGTATGATGTAGGACGTAGCGTAGGAGGCGCCGTGACGTAGAACGAAGTACAGCTAAATAAAACGCTACGTCATACGCCGGCATCCATCTGCCGTGAATGCGCGTCGACCGTTGCCGGAAGCAAGATATTTTCGTTTATAAAGTTTTAAATATGTATATTTTTACGACAAAACCGCACAAAATAACTGAAAATGTGTTCGTCTGAAAGATGATTGACATATGCATCTCGAACGGCTTGAGGGTGAGTAAATCATGGGTTAAATATCATTTTTGGCCGAACTACCCCTTCAAAACCCTTTCTTTTATGAGAAAGTATAACGTTTGGAGTAATGGAATTCAGCTTTGCCATCACAGGGATAAATTACATTTTAAAATAAATTTAAAACAATGAGCCTATGTTATCAGTTTTTACAGGTTGTTATCGGGGAATAACATACCGCTGGATGGCGCGACTGACCAATCAGAATCAAGTATTCCACAGAGCTGTGTAATAAATTCTGTTTGGTGCCACAAGTTGTGCAGAAATTATACCCTTCACCTTTAAGACAGCCATTATTAAATCCATAATCTGAATCCCAGGCAATTCTTTTGAACATTTAACTCAGCAGATTCTGTTTTCTCTTGTGTGCTCTTAATGTTAGTCTCTCAGGTAAACACATGCTGATCAGCTAAACAGGCCTATTAGACAGAATAACTCTAATGAAACACACATTAGTCCAGGTGCTGCACTCTCCTCACATGATGCCTGCTAAGCAAAACACACACACACACACACACACACACACACAGCACTGTCCTACTTTAACACACAATGGCATTTTGTGACAGCTTCTGAGAATATTGCCCATGTTTGCCTGTCTGTCACTATCAAAATATGACTGGAATGGGGCATTTTTTTAAAGTAACACCATGATAACAATGATATGCCTTCATTATAAATATTCATGTGCAGAGAGCTGAGTGAGACAGAGCTGAAGCATCTATTAGAGGTGTTTTATTGTCACGTCAGCCACTAGGCAGCACTGTGGATTGGAAAACTAGAATAAAAGTGACAGACTGATGTGCTAAACAAAACCCTTACCTTCAGAGAACAGATAATGCTGAGTATGACCCAATTCAGTTGACTAATATTTATCCAGCAGTTGACAGATATGATGCCATCTGCAGCAGGGTTAGAGGTATGCGATATGATGATATTAGATTGTGAAATATTAAAATGTCGCCACGATCTGTCTTTACAGAGAGAACGCTAGTATCATGCTACAGTGCACATTTTATTATTTGCATGTACTTTAAAGCCCTGCCAGTTAAAACTTTCAAATGATTTTACAAGCACATACATTTTTCTGAGGACACACAGCGCAAGTTGTGAATAAGTTGTCTTTTGCGTCTTATTGCGCTTAAACTGTTATTTACAAAGATACACTTGGTTGTGTTTTAACTAAGTGAACGTAAACAACTGGGAGAAAATCAGATGTGTAAATATATTAAATCCGTGCATTAGGTCTTAAAGTGACAGCAGCCTAATATTCTTTTATTGTATTTTTCCTGTTGTTTAATAAGATTTGTGCCATATCACCCACCCCCACTTTGGCCTAAATGATCTGTCATTCTTGTTTATTTTGTTCTGTTCCCTTGTAGGGCTAAACATAATTATTCAAATTTTTTTATTAAATTAAAAATGTTTCCATGCATGTCATTATTTTTTGTGTCCTCGTAATCTTTAATCAAAATAACTTCCCCTTCCTCTTGCAGCGACATCTTTTCTCTTCTCTATTGACACGTTTACTGATGCGAGGGCGGGACAACCTGTCACTCACATAAGATCGTCCAATAGCAAACCACAACCATCCAATCAGTTTCCGATGAACAAAATCAAGCCCCGCCCTACATGTTTTCTTGTTCCAGAAGCTGTTTCACTCATATATACATCACAATAGGAAAGAAAAGATTATCACAACTTCCATTTCATGCCAACTTTAAAAACCATCAAGAAAAAGAAGCATGATAAGATCATGGATGGTGATCCTGGCTGAAAAAAAATATTTTTATTAAAAATTTTTTATCATTTACCCACCATATAAAAATTGTCTTTAAATTTCCAGTTAAGTGAGATTTTGTATCCTAGATTTTCAGTGTGTTCTCAGGCTTTGGGACGCCACTATGAGTGTAAATGGGGAATTTAAGCAGCAGCTCATGACCGCCCTGAAGCTCTCTTTCAATATAGGTCATTTAAAAAAATGAAACAGATAACAAAGCAAAACCATGTCTAATTACAACACAGATGAAGAAAAAAAGAAGCCCTTTTGGGAGGCAATTATGCACATTTCTATGTTTACATAGA
The DNA here is from genome assembly GCF_949319135.1 of Squalius cephalus. Taxonomy (NCBI): domain Eukaryota; kingdom Metazoa; phylum Chordata; class Actinopteri; order Cypriniformes; family Leuciscidae; genus Squalius; species Squalius cephalus. Next base: position 28,532,622 of record NC_137130.1, read on the forward strand.
AACAATTAGCGTAAATGGAGAGAGTGAGTGGAAATGTTGGATTCTTCTGAGCTTTAGACATGAACACTGAAGTCATCCTCATGAGTATTGAGCGATGAACAATTCGCTTTAACTTAAAGCTATAAAGGCCACCTAATCTACCTTTTTCTAAATGCAACTAACAGAAAGATAAAAAAAAAAAATTAATTAGCTTACTCTATTCTTTGAAGCAATACAAATCTAATCAAAGAGGGACTACCTTGCACAAGCAGCGACACATGACGCTGGAAGGGTGGATGTTGGGAGTTGAAGTTAACAGATATGAAACTGCTTTGTTCCACTTACCATTTGCCTCTCCTGTCTCTCCAGGGCAGCTCTGTCTCTGGTGATTTGTCTCTGGGTGCCTCTCAGCTCTTTGGACTGCTCTTTAATGATATCTGTGACAGGACGGGGCAGAGAAGAACATGCAATAAAACCGTCTGGAAAATCCTCATACAGTTCACTGATCTGAAACTGAGGTTTTTTTTCTCCCTTTTATTCACACACACACACACACACACACACACACACACACACACAAATGTCAAGGCGTTTGGCTGACTTAGCATATGCTTCAACAATGGAAAACTTCTTACAGAACTTTTATTTACACAATATGCAAAACTAATAAATAAATAAATATGCCATCTACCACTGCGGAGTAATACCAATACCAATTACTACATTATTATATTTATAGGCCTATATATATACACACACACACAGTTGTGGTCAGAATTATTGGCATTCCTGGTCAATATGATCAAAGATGGCTGTAAAAATAAATCTGCATTGTTTTTCATTTTGATCATTCATTCTAAAAATTCTCAAAAATCTAAAAATTCTCAAAAAAAGCAACACATAGAAATGCATTATGGCAACGACATCAGGTAAAAGATTGACTTTCTAATGATTCGTTACAAAAGCTTTCGTTACAGAAGCTCGAATAGTCCTTTCACAACATGCGCACAATAAATATTGTTGGTTATTAGCAATATTTGTACTCATATTTAAGCTTTGTTGTTGTTGTTGAATGGCCAGGATTTGTGGTTAAGAAAAACTAGTATGATCTGGTTGAAGAAAAAAATAAATAAATAAATAAAAATCAGATCAGGCACCTTAAATAATTGCTAGATAATATATACACACACAAGAGCACTTAAATAGACAAAGGACAAAAAGCTGAACAATAATTTCTTGACTCTCAATTCATCAGAGATTGAATAAAAACAGCTTCTTTTGGATCTGAATATTGCAGCAAATGAAATATGCTCTAATGAGCCTGGGGGAAAAATAAAATACAAATAATTTGTTTGAATGCAAGGCCAGCAGAATCATGCCCTTCATGTTTTCATGCATTTAAGGGACAAGCTAAACATATGCACTGAACATCAGGTTCCTCCTCTAGTGCCAGAGTGTGCAGCCACAACGCCTATAGGGAAGATACGCTCTCCTACACACACACACACACAGCAATCAGCCCACCATGTGCCCTCATGAATGCCAATCATACAGTAACATCCCATGAGGTTAAATGGCCAATATTAGAAGCCACAGATGGTGTTTTAGCAGGAAAATGGTTTAAACCTTTTTTTTTTATTTATTTTTTTTTTTAAAGCAGTAAAGAGTGGAGTCTTGTGAGCTTCCCTTCCCTAGCGTTAACTATATTTAAAAAAGGTGAAATTTAAATTCAGAGGCGAAAAGATATGGTATAGTAGTCAACAAGTAAATGAGTGAATGAATTATAGGAAAAGTAAAAAAAAAAAAAAAAAGAAGGATGCAGAAAAAAGGAACAAATGAATATGCAAATAGGTCGAAAAAGTAATTAGAAAGCAATAAATATAAAATAAATATTAAGAATGATAAAATTACTAAAATGAAAAAACTATTTAGTTGAATGTTTTAAAAAATTCGATAAACAAAAAGTTTTAAAATCAGAATATGACTAAAAAGAAAAAAGATGTTAGTTAAATGTTTAAAAATGTTCAATAAACATAAAATGTTAAAAATGAGAGTATAACTAAAAAGAAAAGAACAAGTTAAGTTAGCTAAATATAACATTTTAATTTTTTTTAAAAAAAATTCAATAAATATATACATTTTTTGAATATGACTAAAAAGAAAAAAACAAGTTAGTTAAATATTTTTTAATTATTTAAAAAAATTTAATTAACATAAAAATATTCAAAACGAGAGTATATCTAAAAAGAAAAAACAAGTTAAGTTAGTTATATATTTTACATTTTAAAATTATAAATCTGGAGAGAACTAATAAATGAATAAAGTGAAATAAAACTTTATTCATATGTTGCAAAAGCAGGAAAAGTACAAGAAAAGTTACAAAGAGTTTGTGAATATACATTTTTTTACTTAATTATCATTATAATTGTGTTACTTGCCCATCCCTAACCTTGATGAGAGAGTTTGTGTACACGTAGAAGTCTACGCGAAAGATGACGTATCGAAAACGTACTATTGAGGGAGGGTTATCGTCCACAAAACTCGGCGAGCTAAAGCAGCTCTGCCATCTGACAGGATACTTTGGCACGGTGACTCTCGACTCACCTTGGCACCAAGGTCACGAGGACAGCGCTTCGGAAATGATGGGAATTCAACTTGACCATGGAAAAAGCATCACAATGTGAGTAAAGACTGTGATTGATTCTCAGTTTACCACCTACTCTTGTGCTTTACTGATAGATATATCAGTCATGTATTATATAGACTATATCACACGTATGAGTTTGAATATAGTTATCCTGTAAAAGCTTTTGTTTTGACTGAATAAATTGAATAAAAAATGATCTCAAATTAGGATGTTGACAATGCAGTATTTAAAAAGAACTGTTTAAAATGAAAAGGTCAGTACAGCCAAACTCATCTTCATGACTTGTATGAATGAAGAAAGCTTCTTTTGTTATTTTTTGGATGGATGTGTTTCAATGATAAGGTGAGTATCATTGAATACAGTTGAGTCTTGAGGCAACTAACCAGTTAATGTAACCAGTTAACTGTGCCAAATTCAGGTTTCAGATCAGCACTGTCCATTGAGTGCATGTCTGTTTTAGTGAGGATGCAATAAACATCAATAATGCAGATTGCAATCTTCATAAACAAATTGCTTCAACTGTTTCAATGTAAAAGAACCTAAAAAGGACCCGTAAATAAAGGACACTGACAAAGACACATCTTGATGGATGGCTGTGTTCTTTTGTCATTTTTACAAAGAAATACAGTAGTTTTTCCACTTTTGGTACAGTGGCAAAACATTACTTTTATGATTAGCCTACTTTTATGTAAATAAACGACATATCAGATCACGGACAGACAAACATGATACCATAATCTAAATGAAACACTAAATAATGTAGTCTATTGTCCATTCACAGTGGTTAACAACCAAAACATCGTTATGTAGCAAATATTCTTACTTTTAACTGTGACTTCGCTCCGTAAACAACATAAAAACTGCTGATAACAACAAGCTGATAAAGTTTTAAAAGATGCAGCAGGGAAACAGGTGTGAATTATAAGAGGGATATGACCCTGAAAATCTATAATAAAACAGTTAACAAAGTGACTTACCGTCGACTGTCTTCTTTTTAAACAGAGATGCCATGATGACTTAACTTAGACTGTGTTTTATCTTTTTAATTCAATGTAAAACTAGTTTCTCTGCCTAACTGCCTCAACAGACTATCGATCTACTCAAAGGTCCCGAATTCCTTGTTTGTCAGTACAACTGACTTTCCAGCACATGATCCCATTGAGCCACGCATGGGCGTGACGTCACGGGCTGCGGGTTTGGGGTGCAGTTCTTCGCGCGTCCTGTAGGGGTCAGTGTCTCACCCCTCAAAATACTCTTCACGCGTCTTCACTTGATGGAAATGAGATTCTGTCACTTCTAGCACTAGGCAAACTCAAACTGCACACGGGTGATTGACAAGACATTTCAAGCAGTTTCTGCTTCCTGTGTCCTGAGGTGTAACATAACGGAAATCATTTAATACCACTTTTTTCTTTCTTCAATTCTTCCATAATTATGTTACATACAGTTTTTATGAACTAGTAATTGAGTTTTTGTACTCTAAAAAATGAATTCGTCACACCGACCGCAAGACAATTTAAAATGAACTAGTGGCGGCAAAATGTGATTAAAATTCTGGGGTGTTTAATTTAGTTGAAACTGTGGCCACCTGTAAAAAATTAAAGAATCATTATGATGTTTTTTTAAATAAATAAACAAAAGATCAACATATCAGCTAGCTGCATATTGACTATATTACAGTTTCACTATTTATCACAACAATATATTCCAATAAATGTATAGGTTAACAAAGCACTGACATTGTTGTCACTGCAACATAAACAAACCAACACTTTACAATAAGGTTTCATTAGCTAACATGAACTATAATGAGCAGTACTTCTACAGCATTCATTAGTTAATGCTAATTTCAACATTTACTAATAGCCTACATTATTAAAATCAAAAGTTGTATTTGTTAACAATAGTTAAACTAACATGAACAATGAACAACTGTATTTTTATTAACTAGCATTAACAAAGATGAATAAATAATGTAACGTATTGCTCAATGTTAGTTCATGTTCGTTAATACATTAACTAACGTTAACAAATGAGACCTTATTGTAACGTATACCATTGCCAACCCCTTATTCTTCTGGAGTATCCATCACTCCAGTGGACTTTAGTGCAGGTTATAGACACCATAGCACTGTCAATGGCAAATTTAATATTCTTATCAATTTTACGCTCCATCCGTCTGGACAATTTGTGGCTCAGTTCCTTGTGGGTGTAATTCTCATGGTATGGTAAAGTGGAGCAGACAGGAGATTACTGCCCCACAGCAAAGAAACCGGAGCCAGCGAGACAGGAGTGACTTTGGGAGGGCTAGCGGATGTGTGTCCCGCAGCACATTATACCCTCTCTCTGAGGAGGACATGGCGCATCCTGGGGCGTTATTCTCGTTAAGGTTATTAGGGAGATGTTTTCCTACAATCAGCAAGGTTGGCAACAGGGACTAGCACTAAATGTGCTAATAATGGTAATAAGCCCACTGGTGATCCATCTTGCCCCGAGCACACAGACCGATTCTACCCTGCAATAATGAGACAAAACTACACTTTTATTTGCTATACAGGGTGTCTTTAAAGTATATTAAAATCTCCATTTCATATTAGATAGAATCTTTCTCTGTGCATTTGGAGAAGTCCCACAGAGTCCCTCTGAAACATTTATCTATCCGCTCTGTTCGTGGAATTGCCCGAGGCTGGCAGGCGTTTAATGCTAATGTGCTAACTATGTTTCCAGACAGTATAATATAAAGTAAGATATCTCAACTGTGAAATTAGATACTTTCACTATTATAGTGTTGATGTTTAGAGGAGGTGTACTGATCCAGAATTCACTGCTAATCTGAGTTGTGCGATCAAATCCAGCTTTATCTAAAGGGATAGTTCACTCAAAAAATGACTTTGTCATTACTTTCCTTGATCAGTGGAACACATAAAGAGATGTTTAGCCATGTTTAGTCTTTGTGTGAGGAACAGAATGAAATTTAAAGGAGAACTCGGCAACTCTAGCGAACTCTAGTCACTTCTTCGCTGATTTTCCCTTTTGTTGTCGCATGTTTTTCCCACGAGCTCCCCCTACAGCTGTGGGGGGGCGTATATTTCACAACACGGTCGTAAAAAACTCACTTGCGGCGGCCTCCTCCCCCTCTCTACCGCTGCTCATGTGTGTTTGTTTTGATCGGAGCAAGCCAACTGTATCGTGTGGAGCTATGTCTACCGAGGTGGGTAATCTGGTAATACATCATACATGCGTGTGTGTTTATGTCGAATTGCCGTAAAGCAATTCGTGTTTCGCGCTCGTTTTCGTTCTCGTTCTCGTTCTTGCTTCTCACGAGACTTCCAATTTCTATCTTGCCGGGACGGTAGTCCCCAAGTTGCAAGGTTGGTTTTCCGCCTGGGAACGCTGGGGGGAGCGGGGAAAGTCACCAATATCACCAGAACAGGTTGTTTAACCATCCAAATGAATTCTAGACAGTTTTATTAAGTTAAAAAAGTTACCAAGTTCTCCTTTAAGACATTAAATGTGGGGAATAAAAGTTGCACAGATGATAAAAACTTGTGACAAAGAATTACATGGAGCATGTCACTTCATAAATGCATATTTGGCATTTAAAAAAAAAAGATGAAGCGAAATTTAAAGAGAAATACTATTATTCATATTAAGTTAAAGGGGTGGTATAATGCCCTTTTCACAAGATGTAAAATAAGTCTCTGATGTCCCCAGAGTGTGTATGTGAAGTTTTAGCTCAGATATTTTTACAGCATGTTAAAATTGTCACTTTTTGAGGGTGAGCAAAAACACACCGTTTTTGTGTCTGTTCCTTTAAATGCAAATGAGCTGCTGCTCCCGGCAAAGGGGGCGGAGCTTCAACAGCTCGTGTCCTTTTACCTCACACAGACATGCACTGAAAATTTCAAAAACTTTTAGCCTTTTATGTTCTAACCAAAGTCAGAAAGATGGAGAGACTCAAGAAGTGACAACATGTAGAATACAACAGGGCCCGGTTTCCCGATAACGCTCACTCTTAGCGCGCTAAGAAAGCTCGAAAGATATATCTTACCAAAGTTGTTTATGTTCCTAAGTGTGTTCCCCGAACCATACCTTAGGAAGCTGCTTAAGATATACCTTCTTACGTGTGACGTTACCCGGTGCTGTCCGTGGCGATGGTGGTGAATTGGTTGATATCGATGGCTCGAGAATCAATTATTCTCTCGTGCAGGGGCTGTTTATGTGAGAAAGCGGTGATCTTTATAAATGAAGCACTTCAGAAATAGTTGAAATTGCAATTTATTATGATTATTGGATATTATAAAAAATAATCCAAACTATAATAGCCTAGCCTACATATTTTAAAATTGTAACATATGCTGCTGCCACAATAACCTTTTAAAAAATGTACGTGCCTTCTTCTCTTTCCCATTTTTGTTCGCTGAGGTGGAGCTGCGATGAAATATTGTTCTTGTAAATACTTTCCAGCATTTCAGTAATAAAAGTTTACATCTTGCGTACGGTGCTCGGCAGTGATCAAAAAGGATTTAAACCGTGAATTTTGAATCTCTTGTAAACTCAGAGATGTGGATTCAGACGGCAATTAAATTACCACACGACCTGTTTGTCAAAAAACAGAAGGTACTAATTTGGCCAGGGATTTTTACGCGGGTTGGGTGAGAAAAACACTGATATTATGGATTCGGACGGCACTAAAATCACCGACTTACCCCTGTAAATGTTTAAAATACCGGACGAGCCCATGAGAAACAATATTAGCGTCCGAATAGGACTTAACTGACAGTAGCCTATGCTTTCACTGGCCTTTAAAAGAGCGTTTTAATTAAATTAATAATATTGTATAATAATATAATTAAAAATCTAACAACGATCAGTGTAATGACAATTTTATTCTTTGCATGAAAACACTTGAATTAGCCTAATTTAATACTGTCTGGGTGTATTAAAACTTCAGAATTATATTCATATAGACCTGCAACAGTGATAAGGTAAAGCTAAGAGTGGTCCAGACCAACCTTACGAAAGTGTGACTTACAGAAGATATACTTAGCGAACGAACGTTTCGGGAATCGTGCCATAAGGTTAAAAGAGAGGTTAAGGAATAGGTTAAGAACTACTTAGAGATAAGAACGCTTTGGGAAACCGGGCCCAGGACATTTCTGAATGGTTAGTTGGTGAATTTGTGTAGCTTATGTGTAGTTATCTTCTAGTCATTGATTAGCACATTCGGTCATGATAATCTATAAATCGTGTTCAGGGGGCGGGGTTTATGTACATTTTAGGGTTCACTAACACGGGAGGAATGTCGTGTAGTCCCTACCAGCCGTTTGTTGTAGTCCTTAAAAAGCAATTTCTTTAAAAGCAAATATCTCCCTTTTCTTTGAACTTTGAGCATTGTAACTTTGCAGATGCTGTTTATGCTCAAACAGCAACATTACACACTAACTAAAGTTATAAAAGTGAAATCATATTCAACCATCCCTTTAACATTTGCCTTTTTATTTATATTTCTGCTTTTCTCTTTGAAACCATGTCTGACATTTAAAGTCGGCATGAAAAATGGAAGTTGTTATAGTCTTTTCTTTCCTGTTGTGACCTATATCCGAGTGAAACGGCTTCTCGAACCAAAAACTTTACATTGTATCGACATTTTTACATTGAAACAATACAGAAACAAACTATCTGGGAAATGAGAAACTATAACAATATTCTAGTAATTCCGTATCATAGCAAGCAAAGCTTCTCAGCTGAACAAAAAAAAAAAAAAAAAAAAAAAAACTGCCGAAACCCTCTCACAGCTAGGCATTTTCAGCAGAGCATCTGTAGCGTTTTCAGCTGGCTAAAAAGGATTTGGTGGCCTTAATAAATTTTAATTTCGTGCTGACTTTAAAAAAAAATGCAGAAAAGGCTATATAGATATCAACATATAATAAATTATGCATTGTAAAATGAATCACCTTAGATCCAGGCTGTCAAATCATCTTTATGCTACTATATAATGAAAGTGTTCATGACTTTTAACAAGACAGACGTATAGCTGTATGCAAACAAGGAGAGGGGAATCTGGGTCTCATCACACTGATTTAGTGGCCACATCTTCATGGTGATGAATGCGTTTTGCTTGAGTGTTCTGGACTAGGTGGCAGGGAGCTAATATATCAAGTGACTGACTCCACTCCATCTGTCCATGAACAAGAATACAGCATCAGAGTGTCCCTTGCCATACTGCACTGGGCCAACCAGGGATTATGGGTAATGAGAGATTATCACCCCTGTTGAGTTTGCCTTACACGCACACACACACACACACAGAGAGAGAGAGAGGAGTACAGTGACATATTCTGCATGAGTGCTTAACACACCGTTAAAGACCACATAATTAATCAGTTCAATGCATGGATAGTGGCACACAATGACACTCTCAGCCCTTGAAATGATCAAGTGAGGTGCTGCGCACTTAAAAAAAAAAGGGGTCCCAGTGGCAGGTCTTCTTCTGCACTGTAGTAACTACAGCCCCAGGGTTAAACTGAGGCCAGAATTATTCAACTGAGGCAAATGAAAGGTATTTGCATGGGGAATTAGAATCATTAAAGGCAGAAGGGCATCGAGAGGACGAGTCGACGAGAGCCCTTCATAAACAGAGAAAGTCTAGACAGACTTTGTGTGCCAGCACAGGTTTGACCAACGACGGAGGTAATTAGCAATTCCAGCAAAGATGCATGGGAATTAACCGCATTCTCTGTTAATTACGAAAAGCGCTGGCACAGCAGAGTAAAAAACCTGTGATTGAGTCTGTGAGGTTTATCAACAAAAATAGGTTGCCTGATAAGCCATTGTGTTCCAAGTGTCCTAAAATGGGACATTCAATGTGTCTAATAAGCTCTTTTTTAATGAAATCCCATTATCATAATGGAATGACTTGATCAGTGTGTGCTCAAGACAAAAACGAGCATCTAAAAGTGCTTTTTTTAAACAATTCACCAAAACCAAAAGTATATTATCTGATATCTTCAGTGACATTCAAAGATCAAAGATAAGTGTGATTGTCTCAATCTTTGAGGTCTTTGAATTTTTTTAAATGACATTAATTGCTTTTTTTTCCCCACCACAGTGTGAGCAAATTTGTCAAAAGGGAGATATTTTAAACATCCAATTATCTGCTGCTCGTTGGCCAATCTCAATCAGTGTTGAAGATGGTCCTGATAGAGTGGTACATTTATTTAAATGAACAATAATGAAGGTGACCAATTAACATGAAAAGCCTAAATCTGAACCTGCTGCGTGGTGGTCACACCAGCTGGAATGAGCTGCCTTTTAACAGTCGCATATGCAATTAACATTCAAATTTGTAATGCAGGACGAGTGTGACCGTGTGATTTCTGAACCAGCTGGATTGTTTCTGAACAATTAAAAAATGTGAAGAGGATCTTTGTGTCCTAGGACATGCTTGCTGATGTTCCCATTAAGACCTCTGTGACATATTTCACCATTTGTCTTGGGGAAGTATTTTAAATTTCCCCAAGAAATGATGTTCTTTGATTTTGCCCGTGACACAAATTGAACCCCATTAAACCTTACGCCTCACTGATGTCATGATAACTGCTAACACTGCCTAAGGGCATGATGGGACAGTTATACACATGATTACCTCGTTCTGCTGAAGATATTTCTGTGTTCTCTGTCTTGTGAACCTTATAAATGATAGCACTCTAGAGAATACAAGATTTTACATGAATCTCTAATTCAACACAATTTGTGGCTCATTATGTGGACAGAAGACAGTCAAATGATGAAAAGGTGGATAGACACTACAAATTGGGAAAATTTAAACAGATGCTTTACACAAATCAAGGTTTCATGTCACAAATGAATCATGTCAGATTATTATAACGTGTCAATTGACTATTACATCACTATTCAACTGGGCTCTACTCCATTCAGGACAGCAAGGAGCCTGAAGCAAAACGAATGATAACGTTTTGCCTTCTGTTTGTCATCTGCCACTTTAAATGCTTAAAGGGTTAGTTCACCCAAAAATGAAAATGAAGTCATTAATTACTCACCCTTGTCGTTTCAAACCCATAAGACTTTTGTTAATCTTCGAAACACAAATGAAGATCTTTTTAAGAAATCTGAGAGATTTCTGTCCCTCCATTGACAAATACGCAACTACCACTTTGACGCTTCAAAAATCATAAAAATAATCCATATGAATTGTGAGGCTTAGTCCAAATTTTCTGAAGAGAATTACATGAGCAGGTTGAATTTAGGTTTTTATTCACGCATAAACATTGATCAGCGAACATAAACAGAAGCTCAACCTACCCTGCTTGACGCGCGAGAACAAACCTCATTGGTTCTTGCCAAAGTTCAAATGTGCTGCGTAACGAAAGAATGAACCTCATTGGTTCTTGCCGAAGCTCAAACGTGCTGCGTAACACGAGAACGAACCTCATTGGTTCTTGCCGAAGGTCAAACGTGCTGCGTAACACGAGAACGAACCTCATTGGTTCTTGCCGAAGCTCAAACGTGCTGCGTAACACGAGAATGAACCTCATTGGTTCTTGCCGAAGGTCAAACGTGCTGCGTAACACGAGAATGAACCTCATTGGTTCTTGCCAAAGTTCAAATGTGCTGCGTAACGAAAGAATGAACCTCATTGGTTCTTGCCGAAGCTCAAACGTGCTGCGTAACACGAGAATGAACCTCATTGGTTCTTGCTGAAGGTCAAACGTGCTGCGTAACACGAGAATGAACCTCATTGGTTCTTGCCAAAGTTCAAACGTGCTGCGTAACACGAGAATGAACCTCATTGGTTCTTGCTGAAGGTCAAACGTGCTGCGTAACACGAGAATGAACCTCACTGGTTCTTGCTGAAGGTCAAACGTGCTGCGTAACACGAGAATGAACCTCATTGGTTCTTGCCAAAGTTCAAATGTGCTGCGTAACGAAAGAATGAACCTCATTGGTTCTTGCTGAAGCTCAAACGTGCTGCGTAACACGAGAATGAACCTCATTGGTTCTTGCTGAAGGTCAAACGTGCTGCGTAACACGAGAATGAACCTCACTGGTTCTTGCTGAAGGTCAAACGTGCTGCGTAACACGAGAATGAACCTCATTGGTTCTTGCCAAAGTTCAAATGTGCTGCGTAACGAAAGAATGAACCTCATTGGTTCTTGCCGAAGCTCAAACGTGCTGCGTAACACGAGAATGAACCTCATTGGTTCTTGCTGAAGGTCAAACGTGCTGCGTAACACGAGAATGAACCTCATTGGTTCTTGCCAAAGTTCAAATGTGCTGCGTAACGAAAGAATGAACCTCATTGGTTCTTGCCGAAGCTCAAACGTGCTGCGTAACACGAGAATGAACCTCATTGGTTCTCGCATGTCAAGCGAACATCCTTTAGCTTCCGTTTACCACAACTGTACATGTGAATAAAAGCCTAAATTAAATCTCTTCATCATATAAAGTGGTAGTCGCATAGCTGTCAATGGAGGGACAGAAATATCTCAGATTTCATCAAAAAGATCTTAATTTGTGTTCCGAAGATGAAAGAAAGTCTTACGGGTTTGGAACGACATGAGGGTGAGTAGTTGATGACAGAATTTTTTTATTTTTGGGTGAACTATCCCTTTAAGCACTTTAAAGTCGAGAGGATTCTGATTGGCTGTCGATGTTATCGTCATTCATCAGCTGGAAAAATCGCTCTGAAAGTGATTCCAGTGATATAATTCATCTGTGTCCTTATTGTTATGGTTATGGTGTGGATATTCTCACAGAATTAGAAAGATTATTAAAACTTTAAAGTTATCATTATACAGTACTTATTTTCTCAAGTTATGGTTATTGTTGGTGTGAACAGGCCTCAAATGATAGCAAATAATTGGTAACATTTTATTTTGATGGCTCCTTTTGAACATTCTGTTAACTTTGCAACTACATGCCAACTAACTCTCATTAGAGTGTTATGTAAGGACACATATATGTAAGGACACATATAGTCATATTATCCACAGGTGCAACATTACTTATAGTCAACAGAATGTGTTAAAGGGACCATCAAAAGAAAGTGACACCAAATAATTTAATTGGAATGTTTCCTTGTGGACTGATATGAAATACCCCCACACTAAAACAACTGTTTTTCTCAGACAGATCACTGAAGATACAAGCAAGTTCTCCCCCATGGAGTGCTTCAGTAAGTATTAACAAAAAGCATGAAGCAAAGAATAAACATTTAAGAGCTCATTTCTTTCTGATGCTCTTGGGATTTATCACTACCTGAGGGCTACACTTCTACACAACCATCTGGAGGAGAGGCAGACACTGAAAATGGACCATACACATCCTCCCATGAATACACTTTATTTGAAGAAACATTCTTTATTATTATATTTATTATCATTTTAGATTTTACCACAGGATTTCCATGGAGCACTGATTTCTAAAATGAATTTGAACAGGACGTCTTACAAATTCAGAATTTTGCAATTAAAGACCTTAATGATGGTACTTCTCAATATCCAAATCAGTATCGTTATTGCTAAAACTAAAGCTATTAAAAATTGTTTTCATTAATTGAAATAAAGCTGTATAAAATGAACTGTATTATTAATTGAACTATGAATGAAATGATCTGCTGTGCCAAACTAAATTGGTAAGGAGAACTGTGTGAAGTGTTTTGAAAAAGTATGTTTTAATGTTTCTGTTACAAAAGAAATTTGTCCTAGCAATTGTGAAAAACTGTAAATCTATGAGAATTGGACAACCAGACCCCACATATTTTTTAAAAGAAGGACGTTATTTAGAATTAGAGCAGCCGGATATGCTGCAGTAACAACGGCGAGAGGATTCACCCATTAGTTTTGATATATCGATGGTACCAGAAGTAGCGATACACTGCTTCACTTACCATAGGAAGTGTGATAAAGGTCTATACACAGGGAGACATAATGATTTACAGGTGAATGTAATCAGTTACCAAGGGAACAAACTAGGGACTGTCAGGACTAAACTGAAGCACCAGAAACAAACACATGGGAACAAAAACACAACTAAACATTACCCTGACAGTTATATTAGGGGTGAACATTTTCATCACTGAGCCTGGCGTGACGTCGCGCCCTCACGCGTCATAGCCTGCCAGAATGGGAGTGGCTTAGCGTATAAAAGGAAGGGCTCGGAGGCTGCTAACCTGGTTTTCGTCGATTGAAGCGAAATGAGCTTGTGGCGCGAGCACGGCGGGTTATGCAATACTCGTTCCCTCTTCTAGAGAGAACCGAGGTTACAATAGGTAACCGAGTACGTTCTCTTACGAGAGGTTCTCTCGTATTGCGTAAGTTGCTTATGCTACGGGAACCCCTTGACAACGCCGTGCGCGCCGAGCATCCACTACATGAGTCCTAGGGGAAGCCCGGGGAACACAGATAAGTTGGAATCAGGCGGTCAACAGAGTGGGCCAGCACATGTTCATAAGCACACAGTAGGGGGTGCAGAGCGGCGCAGTACTGAACTTAAACGACCCCTTATAGTGCAGCTCAACCAGGAGAATCGAGTAAGAGTAGCCCACGCACGATCAATCTGGGCAGGGCATACACACGACTTAGACTGATAGAAGTTTAGTCTGCAAGGCGGGGACTTCCAGGTTGTAAAACCTAACAAATGTAGAGGGGGAGGCCCAGCCTGCCGCCGTACAAATATCATGAATAGAAATCCCACTGGACCAAGCCCACGACGAGGCTATGCCTCTGGTGGAATGAGCCACTGCAGGTCCTTAGACGCATAAGCTGCCGCAATAGCGTCCACTATCCATCTGGACAGACTGTTTCGAGGCGGCGAGACCCTTGGTGCGCCCACCAAACGAAACGAAGAGCTGCTCCGAGCGCCTGACAGCGGTGGAGCGCGTGATGTAGATTCTCAGTGCTCTGACAGGGCAGAGATCGACCTCACTGCCGGATGCCGGCAAGGCTGAGAGAGAAATGACCTGCGCTCTGAAAGGAGTGAGCCCAATAACTTTGGGGACATAACCATGCCTTGGTTTGAGAATGACTTTAGAGTCATTAGGTCCGAACTCGAGACACGCGGAGTTAACGATTCAGCGAACGCTGCAATGGCCGCAACATACACTTTGAGTGTGGAGGGGGACCTACCCATGTCCAGCAGCTCTTGAAGGAAGCAAAGCACCCACGAAACCCCACAAGTTTGTGGGTCTAAATTTTTGACGGAGCAACATTTATTGAACACAGACCATTTAGACGCGTAGAGCCGTCTCGTAGAGGGAGCTCTAGACTGCGTGATCGTGTTCACGACCCCTTTTGGCAAGACAACGGGTATCCGTTGATTATCCATGCATGCAGAGACCAGCGCTCTGGATGAGGATGCCAGATCGAACCGCAGGCTTGAGAGAGGAGGTCTCTTCTCACCGGGATTGGCCATGGGGCTGAGTCTGCCAGCCGCATTATCTCAGGGAACCACGTTTGGTTCTCCCAGCGCGGGGCTATAAGGAGCAGCGAGTGGCGTGTCTCCCTGATTCTCCCGATGACCTGTGGCAACAGTGAGATCGGGGGGAAAGCGTACAGCGGGCCGCTGGGCCAGGCTTGGGCCAGCGCGTCATCGCTCTTTGAAAAGAACCTTGGGCAATGAGCGTTGTCTTTTGACGCAAAGAGGTCGACTTTCGCTTTGCCTAAAAGGTGCCACAGTAACTGGACTGTCGGGGGATGCAAAGACCATTCCCCCGGGGGAACGTTGTCTCTGGACAGTCTGTCTGGACCATCGTTCAGGCGACCGGGCACGTGCGCGGCTCTCAGTGAGCGCAGTGAGTGCTGAGCCCAAACGAGGAGGCGTCTCGCCAGGGCGCAGAGAATTTTGGATCTGACACCGCCCTGACGGTTCACGTAGGACACCACTGACATATTGTCCGTGCGGACTAGTACATGGTGGCCCCGCAGGTATGGGAGAAAGTGCTTCAACGCATTCTCGACCGCCATCATCTCTAGACAGTTTATGTGAAGGCGTTACTCCCGGTCTGACCAGAGGCCATAGACCGGTCTGCCCTCGAAAAGAGCCCCCCAACCTAGGTTGGAGGCGTCTGTCGAGATCATTTTCCGGTGCGAGATGACTCCCATTGTCACTCCCAACTGGTACCATTCGGCCGCTAGCCAGGGCTGCAGGGCTGAAACGCAGCCCTGATTCACACTGATTCGTGAGCCGCCGGCAGTCCAGGCTCGG
Source organism: Squalius cephalus (assembly GCF_949319135.1). Classification (NCBI taxonomy): domain Eukaryota; kingdom Metazoa; phylum Chordata; class Actinopteri; order Cypriniformes; family Leuciscidae; genus Squalius; species Squalius cephalus. The sequence goes on from NC_137130.1 coordinate 28,548,475, forward strand.
TGAGGCACTCGCGCTTTCAGCCAGCGTTGTAGCGGGCGCATGCGCAGTAAGCCCAGCTGGAGCACTGCTGCAGCTGAGGCCATGTGGCCCAACATTTTCTGAAACATTTTCAGAGGAACCCGACTGCCCTTCTGGAAAGACGTGGCGAGATGCCGAATACGGCGTGCGCGCTGTGTCGACAATCTGGCCGTCATAACCACCGAGTCCAGCTCTATTCCCAGAAAAGAGATTGACTGACGGGGCAGTAGGACTAATGAGCTCTTTGTCCAGTTGACCGAGAGACCCAGGCTTTCCAGATGGCTGAGAAGCGCTGTTCTGTGAGATATGAGCTCTATCTCTGACTGCGCCAGTATCAGCCAGTCGTCCAAATAGTTCAAAATTCGCATACCCTGTCTTCTCAGGGGAGCAAGGGCCGTGTCCATGCACTTCGTGAATGTACGGGGTGCTAACGACAGGCCGAACGGAAGGATGGTGTTGATATACCTGACCGTCGAAGGCGAATCTCAAGAATGGCCTGGGACGGGGTATAATCTGAATCTGAAAGTATGCGTCTTTCAGATCGAGAGAAATAAACCAGTCCCTCGGGCGAATTTGCCCGAGGATTTGTCTGGTTATGAGCATTTTGAACGGTCGTCTCATGAGAGCTTTGTTCAAATATCTCAGATCTAAGTAAGGGTCTGAGAGCTCCGTCCTTCTTGGGCACGAGAAAATAACGGCTGTAAAAGCCTGACTCGCTCACAGAAGGATGCACTTATATTTATTAATATAATTATATAATTATATTTCCATTATACTCTCAGTGGCCAACAACAACCAACATTAGACAGATATCGACAGATAATGTTTTGTCTTCATTTTATTGTTGGATCTGTTTAAATGCACTTTATCATGGTAAGTTAGTAAGATTTGGGGTTGTTTTGAATATAACTGTCTGTCTGTCTGTTAGTTAATACCTACCTAAATCTAATAAATATTTTTCTTAAGTTCATAAAGATATTGTCTTCGTCACATGCGCTTTAGATGTTATTTTGTTTAAGTAACGTTAACGTTAGCTCTGCAGACGATGCATAATCTCAGCCTTGAAATGCATATTAAAGGACTAGTTCTTCCAAAAATGATAATTCTGCCGTCATTTACTCACCTTCATGTGCAAATCCTTAAGTTTACTTTCCGTGGAATTTAAAAAATTATCCTTAATTATACTCTTTTTGAGATTTCTCTGGGTCGCCGTGAAAACGGCGTTTGTATGCAGGCGAGTGAATTGTGTACGTTAACTGACTCGTTGGCTTCGGTGTACGCTAACGTTACTGCAGTAGCATTTTCTAAGGCGATCTTAGGCCGGGGTCCCCGGGAGGGAGGCGGTCTGTGACGGCTGGATGAGACATCAACCTAGGGCGGCCGCACTGTCGTCGCTGCGAAGACGGAGGCTGAGACGAGCGCTGTGTAGAGCTACGTGCAGGAGGCTAGGATTGAGAGCGGCCTGCAGCTGAGCTCGAGCGGCGGGGTAGGAAGAGGTGCATGGCCTGCAATGTCTTCTGCACCTCCGAAAAACGATCCACAATCCCGCTTACCGCTGGGCCGAAGAGTCCGGTGGGGGAGAGCGGGGCGTTGAGGAACACGGATCGCTCAGATTCACCCATGTCGGCGAGCGTCAGCCAAAGATGTCTCTCAGTGACGGTGAGCGAGGCTATGCATCTCCCAATGGCCTGGACCGCGGACTTAGTCCGTCGAAGCGGGCACGGATGGCTGAAGGCGGCGAAGACGACCGGCTTCCTCAGACGCTTTCCTCGGCTTGCTTCGACGGCGGCTTCTCTCGGAGTCCAGCGACGCGAAGAGCTTCGCTGAAGAGAAAATGCCAGGTTTGCAGCTATTTTTTACAGTCTACACTAAGCAAAGCAGCCTCCGACGGACGACGACGAGCCCTTCCTTTTATACGCTAAGCCACTCCCATTCTGGCGGGCTATGACGCGTGAGGGCGCGCACGCCCTCATTGGGCGTGACGTCACGCCAGGCTCAGTGGTAGGCTGCTGCAGTTGCCGCAGGGCAGCCAATGAGCGCGCTAGATAGCCTGCTCTAGGTCTGCTTGCTGCTGCACTGCGTTGACAATCAATAAAAAATTAAGGATAATTTTTTGGCTTCATATCTCGAGAAAAGATGACTTTACCCGTAGCGTATACACTGCAACTATGTCAACTAACTTTCATTAGAATATTAGTAGCCTGTTGGTAGCACTTTATATTACAGTCCTGTTCTGCATGTACATACATCTTATTATAGCAATTACAATAACTGGGTTATTATAACTAAGTACTAACCCTGAACCTATCCCTAAACCTAACCTTAACCCATGTTTTACCAGTATCGAACTTTCGCTACTGCTGGACCGGCATGCCCCATCTCTAACTATTTTTAAATCTTATCTCAAGACATATTTAAGTAGAATGTCTAAAGTAGACCATCAAAACCAGCTTCAAGGGATATACAAATTAAAATTCTCTCATCGTTTACTCACCCTCATGCCGTTGAAAACTTGAATGCCTTTCTTTCTTCAGTGAAAGAAACAAAATTGGTCCAAACTAAATTAGAACCCATTTCATTATATGGACAAAACACTGTAACTGTGTTTGTTACCTGCCATTGGTGATTAAACATACATTGAGACATACATTTTCTCAGCCTCCCTTTTTTCGTCTGATGGATCATAACTGGGCATATACATAAAGAAAGAAAGAAAGAAAGAAAGAAAGAAAGAAAGTAAGAAAGTGAGCATGCTTGGCCATCAGGCCCCCATATTATATTATATTATATTATATTATATTATATTATATTATATTATATTATATTATATTATATTATATTATATTATATTATATTATATTGTATTATATTATATTATATTATTACATTACATTACATTACATTACATTATATTATCACAAATGTCTAGACAAACAGACTGTGAGATTGTCAGGGGGATTTCAGAGTGTATAGCTCTTATCTTCAGTGTCAAAAACAGATTTTGATAATGTCAGGTAATCCCACCATCAATTGTCAGTACATTAACAAAGTTTCTGTGTGTTACTCTAATTTGCATTTAATTGAGGGTTAATGCAGCTGTTCCTCTGAACAGAAGTCTTGTCTGCAGGCAAATTCTCAAATGCAAAGGTCTTTGCTGGAGTGATTGCATTTAGATTGCACAATACATCAACCTGTATGCCTTCTGTGCCACACCTGTGACAGTTTCCACAAGTCTACTTGGCATCATGGCAGTGATGAGATGATTATACTAGAATATAGCAGAATTCTCATTTCAACTGAACTAATGCACACCAGTCTTCCTGTTATTTATGTAGGTCACTGTTTTTTTTTTCTGAAAGTACATTTATATGATGAAGTGGGCAAAACAAATTGCCCCCTTTTCTAGCTGGTACTGGTATTGCTTGAAAACCCTCTTTCTGTCTACATTTGTTTCCATCTACACTCTTAAAGGTTCTTTAGTGGCATCTTGTAACGTGTATGTTCGCCTGTTTGCCTGTGTACCCTGTAATTTGATGATAGCTGTGTCTGAAATCACCCCCTATACCCTTATATAGGGCACTATTTGAGGGAACAGTAATTTTATAGTGGTGTCTGAAACCATATGTTATAGTGCACTCATTCAATCCCACAATGCACCGCAATAACGAGTGCACAACTGATGTACGCTCAACGGCTAGAGAATACCCATAATGCACTGTGAGGGTCGTACCGAAGGAATCCCTGTGTCTGACCAGAAGATTGCGTCTGCAGCGTAATCATCCATACATCCATTCATTTTACAAACCGCGGTCCAATGTGGGTACAGCGTAATATCATAGAGGTATAATTTCATTTTTAATTAATTATTAAATTGTTTAATTAAGGTTTACACATAGCTTACATGACAGAGTTCAAGGTAAATCTTATCATGACTACTGTAGCTGCCAGTTTGCAAAGTTTAACGTAATCATTAAACAGCAAGCACAAACTATGCAAAAGCGGCAACCCTTCTGGTGCAATCAATGCCGCTTTTGCTGTTAAATAATCATTTTAAACTTCGTGAACTGGCAGCTCATGGAAGCTAGCATGTATAAACCTTAATTAAACAATATAATAATCAATTAAAAAGCAATGTATACCTGTATGATATTATTTTGTAGCCACATTGGTTTGTAAAATGAATGGATGGTTCGACGGATGATTCAGCTGCGAATGCCATCTTCTGGTCTGATGCGGGAATTCATTCAATGCACGACTCTCACAGTGCATTATGGGTATACTTTAGACGTTGAGCGCACATCGGTTGTACACTCGATATTGCGGTGCATTGAATGAGTGCACTCGTGAGTGTCTTCTATATAGTATGAATATGTGTAGAATGAATGTAATCTGGACTTACATTCGCCATGCTGTCATTGTCATGTGACCGTCGCTTCACTGCCATTCACAAATCCTCTCCCGTGGCCTCATGGGATAGTAAATTGTCCATCATATGCACTCTTTAGAATCTCTCCAGAAGTAATCGGTCATCTGGTTACTTTTTGCCTACTGTTTTGTACTGTGAATTCGGACATACTTCTTTGGTTACATACAATTTTTCGCCTACTATATAGTAGGGAAGAATGTGATTTCGGATGCATCCCTAGTTACCTTGTGCGTGCCAGTTTGTTCCCTTAGTTACTGATTATGTTCACCTGTTGTTCATTTAGTTATCTAATTACTCTCCCCGTATGTTTAAGCCCTGAATTTCCTCAGTTCATTTGGTATTGTCTAAGTTAAACATGGTTGTGTTTCGTTATTCTCCAAGCAAACTCCTGAGTTTTAGTTTGTGGATTAAATAGAGACTGTTTATTTTGGATTCTCCCTTAAGCATGCACTACAACCACAACCAAGATACATCTATGGTTTCATGAAGAACTTTTAGCATCAATGGAACCTTTCCATTGCACAAAAGGTTCTAGTGTATAAAGTTTATTTAGATTTTTCAAATGTTCTTCACACTAAGAAAAAAAAAAGGTTATTTTAAGAAGTGTTAAGTGAATTATTCTTTTAGGAACCAAAAATTGTTCTTCTGGCATCACTAAGTGATCACAAGAGTATAGAATTAACAAATGCATAAACTTAGACCGCTTGCTTTGAACTCTATTGATGCCCTTCTTGCACAGTCAAAGAAATGAAAGCAACTGAAATGTATTGCTCAATGGCTTGGTAAGGAGAAAAGAAAAAAAATCAAATTATCACTATTTTTATTGTAGTTTAATTTTCCTTTGTTCTCAAGTAAAATGGCTCCACTGCATGGGGGATTTGATCAAATGTGTGCCAGTGGAATAATACAACATAGCAGTGTCTTATGAAGTACCGTCCCACAGGGTTAGACTTTGAAGCATTCTTTGTGAGCTGTGAGGCAATAGAGAGAGAACTAATTCACTATGTGTTTCCTGCTTATTAAAGCTTATTAAAAAATGATGATAAACATGATATGAATTATCATAGAGTTAAACTAGAATAAAGTGGAATGCAGGGAGAAGAAAATCACTGGTGAGATTCAGTTAGGCCTGTAGGATTAACTTGGATCGACAAGAGAAGACTTCACTGCACTGTAGTGTGTGTGTGTGTGTGTCTCTGTTATGGCTGTAAGTCTCTTCTCAGTGACTGTGCCCTGGCCTAGATAAACCATATCACAACACCACTGAAATATTCACATCTCCTTCTGGATTGTGTCTAACCATCAAAGTGATCAAGCAGTTTAGCCATGACAACAACTGCATGGGAACACGCAAATTAATAATATAGTGAACTATCTTGTCTTTTCCAAACTCTTCCCCATTGCATTAGGTTGGCTTTGTTGCAACTGATAAATACTCTGACACTGCTATGTTCTGAATCTGGAACAACTTTTATGCAAAAATGTTCCATTTCTATGTCAGGAAAGTGCTTATTGTATTGATTTGATAATAAAGTTGATAAAATGATTAAAATGTTGATCCATTACTTTATTATAGACCAGGAACACATTCACCATTGCCATGTTTGTGAATGGAAAATGGGTCATGTGCCTTTTGTATCCCACACTGTTATGTGTTGTTATAGTGATTTTTCATTAAAAAAGTATAAATTCAGCAACTTTATTTATTTTATTTAAAAAAAAAAAAGTAATATAACCTCATTCTTCTCAGGTCATTGGCCTGTCTCCTTTGCTTCGCTGTATTAGGAAATATGCAACTTTTGATTAAAAATGGAAATAAAAGCCAGTATTTTGTATTTATTCTGATGTCGATTAACAAGACTTGAAGTGGTGTCCACATTACATTAATCCTACCAACTCTATCTCACATTCCTTTTACCTTTAAATAAATAAAGTCTGTCATATTAACATCACTAGTGTCTTCACTTTTTTTATCACTTTATATGTTTAGTCAACCCTGTAACTATGATTTTGTATTATAAATGATTATTGTATAAGTGTATACTTATAGAAACATTAGCATTCTTTCTCAACATTCTTTCTAACAAACACAAGCACAAGGCTGGCTAAATACCAAAACTTTTAACTGGTACCTTTTTTAGATATAGCTATTTCATTTAATAATTTAAAACATTTTGTTAATATTATTATTATTATTAGCTTATAATGACACAATGCAATTTATTAAAACAAACACGCCATTAAAGCTAAAGCTAAATGTTTAAAAGTTTTAATGTAAAATCTTAAAGCTAATCATCTTTTATCAATCACTCAACGTCAGGCAGTGAATTCTGGTTAAGACAGTCAGTGGGTCTACAGCAGGTGGCAGCACATGCCTAATGCAAACCTACCTTAAACACGGCTAATTAAGATGACAGGACATTTTTAAAAAAAATCTCGGTTATTAAAATTTCCCCTCAAGCGAACAACATATTACTAGAGTAAAAATGAATAGCCTACACCCACAGAAACATAAAATTAATGCAATGCAAGAATGCAGTATAACCTAAAGCATATAGTGCTTTTTACAACTTCAGTTAACCAGGTGTTTTTCTCAAAAAGTTAGTTTTGAGCTTGTCAAAACAGTTCGGCAGTTTGTTTATCTTTTACTAACTGGTAAAGTATAGTGCTTTATGAATATTTGTTTCGGTTTCTTCAGCGGAGCCCTGATTCCACCAATCAGATCGTAGCGCTCCAAACTTCCCACCAATCAGCGCAGCTCCTGTAACTTTCACGCGCTGCTCGCGTCTGTCGCTGTGTTTTGATCCGCTGTCTGTCTGTAGGTGGTGAAGCCTCGATGGGGACACTTTTGTTTTTATGCTAATATTTTCTTTTACAAACCGCGGCGCTTTTGTCAACGCTCAGGTTTATATAGGGGGGAATGATGACATCATTTATCTGCGGTTGAGGAAGCTGCCGTGTTTCTGAAGAGCCTCTTGAGATCGTCTAAGCCTCTGCCATGAGTTGTTTGGATGTTATGTATCATCAGAGTTATGGAGCTCATCACTACTTGCCTGCGACATCATCATCAGCAGCGGCGGCAGCGGCAGCTTACAAAGCGGCGTACTATCATCATCATCATCAGCATCATCATCATCAGCAGCAGGTAGGTGCTTTACTCTGACTCGGACGACTCAAGAAAAGTTAGGAAAACAAAGTTCTGCTTCTGACATTTTTGCTGAGATGATTTAAAAAGCATTTAAAGCCTTAAGTAAAAAGCTTTAAAAATGTTGCATTTGTTTTCATCATATATAGCCTATATACTCATACACTCTGTACACACACACAATTATATATTACACTATTTTAATGAACAAGTCAGACAGGACAGTGAAGACAAAACAGTTATACAGTTATATATATATATATATAAGAAAAAAAGCTTTAAAATGTTGCATTCGTGGTTATTATATAGCCTATAGATAGATAGATAGATAGATAGATAGATAGATAGATAGATAGATAGATAGATAGATAAAATGACCACAAATGCAAACATTTTTAAAGCTTTTTTTTCTTAAAGCTTTAAATACTTTTTAAATTATCTCAGCAAAAAAATAGTAATAAAAATAATAATTTTATATATATATATATATATATATATATATGAATACTTAAGATGTAAAAGCCTCTAGGCTAAGTGCCATCTGAAATTTTCTTCTAGAATGATCATTTTTATCAAGCTTGTATATTTAAGTTCAGTAATTTCACTTAAATGGCAGTGCAAATGACCTATTAATTGTCATTTAAGTGAAATTACTGAACTTAACTATACAAGCTTGATAAAAATGATCATTCTAGAAGAAAATTTCAGATGGCACTTAGAGGCTTTTACATCTTAAGTATTCATATATATATATATATATATATATATATATATATACACACACACACACACATACACTGTTAGTACACTATTCTAATGGACAAGACAGAACAGTGAAGAATAAACTGTTATTTATATATATATTTATTTATCTAAAAAAAAATATTACACTATTTTATTGGACGAGTTGGACCAGTAAATGTCTAAGATTTTTTTCTTTTGACGTTTTAGTCAATGCGTAATTCCCAGTACATTATTAAACATTATTGTTACTTTAAAATGTGGAAAATAATAATAATGAAATGCGAAGGTGTGTCCAGACTGAGTTTTTCTCTAAATGCTGTAATGATATTAAATAAAACCATATTTTATGACATTTGATATAGAATTCTTCAAATTCCAAGCTGTGAATTACAACTGAATGTGTTTATACAGTCTCTCGTATACGGAAATCTTCATGGGCGTAAATCAGCGTACCACTAATGTGCCAAGCGCGGGCACTGGGCCATCAGTTCAGAGACAATCCTCAACAATCTATTTTTGGTCGAAGACCAGGTGGTGAATGTGTGTGTGCGGCAGCTTTTAACCCTGCCCTGACCAGTTCAATTCTTCATAATGAACACAAATCTGTGTCTTTCAGCAGAAGAAGTTTGGTGCCTACAGCAGGATGCAGGATTCTGAGGAGTTTCCCTCTCAGTGTGGCCAGAATAAGCAGCCTGGAGCGATGAAGCCCCGTCCCGAGCCCGAGCTTCCCCGAGAGGAGGAGCAGAACGCTGGGGAAGAGGAGCGCAGCAAGGAGGCGCAGCCCGCCGAGGCCGAGTACTTGAGTGCCAGGTGTGTGGTGTTCACCTATTTCCGTGGAGACATCGGGGACGTGGTGGACGAACATTTCTCACGTGCTTTGAGCCAGCCCAGCTCCTTCAGCAATGACGCTAAAACCGGCAGACTTCACTCTGGAGGACCGTGGAAAGGTAGGAGACAGTGTTCCCAAAACTCACATCATTAACATAACATAACACTTTATTTAGTAAAGTGTCCTTGTTACAGTGTAATTACATTTAAGTACTAAGTCATATTAATTAGCAACATGTACTTACTATAAGGTTAAGAATAAAGTTTGGTTTGGAGTTAGTTTCATGTAATTATGCATAATTTACTGTTATTACTGCATTACTACTTACATGTACTTACATTGTACAACTACTGGGTAATATAAGGCAACTACATGGGTTAAGGTTAGGTTTAGGGTTAATACATAGTTATTACATAGTTATTACAATAACTATAAGAAGTACATAGTATGTACATTGGGATCAGGACTGTAAAATAAAGTGCTACCACTACAAGTACATGTAATGTGACTACAAGTAAAAAATAATGTTACCCAATATTGTAATGTTGTATGCACATTCCACAACACAGAGTGTCGAAACTTTGCATGCTAGTCCATGACTCATGTGTAAAAAACCCTCAAAACATCAAAAAAAATAAAAAAATAAAAGAATAGCCGATATTTTCGACTACTTAGTGGGTTAAATTGACCCGCAACATAAAATAAACGTATAGTTCTAGTCCTGGCTTCTGATTGGTCAGTATAGCACAACTGCTAAGCTAAAGGCATTCTGTGTTGGTGAACTTTTTTTTTCCAACATCAATATTGTATGTTAAAATGTACATGAATCTAAGGGAAAGTATGCATTTCTCTTTTAGGTTTCCAATCACTTTTTACCATTGTTAAGTGGTATGACAGAATACTACAAACCATTTCAATCCGATATCCAGGTACTGAGGAACTGATTGTGTGTTGTGTTTCAGAAGGAACCTCCCACTCCGAGGGTCAGTGTGGCTCCGTATCGTCGTCCGTGTGGGGTAGCGGTTACCCATCTCAGACCAGCCCGTGTGTCCCCCCCTCTCACCCTGACTTCCCCCACAGCGCTGCCTTCCACCCCGCAGACACTGGCATCTGGAGCAGCCACAGCCTGGCCCCTCCTTCTGCTCTTACTGACTCATGGCACTACGGCCTGGGAGCCCAGAGTGGAGCGGGATACCCCCACGTGCACGAGATGTACCCTCACATGCACCCCCGCCACCCCCACCCCCACCGCGTGCTCCATCACGCCCACAGCCCCGCGCTGGACCCCCGCTTCAGCCCCCTCCTGCTACCCGGTGTAAGAGCGTCATGCAGCCCCACGTCCTACACAGACGCCATCAAAACAGAGCTGGAACCGAGTAGCATCCCGGCACCCAACTGGCCCGTTTCTTTCCACGGGTCGGTGGACATCTATGACACAGGTGAGACAAGATGAGCGAATAGATCATAGATCTGTACACTTCCACAGCATTTGTAAATCATCATTATGTAGTCATTTTTATTGGGAAGTCAACACAAAATGGTTTATATACATATTAAATAACCTCGTGATAATGCCTATTTTTGGATATTTCAGTTAAATAGATTCTTAACAGTAAAAAGCTTCATCTCATACACTACAGTTCAAAGCTTTTGAAAGAAGTCTCATGTCTTATTTGATTAAAAATACAGTAAAAACAGTCATATTTTAAAATATTACAACATCAATTTTTGTTTTGGTCAAAGCTGAATTTTCAGCTTCATTACTCCAGTCTTCAGTGTCACATGATCCTTCAGAAATCTTTCTGATATGCTGATTTGCTGCTCAGTAAACATTTCTTATTATTATCAATGTTGAAAACAATTGTGCTGCTTATATTTTTGTGGAACCGTGATTTTTATCAGGATTCTTCGTTAAAAAAATTGAATGAATCGAAAGTTCAAAAGAACAGCATCTATTTGAAATCTTCTGAAACATTATAAATGTCTTTACTTTTGTCACTTTTGGCCAATTTAATGCGTTCTTGCTGAATAAAATTATTCATTTCTTACTGACCTCAAACTTTTAAACAGTAACAAATAGCAAAAACAGCTTCACAACACAAGACAGTACATCTAATATTATAATAAGACCCTTTAACTATTTCTTCCTTTCCGACTCACATTACCCATATTTTGTCGTTGCTTTCACAGTCCTGACACATTTATATATACATGATATCTGTCAGTTATTGGTCGATATTAGAGATGTTTATCAGTCATTATTAGATATGTCAGTGGATGCCACATACTTGATTGTGCATAATTTGCCATATTTTTACATTTTGATTACTATTACCTTTTTTCTAGATTTTATTGGTTTATTTCCTGTATAAACCGTAGACTGTCATATGGCGTCACAACCCTTATGTTATGTTGCTGGATGAAGCAAACATGTTTTAACACGATTCGTTTCCTCACCCACAGCACCAGAGCAAGACAAAGCGAAGGCCAGTGTCTGGTTCTGAGACAGAGAAGATTCACTGGACTACACGTCTTAGACTGGACCACACCAAACTGCATGTGGAGTGTTTCCTCAGAGGACTGTCTTGGGAACTATTCAGGGGGCAGATCAGTCTCTATCAGTGAGACAAGCACAAAAACAGCTTTGGGGAAAACTAGTGTTTTTGTAAAGCATACCATCCTGTCTGAGTTTGTGCGCTCATGGACAGAGATCCAATTCAGGACGCTTTCTTCTCCCATCTGGGCTTTTCCTGTATGGATGCTAAACGTCCCAAATGAGGTTTAAGAGGTATATCTCCCTCTTTCTTTACACAAAGGAGGTTTTCTCGACATGGTTGATGCTTTAGAACTGCATTTATGTACTTGCACAGGTTCTGTTGAAAGAACTGATTGTATTTAGTACAGTACAAGGCAGAAATGTCTGAGAAAATCTTTATTTACTTTAATATATTTGTCTAAAATAGTCTCGTGACTTTACTGATTGGTGTTTTCTGTTTGTAATATGTGTTAATAGATTATTTTTTGATGTCAAAGTGTCTCGCCTTTGAGGAATTGGTTTTACTGCCTTACATGAACTGCTAAGTTTTATTGGCAAACAACCTGTTTTTGTTTGGATGGATTTATTAAATCAATACAGTGGTTACTGTCCCTTTAAATGTTGTCAGTGGTAGTGCTTTTATCTGTTTTACTTTTCCTCGTCAATAGGATGTAAGGCATTTGAGAGGTCAGTGGCACCAAAACACACTGCAGAATAACTCTTGACCAATTTTGGGAACGAAATATGCAGAGCACAAAGTCCCAGAAGGGATAGTATCATTCCATTCACATTTAGCTTCAACTCTCGCAAAGCCACAGAATCTGGGACGTGTCATAAACTGTGTTATATTGCAAAAACAAAAAAAGTTTATGTGAATGTTCCTAAATGTCAGAAGTTGGAATGTGCTTCCTGTCTGGCTAGGAAGTTCGATCCAAGACAACTTGAACAATTGCAGTTAAAACAGACTCCTCTTATCCACTACAAATATGTCCTAATAGAGATTGTGATAAACCAAAAGAATGTGGCGATCGGCCTCCGTGTAACGTCGACCCAAAATCCACTCAAAGAATGCGGAGAGTGTAGAATATGCACTCTGGTGTGAAATCGAGCATTATTTGGGAGAGATGCAGCTTGAAATATTTTTATACAAGCACAGTGCCAGATATTGCATTATATTTGTCGTAAAAGACAGCTGTTGGGCTGGTTGTCCTGTGAGTGGAGGAGCTGAGTTAGTGTGAATGTGGGGTTTCGGAGTGAGATCTCTGACCAGGTGGCGGCACAGACCCTCTCACTTTCAGGACATCACCAGCTGCTTCATACTGAGGCTGAATCACAAACTAGAAACTCAGAAACTCTAGAGGAGAAAGACTATTTCATGTAAACTTGTGAAAAAGAAGTGCGCTCAATTGTAGTGTACTTTAAATCCTTTAAAGTTTATTTAAAAAAAATATAATGTTAATAAAAGGCCACTTAAGTTTATTTAAAGAAAGTGTAAGATCATGATGATGTTTCTTAAAGGGATAGTTCACCCAAATATGTAAATTCTATCATTAATTACTCTCCCTCATGTCGTTCCAAAACCATTAGACTTTCATTCATCTTCGAAACATAAATGAAGATATTGAAATAAAATCTGAGAGATTTCTGTAAAACTGCTAAACTAAACTGCTATTAGTTTTCCAATCTCTTTGTGAACTTTTTGAAGTGTCAAAGTGGTAGTTGCGTAGCTGTCAATGAAGAGTACAGAAAGCTCTCATATTGCATCGAAAAGATCTTCATTTGTGTTTTGTAAGATGAACGAAAGCCTTAGGGTTTGGAACGACATAAGGGTGAGTAATTGATTGACAATTTCTTTCATTTTTGGGTGAACTAACACTTATTTCACCCAATTAAAGTTAATATATTTTAAATGTAAAAAACTGCAACTTCATCATTACACATGTGTAATTACAAATATATTTAAATACAAGAATACAAGTTTAAAAAAAAAAAAAATTACTTTAAAGTTTGTTTTTGTTGTTTCCCATAAATGCTTGTCATAACATTCAGCAGTACAATGTAACAATATATACAAAAAATTAAGAAATTAAATTAATATGTACACAAGTATGTCAGAAACCACTCATAAGTTCAACTAATTACATTTAAAATAAATTAAAACTACAAAACATTTTCATTTAATTGCAATTTAAGTGTCCGAAAACATTACTTGCAGTTTACAGTTAATATTCCTAGTATATTATTTCAGTAATACAAACTTTTTTAAAAAAGTGTTCTTTTTTCACAGTATGTAAACAATAAGAATTAGAGTTCTGTAATGCCAAAAGGTTTTAAATTTAAAGCCTCCTTCTGCAGTTGTGTATCTAACAGCCATTGTGCTGTACCTTGTTTCATCCATGACCCTCAATGTTTTTGTCCATGTTGAACATTAAAACAAAATTATGGGACATGAATAATTGCTGTTTTCTTGCTCTAGTCTAGTGGATGAATAAGCCTGTCCATATCAGACGGGTACACCATCCTTCTGCTTTGCTAATTGCTATACTTGATTATATAAGTTTTGAGATGGCCCTGTGATCACAGGCAGTAGGAGAGCTCCTCAAGTGGTCATGACAGACCCAAAATCAGCAGATAAATGAGGGGTAAAGAGACCTGCCAGCTGCATTCAGCCGCTCTGACACAAACAGCAGAAAACACATGGCCGCTCGCTCTTATGAACAGGGAGCTTGGCGAAGACAGGTCAGCCTGTGGCACTGCACGATATATGGGAGTGCAAATCAAATACAGAAAGATCATTCATGCGATTGATGTTCAAAATATGGAAAGACAACAGGGCGACACTACCCAAAGTGACCAATAAACCAGTGGTGTTTATGATGTTGATCTTAAAGGAGAACTCCGGTCAATTTTATCATTGAGCTCATTTTTTTGTAAATTTGGAGTGCTGTCAGTACAGAGAACAACGACAAAAATCGGTGTTGCCTACACAGTGTTATCCTCTTTTTAAAATTTGCACCCTGTTGACTTCAATGGGGCAAGTTTTAAACCTGCTTTTAGCCTCTTAACATCCTTGATGTGTCATTACAAGTGCCCAGCCATTGTGAGTGATTCCTTTAGAGTGAACACGGGTGAATCTGACTACAGTAGATGTGAAAGATATGAATAAAAGTGATGTTAATTCAACCAGCGCACATACCTGTATTTACATCCTGTTTTCGGTCGAAGTCCACAGTAGTCGATTGTCGAGTTCACGCGCATAGGTTTAGTACCTATGATCGCACGCGCGTGAACTCGACAATCGACTACTGTGGACTACTTTTATTCATATCTTTCACATCTACTGCAGTCAGATTCACGAACGCATCGCTTCACGTCAGAAGGCCTTTATTAACCCACGCAGAGCCGTTTCAAGTACTTTTATCATGGATGGATGCGATTTGATGGACTTCCAAAAAAATATACCAATTGAATCTCACTGTAAAGCTTGGAAGAGCCAGCAAATTTTTTTTATATAACTCTGATTGTATTCGTCTGAAAGATGAAGGTTATATACACCGGCTTCAGGGTGAGTAAATCACGGGCCAATTTTCATTTTTGGCTGAACTATCCCTTTAAATTCTATCAGGACTTACCAAAAAAGTTTTTTTTTTTTTTTCTGCTACTACCTTACTTTTACCTACTTGCCAACATTTTCA
This sequence comes from Squalius cephalus, assembly GCF_949319135.1. Classification (NCBI taxonomy): domain Eukaryota; kingdom Metazoa; phylum Chordata; class Actinopteri; order Cypriniformes; family Leuciscidae; genus Squalius; species Squalius cephalus. Next base: position 28,563,868 of record NC_137130.1, read on the forward strand.
CTGGGCCACCATAAAAATTAATGAAATGGTCAAATAAAGAATAGCAAAATATATTGTAAATGTCATATGAAATATATTTATATTTTAATATGCTATTTATTCATGTATTTATTTATAATAAGGATCTATATCCTCAGCAGTCCCTTTATTAAACAATAAACCAAAAAAAAGAGAGAAGAGAATACTGGAATGCATGAGTCACAACCAACTAAACATGGACAAGAACCAAGAACAACTCAAACTGAAGACTATAAATACACAGAGTTACTAAAGAGCTAAACAAGGAACAGGTGAATCAAATCAATCAAACAATGAGTAATCACAGCAACAAACAACAACACACTAAGATACTATGGAGATAGAAAGGAAACACAGGAAACAATGAGTTACAAACTAAGAGTCCAGGAAAATGAAACAGAAACCAAACAATTTTGTTTACAATGCATAAAACCATAGGTAGTGACAACACAGCAATGTCACAGTTCTCTCAATTTATCTCCTCATTCCTAGACAGTGTCGGCCCAGATCCAGCCCACATCTCGTACGCGTTGAATCCACATGTACCAGATGTGGCCCGAATCTGGGCCGACACTATGTTGCTATCTGGGTTCTTATTAAGCCATTTTGACATATTTTGAGCTCTCTGTTTAGTTGGTCACTGTCTACTTTTCAAATATACTAATACTGTGTTTGTAATGGTTTAAAGACACATGCAAACAAATCATTTACATTTATTCTGAAATTAAACATTTTTGAAAAGTATTTATTCATTCATTCATTCATATCATATTTGTTTGATTATTTAATTATTATTTTATTTTAAATCTGTGTTTCATAAGTGACCTACAACATAATAATCTATAAAAATAGGAAAGTCATCAGCACTTTCTCAAAAGGGGTGAAGAGGACTCTCAGCAGTGTACAAGGAAGCTGAGTTTCTTCATGGGCCGCTCCACAGGCTCTGCCCCTCCTTCAGGAAACCGGCCATTGGAGACACGGAGCCCCTGCCAATCCAAGACTGAGACCGCAGCCTTCACATTAGCATGGGATACACTTCTATGCTAATTCCTGTCAGCTCTCCATGGCACCCCTTGGAGATCACAGGCTCTTCCAAACCAGGACAGGGTGTATTCTAACTTTTAGAAAGCCTACTTTAATCAAAACAAACACAAAAATACATATACTCTTCAAAATGGAGTAGGACAATACAAATAGTATTGTAACACTTTGTGTTCGTCAAATGGATGAACTTCAAGGACACCTGTGTGAACTTGAGGAGAACTGACTTCACACATCCAATAAAAATCACCAAAACGTCAGCTGGTTAAAATGAATGAATTTATCTCTCGGGAAATGCTATTTGTTTACAGGCGACATATTTTTGGGGTCACTTTATGTAATTGACATCCATAACATTTGTAACTGTTAAACAGTAAAATATTTAAAGACCTTTTTCCTTTCATACTTGTAAGTTCTGCATAAGTGCCTTGGGAAGTCTATGAATACGTTCTTTTCATTACAGTTCAGAATCTGCCAATCAGCTCAAATAGTTCCTTTAAAGTCAGTGAAATCAAATGAATGGCCTGACTGTGAGTCAAACAAAAGCCCTGTGCATAAAAGCTGGATGTCCACGCCAGTTCACACCAGGAGTCAGAAAAGGGCCAGATAAAGCTCTCGAATCACATTTTATTATGATTCTTTTAGAGCATTAATTGATCAAACTGTCAGACAGACTGTATTTTCCTACAGCTACATTTCCAGTTGTGTTAATTATTAATTTACCCATTTAAAAAAAAAAAAGCGAGTTCATTGAAAGTTCATAAAAACTTTAAAGATTTTTTTCTCAATATGATTAAACAAGATACAAAATGTTAACATGTTCAATATTTATATAGAAATATATATACAAATCATTTACTTTATTACAGGTGGTGACTTATCATGGTTGTGACAGAAAATATTTACTATAAAAACAATAATAAATCTAAATATTTATTCTAATAATATATTTTAATTGTGTAATTTGATGGTGTCAAAGTGTAGGGACTGTTAATTTTTATTTTTTTTATTTTTATTTTTTACTTTTCCTTTTTTTTAGGACATAATATTAGTAGTAATTAGTAGTAAAGTAGTAATATTTTTTTAAAATGCACATATTATATTTGTTTTTAATTTATGCATTAATCTATATGAAGTTTTGAGTCTGAAGACAGGTGGTTTTACCGGTTGTGAGTGATAATGTAATAACTTGAAGGAAATTAAAACGAGAATAAAATGAAATGGTACATTTGTGTTAAGAACATTCTAGAGATCCTCTGTGATGCATTTCAAAGTATAAAATGTTGCTGTATTTAAAATTATTGGCAGATGAAGTGTGCACACATTTGTGATGTTGCGGCTTAGACAGTCTCTTACGCAGAAGTCCATAATTATTTGAGGAATATTTCGAGGAAATATACAGATTAAATAGTCAAAGTGTCAAATCCGGAAAAAAAATGAATCTTTTTTGTGCTTAATGCTAGATAAATACATGAAAAGCGTGGTGTCAAATTCTCAAGTCTTAGTAAAAGAGGGTCGGTCTGCAGAGAGGCTTGACTTCTCGCCCCTGGAGTGCTGAGCTGTCAAAACAGAGCTTTCTTCCTCGTCTCTCAGGCACATTCCTGCGTAATTGAGCTGATGATTAGTCTAACAATCACCAACACAATGCCAGCTGCCAGGATGTGAAACGGCCTAAATACAGGCATCCCTGTTTCACTGGACTCGTTCGGCACTGCTCTGTTTGTTCAGTGAGGTAGAGAAGCATATGGCAATCATAAAGACCGCTTTGACCAAATATGATCTGATCTCTCACATTCACATGCCAAAAACTCTTTCAGTTTGACGGATACATTTTGAATAATTTACTTTCCTCATGCAAGCCAGCGGAGATAAAATGCTTCCCTCTGGCTCTGTTTGGATGTTAAGGGCAGGGTCCTTTTCTCCAGCCATCACATGTCAGCACCCTCCTAAGTTGAATTAAATGGAGCGTGGTGCTTGAATTAAACTGCTTATGTCTTCAGATTGGAGCTCTGGCTTGTTTTTAGTGTCACCTGGCCATTCAGTAGTTAATTGAGAATATACAGGCTGCAGAAACAGTGTTGGGGGTAACGCATTACAAGTAATGTGAGTTTTGTAATCAGATTACTTTTTTCAGGTAACTAGTACATTACTTTTAAATTTACAGCAAAGTTACTTTTTCAAATAAGTAACGCAAGTTGCTTTGTTTTCCCATTTATTGACTGACAGCTCTCCTGTCCCCATGTTGGGAGAAACAGGGAGTGAGTGCAGAGGTGTTGTGTGCGCTGTGTAAACATGATGGTTTTTGTAGTTCTGGACTTAATGTAAGCATGCATTTACTCATCTCACTTGCACAAAAACAGATTCAGTGTTCTCAAAAACAGTGCAATGCAAATACTGAATATTACGAGAATCTGCAATAATTAAATGTTAAATACAAATACACTTTATGTATTTAATCTCACTTTATTAACCAATGTCTTTGCTGCTGTCCTTCAAAGATCCAATTCAACCATATTAATGAGCTTTAGTTAAACATCACATTTGTGTTTCATTTTTTGTTTTTATTTCTGAAGAGTGTTGAACTTTCTTGCATCCATTTCTTCTGCAATCAAAAATGTCAGTACAGCTGAAAGGTTTGTTTGAGCGGCGCCCTCTACTGTACAGGCGTGAAATTTTGAATTTCCTTCAGCATGAGGCTTATTCATTGGCCAAAAAAGGCCTTTACATTTGGTCAAAATTTTTTTTTTGCTTTAAAAAAACAAAGAAACAAACAGCCCAGCCCAGATGAGAAATAGTAACTTAAAAGTAACATAATGCGTTGGCGCTGATGGCCTCGTGGTCAGCGCGCCGACATGTAGCGCCGTTGTGCTCGGGTGACCCGAGTTCGAGTCCTGGCTCGTGGACCTTTCCTGATCCCGTCCCCCGTCTCTTTCCCACCTTGCTTCTTGTCCACTCTATACTGTCCTGTCACAATAAACAGCTAAAATAACCAGAAAAATGTAATGCATTACTTTCCATAAAAAAGTACTGAAATTAGTTACATTTTAGGGAGTAATGCAATATTGTAATGTATTACCTTTAAAAGTAACTTTTTCCAACACTGCGCAGACTATATGATTGATGCAGCTCTGGTTCTTTATAACATTTGCAACTTTACAAAAAAATTGTAAAAGATATTCATGTTGCGGTATGAAATTCTTCACAGATTTCTAATTCTGAATTGATTAAAATTTTGTACACACATGTGACCAGGTACACTACTGGTCAAAAGTTTGGAATAATTTCTTTTTTTTCTTTTTTGAAAAAAGTCCCTTATAATCAAAAATACAGTAAAACAGTTAAACTGTGAAATAATACAATCTAAATTTTAAAATATTTGAAAATGTAATGTATACCTGTGATGCAAAGCTGTATTTTGAGCATCATTACTCCAGTCTTCAGTGTCACATGATCTTTCAGAAATGATGATTGCTGCTCAAGAAACATTTATTGTTATTATCAATGTTGAAGGTTTTCACTGATTTTTTTGTGGAAACTGTTATACCATCCAACTGCCATTACACGAAATAAGTGCCATTTTAAAATATTTTAAAACAGCAAACAGTTATTTTAAATTGTAATAATATTTATCATCTAAATTCTCAATATCAGAATCATTATCAATATTACTGTATTTTTTGGTCAAATAAATGCAGCCTTGGGTCTTTCAAGAGCACCAGTAGTGTATACATACTTCTGGAATTTCTTGTAGGTCACTTACAATAATACACATGTGCTGAGGGATCCGAAAGCTACCTGTTTAGGGTTGGGATCCACCTATTCAAATGCATTAAGATTGTATACATGTGGCATGTGCAAGCAGAAAAGGCATATTTGCACAGCACTGTTAAATTAGTGGTGTGAACATGTGGTCTACGGAAACGTTGGCAGCTGTCGTGGCAGTAAATCAAAGTGAAACACAGATGTAATACATGGGCTTAAGTCGACACTGATGAGTGTTTAAAATCAGCCTTCAGGAATATCCCATCAACATTTCTGTTCAGTCCACCAGCAGAGCACATGCCCACCCACAGTGTAATGAGAGTGCATACCTCACACTTAATGACACTTTAGTTTCCTCCCTATTCACACTGCGCAATAAAAACATAATTATGCTATCAAATATTTAACACCAGATAGTAGCTGTACTATATTTAATATGCAAAAACTAAATGAACATGGTACATCTATACTGTATTTAAAATGTCAACAATAGATCCAACAATCTGTGTTGGAATGCATGACTTATATACCAAAATATAAAGAGGGGTCAAAAGAGTCTTGGATGCATATCTAATAATAGTGGTTACTCATTATTAGTCATTCGAGTCATTGGAAATCAGACTAGCTGATTGCACTGTACATTTTTGATTAATTAAAATAACTGACTAATTTGTTTGGGAATTGGGCGTCAATGGATGCACTGTCTGTTTCACGCTGAAAATGGCTGACGTTTCCCCCTAAACTAGTTCAGCACAAATCCCACCCTGTAGCCAATTCCATCGGTTTAAGTAGGGTGTAGAGTACAGTTAGGGGTTAGGGGTTAGTATTTGTTGTATCAATGTGTAGGCACTGTGATTGCCATGACCAATGGAATCTTTATGGGGAAATATCACGCGCTGTAGATTCGTAAATGAAGAAATGCTATGAAAATGCTCTATCAGAGTAGTTTAGTATGGTATTTTGCTTGCATCTGCCCATTAATACATGTGCAAGGACAGTTAACGAAACCAAACTTCAATCGGTTCCAATATTTTTTCTTGGATCCCATGATGGTACGGTTCATGATCACCCAGACAGCTAGGATATTTTAATGAAAGAGCCCGCATTTATAACTTTTATACTTAGCTACACTGAATATTAGCCTACGTCACTTTTCTCTATGTCTCAAAATGACTGTTATCAGGTAGCTTACTTGCATTGTACTAGTCTACTCTTCTATCCAGATCGATTATTTAAAGTTGGCATGAAACGGAAGTTGCGATTGTCTTCTCTATTGTGACATATATCCGAGTGAACCTACGATGATGGCTGAGAGCTCAATGCGCTGCAACTGAAGAAAACACATGCGAATAGAAAAAACACCAGCAAATTAAGAAAACATCATCAGATTAACAACAAATGAGCTGCAAATACTCACAACTCAACCAAATACAGAAACATTCTGCAAATACTCACAACTTAACCAAATACAGAAACACTGCAAATACTCACAACTCAACCAAATACAGAAACATTCTGCAAATACTCACAACTTAACCAAATACAGAAACACTGCAAATACTCACAACTTAACCAAATACAGAAACACTGCAAATACTCACAACTCAACCAAATACAGAAACACTGCAAATACTCACAACTCAACCAAATACAGAAACACTGCAAATACTCACAACACAACCAAATACAGAAACACTGCAAATACTCACAACTCAACCAAATACAGAAACACTGCAAATACTCAAAAATCAACCAAATACAGAAACACTGCAAATACTCACAACTCAACCAAATACAGAAACACTGCAAATACTCACAACTTAACCAAATACAGAAACACTGCAAATACTCACAACACAACCACATACAGAAACACTGCAAATACTCACAACTCAACCAAATACAGAAACACTGCAAATACTCAAAAATCAACCAAATACAGAAACACTGCAAATACTCACAGACAACCAAATACAGGAACACACTGCAAATACTCACAACTTAACCAAATACAGAAACACTGCAAATACTCACAACACAACCACATACAGAAACACTGCAAATACTCACAACTCAACCAAATACAGAAACACTGCAAATACTCACAACTCAACCAAATACAGAAACACTGCAAATACTCACAACTCAACCAAATACAGAAACACTGCAAATACTCACAGACAACCAAATACAGGAACACACTGCAAATACTCACAACTCAACCAAATACAGAAACATGCTGCAAATAGCACAGAAAGACAAATGTTTCAAGGGGACCCCAAGAAGTAACGAACCTAGCTGGGACCGCTTATTCAATGTTTACTTGTCAGTGGTGTTGTCGATGACCTGTAAGGTGATTTATTTTGTTTATTTTAACATTCTGATCATATGTGCATTGTGAGTATTTGCACCTTGTTTCTGTATTTGGTTGCGTTGAGAGTATTTGCACCATGTTTCTGTATTTGGTTGTGTATTTGCAGCACATGTGTTGTCAAACTGAAGATGTTTTCTTAATTTGCTTGTATTTTTATTATTTGCATGTGTTTTCTTCAGTTGCAGCGAGTTGAGCTCTCTTGACCACCATATGAACCGGCTTCTCGAGAACAAATTATTTTGTCCATCAGGAATTGATTGGATCGTTGGATGGTTGTGGTTTGCTATTGCTGTGATGTCATCCCGACCTTGTGCCAGTAACCATCCTGACCCCAGTCTAAATAAGATCTCATTTAGGACTACAAATCTTATAATCTTGGACGATCAAAGACAGATGAGAAAATTGATATTTTTTATCTTGTACAATGATTAAGACCAATAAGAGTACATTTAGAAAACACACTGGCTACATTTAGTGAAATAATGAACTCACAGACCTGGCAGCTGTGACCCAACTTGAACACAAGAGGAACATGATGAAAAGAAGAGTATGAGGGAGTCTGAAGGAGGTATCAGGCTTCAGACAGGTTCCCCACCCCTCACATTCGGCATTCTCACCAGGACACAGAAAACACTATTCTCATTCCCTTCCTTTGGGACACTTCCTAACTTGCATGTTATGGTGGCAATACTATTGTTCAGAATGAACAACACTTTAAATGGTCCGAATCAATTCAGTGTAAACACAAGAAGCGCCACATTTTATAGGTTCATATTATTTCACCTTAAAGTACACTAATAATGTTAGTACAGTATCTTAGTGCTACAAAAAGTCACACTTTAGTTGTAAAAGCCCCATCCTTCAATAACAGCCTGAACTACATTGTGACATATTCACAAAACAACCTGTGCTGAAATGAGTTTCTGTTGCTTAAACAGTAGAGCATGGTGCTAGCAATACCAAGGTCATGGGTTCGATTTTGAGGGAATGCACTGATAAAATCCAATCTAAGTTTTTCTGGATGAATGTCAAATGAGTAAATGTGCAGCTCAAACTGGTTTAATTGCTTATTTCTAATGTCAGGATCCTTCAGATCAGTAGATACAGGGCCAGAAACGGCACAAATTTCTACATACATTTTCATTCGTTTTTCTGGTGTTTATGAATAATACCGTCTATACTGCTCTAAAGGCATTAGTGAAGTTTACATTTGTCATAAGTTCAAATCTATTCATCGGACATAAGAAAGTTACAATTAGTTCAAATAAATGCTCGTTTTTATTGTAAAGATTTGACTTCTGAAAGTCACAGTATTTTATTGTATGTCAAGCTCTTTTACCTCAATAAATCAAGAAATATTTAGACTCTTCGTGATCTATGATACACCTTTAACCAAAAAAAAATGTCCATACTTTGGAAATGCATAGTGAATCAGTCTTTCCCCAAAAACATTTATTTCTTGCTCATTCTAAGTAAATTTAAAATGCCTGCCCAGTCCCAAACATGTTATTCCAAATCAAATCCATCTTATCCTTGTCACAAGTGTGAATGCTATGTTGGAAATCTGAGTAGGGCTCTAGAGTCCAATACAAAGTTTCCTCCTGCAAAACTCAGTTATAAACATTCCAGTTCCCTCCATGAAGAGCCAGTCTGCAAGGCTGTGGTGTCTAATTTGGATACAGACACACAGCCAGAGTTATTCAAATATCTGAGCTCTGGCCTCCAGCCAGATAGAGAATTTGGTCTGGGCATGGTCAGTGCTTATAAGCTTTAAGAGAGGGATTCCTCTTTCCTCCCAAGAGTTGAAGACCAAACATTTTCATTAGTGGTGCTAATCACTGAGACTCACGGTCATCTGACGAGGGGAAGACATTCATTAGGAGGCCTTCTCCCGTTCATAGTCTAGCACCTCTGTTTCCTTTGCTCATGTCTAAACTTTCTGTGTTTTGCTGATGGATGAAGTGAGCAGGTGGAAGTCTGATTCTTCAACAGGTTTATCATCTCAATCACTCTATCTTCACTCCACTGCTGGGTCAGTTCAATCTCTCTTGCCTGTCTAAAATCTCTGTTTTTAAATGTGTGTCATTTCTGTGCTACTAGTGGCAACAATGCAAATTGCAATCTGTTTGTTTGAGTAACCTCACTACTAACATGGAGAAAGCTATCGGTTAGCATTCCCCTAATCGCAGTTATTTACAGAATCTGAAATCAGCATCTTTGCTTCATGCGTGCTCCAAGGGCTCAAGGTTTGTCTAGTAACATTAGTCCTGTTAACCACAGACTTTCTTCAGTGGAACACATATAAAGATTTTAAGGAGAACTACCCCTTTAAGGCTGAAGGGATGCTTTAAGAGCTTTGGAAGTAAAAATCCCATTTGTTTTCTTCATAGGGGAATTTTAATGATACACCTTTAAAGACTTTAAAGACTACTGTGGTTGTTAATCATTAATGGTCTATGCTTATACTGAAGCCATCAGCCTGCATTATTTAACTTTTTTTTTTTTAAATAATCACGTTTTTACAGTGGAAGAAAGACATTAACCATGATTCTACAGAGTAATCTCCAGAAATGTGACAAGCAAATATCACCAAAAGCAACACACAAACTATTTAAATATTTGTGAATATATGCATGCATTGCAATAAACATAAAATACATTGTTTCTATATATATAATCAACATCTTTAAATCAATAGTTTTATATATCTCCATCAATGTTGTTCGCAATGCCTCATGGGATTGTAGTTCTTTTCCTCATTAGAGTCGTTAAGACAGTCTTGTACACATGTCAAGACAATTTTTCAAATGCTCTTTTGCTTCAAATAAAAGTGTGTAATGTTGTGATTTACCTTGTTGCTGGTTAGTTTAGTTCATTCAGACCCTTTAAAAAGCCCTATGGAAAAAAACGACTACAGATAAATAATTCCAGAACCAAAGGCCGCTGAAAAAGTGGACGGACACTGTTGCGTTCTGTAGGCATTGAGATAAATGCTCCTTTACACAACATGGCTAATCAGGTAGCATAGGGTTTGCTTTTCTCTGAATGACATGTCATCGATATGTGAGCTGTGCTGGGTAAAATTTACTTCATTTTTCAAATTACCGATTTTCCATGGGAGCGTGATTTACCATGGGAGAAGCACTACATGACTTTTCTCTGGTCTGTTTTCCCTCTTAGCCAGAGGCACTTAACTGAGCCTGTGAGCCCTGGCTGTTAGGTAATGAAAGGCAGTGCTCAGCCAAAGGCTAGAATAACAGAGCGGAGCATATGCATAGCTAAAATATTTCTCCTCTTTAATAAGAGATTAGTAGGCACCCTCCACCTGTTTCTAGGGTTCAGGCGCTTGGCAACGGGCAGAGTGGGCTCAGCAAGAGTGCAGCCCCTACATCTGTTTGGCATGTTGCGCTTTTCAATCACAGTGCCGAGCCACGGGCTTCTCATGCTCACAATGAGATCACTGTGTTCTCCGAGGCCTAAACCGGCCCTCAACAACCACCGCAGCAAAGTAAACAAACTCAGGGGAATGTAAATTCACAACATCACCATGTATTTAAAATCTACTTACAAGCGGCAGTTACATTGTTGGCTAAAAAGGAAAAACAACTGTCATGCTGGTGAGATATAAATGATACTGTAGAGTAGACCGTGTCCAAAATTAACTTAAGGAGAATTTAGAACATTTAAATATCAAAAACATTTGTTTTGTTTTATTTATGACAATGGGATTATTTTTCCTTGTATATTTGTGACAAACAGCACAGGTCCTCACAGCATCTTATACTACGGGGCTGTTGAATGCTTGAATCTGATTGGTTTACGAACGTTCTGAGGTGTGCAATTATTTTCAGGGAAACGCACGGCTAAAGTTTGGAATTAACAACAGAGGCTTGGGATGAGATGCGTAAGAAATTAGTCCTACACACAAGAGCGTTTTAATGACAAAAACTTGACAAATGTCTGAAAATACATCATCTGAACAATGTTATGAGGTGTGGTAACCGTAGTATAAGCAGAATAATTTACTCCGGGCAAGTGAATTATTGAAAAACCTTGGGTGTGCCCGTCGTCAATTAATAATTGTAAAATTGTTAAATCCAACTGAAATTTTGTTACGTATATATATATATATATATAAATATATATATATATATATTGGCAGCTTAAAGGGATAGTTCACCCAAAAATGAAAATTCTGTCATCGATTACTTATTCATGTCGTTCCAAACCCGTAAGACTTTCGTTCATCTTCGGAACACAAATGAAGATCTTTTTGATGAAATCCTGGAGGTTTCTGTCTCTCCATTGACAGCTATACAACTACCACTTTTGATGCTTCAGAAAAGAGATCAAACTAATCCATATGAATTGGTTTAGTCCAAATTTTCTGAAGAGACTCAATTGCTTTATATGATGAACAGATTTAATTTAGGCTTTTATTCACATATAAACATTCATCAACACACATCAGTTGCGTTAAACGACATGAGGGTGAGTAATTAATTGAAATAATTAAAATTTTTGGGTGAACGAGCCCTTTAATCCCCGAGGTGGTCCGCTCATGGAGGGCCCTCCAATAAAAAAATTGTTTAGGGGCCAATAATTTTAAGCAATGGCACTGGCCCAATGTAATGAGTATTTTACATACTGTATATGTGTTACCTCATGGAGAAATTTATTTTGATGTTGACGGATGTTTTCGTTATTAGACAGTTTGTATGTCTATGATTTGAATCATGTACACCACTTAAATCTGCAAGTGTCTGATTTTTGTTCTTATTTAAACCAGGTACCCTATTGATGCTGCTCCTATGAACTAACTGTCAACTACAGGCAAGTCAATCCATTTTATCTACTCACCAAAGCAATTTTACTCACAATCGGACTGATAATTGATGGTCTAAATAGAAGGCGTTGTGCACAACAGGAAAACGCCATAAAATAAAAGCCATGTAAAACTTAAGATGGTACTTGACATGGGAGTTTAGGACAGACAGGAGTACCAGACAGGCATCTGAAATCACTTAGAGGTCGTGGCTGAGCAGCACTGAGGTATGTAGCAGACAGAGGAATGCTGCATTGACTCTGACATTGCAGTCTCTCACATAAACCAAACAAACACAGGCAATGACTCAACGCAGGTAATAGGGAAGAGTTCACCAGCCAGAGCTCCACTGTAATATGCAGGCCAGTCATTCATCATTGGCCTGTAATATGTATCCCAGTCATTCATCACTAGCTTCCTTAAGACCTCCAAGGGAAAGAGGCTGAGACCGTTGCCCAGGCCATACTGGATTAGAGCAGCTTTAAGGTACAAGCAGCATGACAAATAAATTTAGTCCGGCATTGCATATCTCATTCATATGGCAATGACATGAACTAGGCTATCATTAATTGCTTCACCTGTTGAGGGACAGTTTTACTGGAATAAGTCGACACTGCTCACATTTCACTATGTTGAATATTAAACAAAAGCATAATAAACCCTTACAATGGCCACTTGTTAAATGATATTGTGTCACATTCTTTATAAAAACACCATAAAAAGTAGAATACAATATTACTTGTGCTGGAAAAAGACAGTCATAGAGGTTTGGAATGACATTAAGGTAAGCAAATGAAGTCAGAATTTTCATTTTTGGGTGAACTATTCCTTTAATAATGATGGAAAGATACAATATCTGTGTCAGTGTTGTGTTGGGTGGGGGGTGCTCTTTTCCTCCCCTTGTCATTGACCTGCTGGTTTCTGACGGCCCCCTGTAGATCCGAATCAGCCTAAATCTACAAACTGCCAATGCACTCCCACAGTGGTCCCACACTCCACCCTATCCCTACAAACACGGCCATTGTCAACTAACTGAGTTAGAACAGACGCTAAGGTTCATGCAGGAAGCGATCCGTCAAAATCCTGTCTTGTCCCCAATTAGGCTCATCAACTGGACCGGCCCTTAGCCATTCAACTTTGCAATTTAATAATGCACAGCATCTACTGCCTGTGCTGTTCATCCGTTCCGATATACTTCGGACCAAGACTCTGGGAGAAGCCTCTGGATCCCCTCGACCCTATAGAGTGTTGCAGGGATGACATATGTTTGTAGGCCAAACCCCGGAAACGAGTTAGCATTTTAGCACTGAAATCAATCGTTTTTTTAATGGGTTTTTGGCTAAATGCATGAAATAAGGTATGCGATTAACACAAGCTTAAGATAGTATTATGTTTTATTCAATTACATTAAATACATCAGTAATACCTCCTTATGATTTTTTTTTTTAAAGCATTAACTTGTCTTTATAATGGTGGTTGCTAACAAGTGGCTAAATGGGACTACAGAGGCTTTTAGGGACATGAAACGGACAACAAACAGGAAAACTCATCTACTCACTGGTCTGCTTTTTACAACCTCATTGTGTTTATGATTGTACTCTTGCAATCAATTCTAACTCAAACTTTCAGGGAAAATGCAACCATGTTGTAGTTTGTTTACAGCCTACATTTGGCTTTTTACTTCTGCCGACAGTTGTGTTCATTTGTGAAGATTATCTTAAGGAACTAAACATATAAGAATCGATAACTTTTGTTGGTCACAGGGCTTATTTCCTGCAATAATCCAAAAATCAATGGAAAGATCCTATTTGAGGCCACCAGGGTAATGCTAACCTCCAAATTGGCCTACAGAAATCACTGCAGCACTCTAAGTGGTTTTGAAGAATGGATGGATCTTGTTAAGTAATCCCTCCTCTATTCCTGATTCAGGCTTAAACGCCTACTTTTTTCAGAGTCTTCCAAAAGAGGAGTTGTGCGTTCCTGTAGCTCAAACAGTAGAGCATTGCACTTGTAATGCCAAGATAATGGGTTTGACTCCCAGGGTCAGGGAGTGCTTTAACTTACACCTTCAATGCGATGCAAATCACTTTAGATAACAGTGTCAGCCAAATGCATAAGTGGAAATGAATACATTCCTGTGCTATTTTTCCCAAAAAGCACTGAAAGCCATAAGAAGATCATAGAAACCATTGGCACCAGTGGTCTCTACGATCTACTTATACTTACAATGATTTTGGGAAACGCAGCCCTGATGTGGTCACCCTTGTTCGCCACCTCGTTCATTCTGCACTGATATTTACTCACTTCATATCCCATGCTGCCACCTGCACCCATTAACACAGTCAGGAGAGCCAGGGGAGGGAAGACATGACAGGAAGGAGGCATCTCACATATGTCAAATGTCTTCGTGAAGCCAGACCCCTTTAAACAAGTGTCAATCAGTTGCTCTAGGAGCCCAGAGGAAGTTGAGTTGAGGAGGTGGGTGTGTGTAGAGCTGGGCCGGGGCTCCTGTCGCTCACTCTAAGACAAGCCCGGCAGGGAATCTGATCCAGACCCTACCCCAACCCAGCAGGCTGGGCAAGCAAGGAACAAGCTCTCAGTGGGTAGGCCAAGCCCTAAACAAGCAAACCTGCCAGGACCCTGAGAGAGCAACCCTGTTGCTGTCGAGGACTGAAGCTGGTTGGCAAGACAATGCCTGGGTGAATACAGGACAATGGAATTAGCTCCCAATTTGTATCACTTCCCCGAAGGATTGAGATGTCTTATCCTGTTAGGAGCTCCTCTCTGCTGAGCGACACATCCCTGCTTTGAAGCATGAGAGGGATAAGCAGGCTAAAGCCCTTGTTATCCCACTTTTTCCTCAAAGAGATTACAATCTTAGCTGCGGTGCGGCTTTTGGGTGGCGTGCGCGCGTCGACTGGTGCTTCCCACGCTTGACTGACACCGTGCCCCGGGAGGCGTCATTCCTTCAGGACACATCAGCTGTCATGGGACTTTGAGAGAGCGCAACTCTGTTCAGGTGCTGAGCGCTCTTTGCAACACCCAGGACCCGCCGCTTTCCGGCAGCGTCCGTCCCGTTTCTTGCACGACAGCTGGAGACAGGTGTAATAAAGAAGGGGCCGAGAGAGATCGGCCCCACTCGAGGAGAGGGTGAATGGAGGGGAATGCACTCTCTTGTGCATCAGGGGGCAGCATGAGTGGAATGTGTTGGTGATAAAGACTCTTGGCGGGTTGGTCCTGTTCGGCTCATGCCACAATGGCGTCTTTGACAGCTGAGAGAACAGCGCTTTTGTGGGCCCCTTCCAGTGACACTACACATTGTTGTGAATGCTCCGCATAGCCGGCATTCTCCATCATGCCTTCCTCTGTGCTCAAGGCTTATCAAGAATTCCTTCTTCTTTCTCTCTCGCACTTCTTTTTGTGAGTCTGTACATTGTGTTGCCAGCTACTGTGGAGGCTGAAGGACTAGCACAGAATGCCAGCTCCTGCTGATGACCTCATTCACACATGGACAGTACAGTAAAAGACTGGCTAATGTGCTGCCATTACAGATCTCAGATACTATGTCCAACGAACTAAAGACAAGTGTAGCAAGTTCAATTTGATCTTAATCAGCTCTAAAACAGGGTGTCCTCAAGTACTTGACAACAGAAGTGTTTCTTTTAAGCGGAAATTACTCTTGATGTCACTTTGCATTTTCACTGAAATGGTCATTACAGTGGTTCATTTTTTTAATCAAACAGACTTGGACTCACTAGCGTCTTTTCAAACAAACAAATAAATAGTTACTAAATGAATAAATACACACATACATAAGTAAGTAAATAAATACACTCTAAAAAATGCTGGGTTGTTTCAAGCCAAATTTGGGTCGAATATGGACAAACCCAGCCGTTGGGTTACATTTTTAAATGACATTTTTAACCCAATGGTTGGGTTTGTCCATATTTGACCCAAATGTGGGTTGAAATAACCCTGCATGTTTTAGAGTGTAAATAAATTCCCTGTGTGTGTATTCTGCTACAACTGTCAGCCATGGACAAAACACAAATTATTATTTTCATCATCATCATCACCATCATCATATGTCTTATGTATTTATATATTTAACCCATTGTGTTGTTATAAAAAAAAAAACCACATGATCAATTGTTTTTATGTATATTAATCTCTTGGCCACCCACATATTTTAATAGCATATTCATATTTTAGGGGTAACAAAGCAAAAACAGCAATCTTTCAGATTTCCCTTTTACGTGCACACTTGGTTAATAATCACTGCTTGGAAACATCTCTGGAAGAAATGTTTATTTATTTCAGAGAAACTTAGCTCAGCCACAGATGTGTCCATGCTGCATCCATCTGTGACCCACAGCTGCTGAACGGAAAAACAGGATGATTAATAAAAAAGAAGATATGTTTATGCCAGTCTACCATGAAGCACAACACTGGGAAGTAAAGGAAAACACTTCAGTGTTCTGTGTTCTTTTATAACATCTCTGGATGTTTCTGATTAGAAGTAGATCCTCAGTGCGACCACAAGGGGCAAAGCTAATTGAGTTTCCATCTTATGTCTTTTAAGTGGATTTGATTACACACTATCACACACTCTCACACACACACACACACACACACACACACACACACACACACACACACACACACACACACACACACACACACACACACACACACAAGCACGCACGCACACGTGCGCACACACACACAAGACTTTCCATAGACATAATGCACTGTACAAACTGTATATTCTATTCCCTAACCCTAAAACTACAAACAAAACTTTCTGCATTTTTACATTTTCAAAAAACACCAATTAGTATGATTTAGTTTTTCTGTTTTCCTCATGGGGAGCAAAAAGTGTCCTCACAAGGTCAAGGAGTTCAGATAATGTCACCATAACATGATGATTTAACATTGGTTCATAATAACGTTTTAAATGATGTCTAAAGTAATGCTCTGTACATGTAAGTACTGTGTCCACAAGTGTGGTGTTTCTTAACTTTTAAAATATTATTATTTGGAAAGAACATGTGTTACTAAGAATATAAATAATAGCACTTGCAACAATTGCATACTGGGTAAGGGACAATTAAATGAATAAATAACCAAGTGTAAACTTGTTTTGTATTAAAATTTTTCTAGTGAACAAACTCCATCGCACACCTGCAAGTGATAGGTGCGTAGGATAATAAGACCAAACAGGTGGGTCGTTTCAACAGATAAGAAACTCCCGCACACTATCGTAACTTGCAATTTAAAAATAATATTTATTAACACACAACGTTTCGGATAGTGTGCGGGAGTTTATTATCTATTAAAATTTTTCTGAAATGCTACTGTATGTTGAAATATGCAAATAATATACAAATCTACTCATTTGCATAGATCAAAAATCTAAACAATGGCCAGGTTCAAAATTCTTGTTTTTTACAGAGGATTTTTCATTTTATTACTCAATAAAATCAGAAAATACCGTCAACAGCCAGAAAAAAAAAATCGCCATTCGCCAAAGTGGTGAATGATACAAGAAAAAACTGTAAAAACCTTCTGAATAGATCAGAATAAAACTTTAAAGTTTGGTGTGTGTACTACAGTGATTTGGCTCAGCGCATGAGAAAAAAAAACTCCTCTTGACAAAATAAGAGATGTATTATAACGGAAATCTACAGACGCAAATAGATAATCCCCCAGTTTCACAGAAAAGGCTTAAAGGATTAGTTCACCTCAAAATGAAAATTTCCTGATAATTTACTCACCCCAATGCCATCCAAGATGTTCATGTCTTTCTTTCTTCAGTGGAAAAGAAATTACGTTTTTTGAGGAAAACATTTCAGGATTTTTCTCCACACAATGGACTTCAACGGTAACCAAATTGTTGAAGTCCAAATCAATTCAGTTTCAAAGGGCTCTGCATGATCCCAGCTGAGGAATAGGGTCTTATCTAGCGAAACGATCGGCCATTTTCTAAAAAAAATAAAATTGAAAAATTGTTTTGTCTCAAGATGTTTGTTTTTTTAAAGGCAGGTTTATAAGAGCTACTTAAATGTTGAACTAAGGCTTAATCCTGGCTTAATCTAAGCCCTTTTTGTGAGACCGGGCCTAAGTGTAATAAAATTAACATAAATAAATAAAAAAATCCACTAGTCTGAAAGAAGACAAAAAGCAAAAAAGCACAAAATCACAAATTTGACCAGTGCCTGAAAAAACAGCGCTTTTGCCTGCCTGTAGTGCTTTCCTTAAAAGCACTTAATAAACAGATTCAAACAAATGTATTCATAGTGTATTCAATGGTCACAGCTCCTCTGATTCTTTAAATACTTTGACGAAAGCCTCTGAATACAGTCTAAATGCAAGTTGTTAGTGAACAGTTTGGCCCTGCTCTTGTGAGGAGTCACACTGTGCAAATTGAAGCTTTGCCAACAGAGCTGACATTATAGTATCTGAACCCTATCCAAAAGGGCAATGAGGCTGGAATTGGGTCGGCTTCGTGTCCTTTCACCATGCGACAGAAAACAAGGGATTTTATGAAGAAAAAACATCATTCTTGCCATGTTCCAGGACTCCTCTCTTTCTCATGTTGCATAGCTCAGTGTGAGCCAGACTCCAGCCTGTGTATGACACCCACATGTGTGCTTTCTCTCTCTCTGGTGTACAGCTACGAGGATGCTGAAGTTTCTGATGCCATGTTCACAGCACTTCTGTTAATGTGCTTGGAGCAAACGCACCATATTCGCTAAATTAGAAACTAATGAGATTCTGCACATCAGGGAATAAAATACATAAAATGGTGACAATATCAATGGATAATTGACATGATGCTCTGTACACGCATAAATCGCTAACAAGTGTTTCCAAACACATGCAATCACACTCAAGCCTGGCAAACATACACCTCCAGCTGCTGGAGTTTGACCCCTTTGCCAGCTTGCTGATGGGCGCATTGTTTGATCTTTTCGATTGTGCAGCTGTAAACTGAATCTGCTCTTATTTAGTGTGTTTATGTCTCATTCACACGTGTTCCCTGATATATGCCACAGATGTGACAGATAAAGGACATCAAAGACTCTGTGCAATTGCAATGTACAATGCAATGCTCTTCCTTTTAAACTTGGTTCTCCAAACCACTTCTGGGGGAAGCTAATTAAAACGTTCATATTTTTGTATACTTTCAAAAACATTATTAAACGTGTTTTATCCTTTGTTCTACTGACGTGATGTTATAATTGTTAATGGAAATTCACTAATAAAGCGGTAAGCTATAGGCTGTAGTAGTAGTAATAGTAGTAGTATTCATAGCATTCTCAATGTTAGTGGCTCGGCATTGCACACAGAATATGAACACAATATGCACTAAATTATCATTAAGCTTTTTTCCCATTGAAAACCATTATATAGAAAATGATTAACGTGGCTTAATGCATAAGAGAGTGATATTGAAGGACCAAATTCAGTATACACCTTATTAATAAACAGGCAAGCAAATGAACCCAGAATATGAACACAATGCGCAAAAAGCTTCCTTGTGCCATAAATAATAGTCCAACAGTGGAATGAGGGTGGGGGTCTTGGAGGTGGACGAGGAAGAGCTGGCGGATGACAGGACCCTGGGAAAGCTGGCAGAGGAAGAACCGACGGTGGATCCAATAGAGGGAGGAGCCAAGGTGGAGCCTTGGCGGATGGTCTGGATGGAAACCTCGGGACCGACTGACTGAGGTGGAGTAGGATGAGGTGGACACCCAGGCAGAGCAGAAGGCCCAGGGTGACGCCGCTGGTTTGGAAGGCCTGTGGAAGACCGGGTCAACACCGCAGGGAGCGAGGACCAAGGTGGAGCAAGAGGGAAGAAGGAGCACAGTGGAGCTGAAGGGGTTGGAGGGCTGAGGCACTGCAGGAGGCACAGAAGTGCACGCCGGAACCAAGACGATGATTGATCCAGGCAGAGCTGGGGGATCGAGGGAGCCCTGTGGAGCCCAAGGGAGGATGGACCACGGTAGAGTCGAGGGTGCACAGAGCCAAGGCGAAGCCGAAGAGCTGACAAGTGTCATGGGCCTGGAGGCCCGGGGTGAAGCCATGGGATCCCTCTCACAAGGCAGAGCTCCGGGTGGAGAAGCCCAAGGCGGAGCTGGAGAGCTGGAGGGGATCAGCAGCAAGGCCAAAGGAGCCAGCAGAGAGGATGGGGACAGTGGAGGAAGAAGGACTCTGGGCAAAACCAGGTCATCCAAGTAGAGGGACCTCGGACAAGGAGAGAATTCGAGGGTGGGGACAAAGGTAGGACCTGGGTCCGCAGACCACAGATCAATAAGGTAGTGGCCTGCTCCTGGCTTGGGGATGGACTGAGCCGCAAGCACCGCCTCCTGGACGGACCTGGCGTAGGCTCTGGCCTCGGGCCGGTAATGGTGGCGGCCTCTGGGTCCGGGATGGACACTGTGGCTGGCTGTAGCACAGGGTCCATGGTGGGCACGGGATCGGGCTCTGGTTCCGTGGCGGGCATGGGCTTCATCTCAGGATCCGTGGAGGTGCGGGGCTGATGAGCTTTTCCTCCTCTGCCTTGCAGGTACCACAATGATAGATGGTCAAAAGGTACCAAAAGGTTGTTATGGTCAAAATCAAAGGTGCCTCGAGGACCTACTCTGGGCTGGCATGATAGACTGATATGGTAGAACACACAGAAGGAGCGGTGCGTCAAGCTAGTGGTGTGTGTGTAAGGCATGCCAGTTCTAAAAGCACTCTTTATTTTAATCCAACCAGGAACAAATAGGAGAACACAAAAAACAAAGACGATAACCAACAAACTAGGACTGCAAACTGAGGGCTATAAATACACATAACAAACAAGGGAACTAAACTAGACACAGGAGACAGCAATACATAAGTAAACAAACAAGGACATAATCAGTAACCAAGGAAACTGAAATTGGAGAAACAGGAACTAAAGGAAATGGAACAGAATGTAAAAATAAAAGCAGACAGAATGGAACATAACCGTGACACCACTGTTTTTATTGATTTAAATACTGCAGGTGCTTTATATCAATTCGTGGCTTGAAACGAATGGCCTGTGTGGCAGTTCTTGATGTTTTACCCTCCAGGACTCCACGGCAGTCATGTGACTGACAACTATAAATCACGCACACAGTCAATAAAGTCCTTCATTAGAAACTATCTCACTGTGACATCAAAGACAGTAGACAGGCAAAATAAGTATTTTTCATGATTTTAAGAGCCCTCTGAAAAATTGGGCACTGGTAAACATCTAATATGATATAATTGCTTGAAAAAGGAAAATTGCTCTACTTTTGAATGACCGACGTAAAAGGCTGCTTTTAGCAGGGGATAACTAGACCATTAGGCCTATACGTAAGCCATGTTTTACTATACTGTAGGTAAGAGGTTTCTCAAGCTCAATGTGAAGCGCAAACAACAACAAATGACTGACAAAATACACCATTTTTCAATAAATAGCCACATTTAGTAACAACACATTTAGAGTGCCGAGTAACTTGCTGTATTAACTCAATACGACACCTTTAAATGTGACATCCGAATCAGAATAAACTATGCATTTCATAATGTTCATTTGACAGGTCAGATCATGAAATATTCTCCAATTTGCCACAACCCGCTCCTGAGAAAAAGACGTGCTTAATTGTTTTGAATGTGCACTTGTGTTGTATTGTACTTCACTTTTTAATAATATCAAATTAAGTTAAGTTTTACTTTAAATTCCATTTTAAATCATTATGTTTTAATAATCTTTTGTTGTGCTTTAAAGAAGTACACATATTTTGATGTGTTGACTAACATACTAAAGCTCATGTAAAGCTCTTGAGAATAAGTTTAACTGTACTGTGTTATTCAGTATTACATTTAAAGTGAATATATTTTAAATGTACCAAATAGCAACTGCATTACAAATGTGTAATTAGAAATGACAAATTATGTGTATTTAAATACATGACACAAGTTTCAATAGAAATGATATTAAAATATATTTAGTTTACAATAAATGCTTAGTACATGCGTCAACACTTTAACCACATTTCAAAGGCTAAAGAAGTAATTATGAAATATCAAGATGTACTTAAGTCCTTAAATATATTATTTAAAAGTATCTTATTTTCATAATTAAATAATGCTAAAGTGTACTTATTTTTCACAAGGGACAGCTTTCATACTTTGTCACTCTGAAAACAAAGCGTCTGTTAGCCTACCATTAGACATCCGCATGTTTATTTCTCCTTTACATAAGATACAGTGCTGGAATTTATTTCATTGATTGCAGTGCAGTTTTTTAATGCCCACCAAACACAGATTCACTGTGGTGATGATAATGGGCTAATGTTCCACTCCTTTCTCATCCTCCAATAACTGAATGGCCCTTCCCAAAGATAAGATCGTGCACGTTCCATTAAACCTTAGGGCTGCCCTGGGAGATTCTGAGATAGTTTCTAGACGACTTTGTAAAATTTATAACCCCCTGCAATGGGAATAAAATAATGAAAGGAATTAACTGTTATTGTCCTTCTGGGATTTGGCTTGTAATGCAGAGTGTCTGTTTCTGCATGGGTGACTTTTTATTTGCTGTAAGACATGTTAGGCAGTTTATAGAGCAAGGGGAAATGGTCTTTAAAGACATGTTTTGAAGAAGGAGATAAAGTGAGGTGCTTTGCTGCTACAAGGGATAGTTCACTTTAGTATAGTTATAGTATTCATTTTCTCCTCTGTGGAACACAAAAGGAGATATCTAGAAAAATGTCCAAGCTGCTGTTTTCCATAATAATGAATGGTGGGCATGGCTGTCAAACAAGATCATTTGTTTTCTTCCTCACATAAAGCTTTGCAGAAGACTTGGAATATATCATAATGGACTACTTTAACGGTACTTGTATGATCCCCATTGACTTTCAAACTGTATTAAAAAAAGCCAATATCTCTTTTATGTTTAAAAATCATTCCGGTTATTGAAATAAATAAAACAAATTATATGAGACCTAGTGTATACTGAATATATATATATGATTTCTTATGTCTTCTTGTGTTTCAGAAAATGTTTTCATGTTTTGAGTAACATGAAGAAGAGTAAATGATGGCAGAAGTTTCATTTCCCTTTCAGATTCCAGTGGGAGATGTGGAAGACTGTTTCTCCATTAGTGTGGACACTTTGCCAAAGGGCATCAAAGCACTGGTCCTGCAACATGAACATCAGCAGCAATGTCCTCCCTTCAGCAGAAAATAAGTGCTGTCATCAGATGATGGACCTACGCGTTTCGATTCACAGTATTGCTCAACTGTGATAAAAGCTATTCTTAGAAGTGTTTTTCCGTATTGCATGTGGTGGGAGGAGAAGGATGTAGATCAGCGGTACCTGTCTGGGTGTCCCTGAGAACCCTCTGCTATTCGGCCCGGCTGACTCCAAACACAGCGCTGGCCCTGAGCCGGCTACACATTCCACAACTTCCAGACAGCTCCAACTTTATTTTCAGGCAAAACGGCATCAGCGCTCTCACATGACATTCCCAAAAAAGGCACTGCGGCCCCAGACTACCCTGATTCTCTATATGACTTAACCATTGAGGAATTAAAACAACATGAGTTATGTCAAAACCAGTAGACGAGAGTGGCCAAAGTCTCCAGTGTACTAATGATACGTTGATGACGCTAATAGATACAGTGGGGTCCAAAAGTCTATGGCCACTATTTTGCATTTATATAGCCTATATATATATATACACACAGGTTAATGCATTACTAATGTAAACAAATAAAACCTTATTGTCAAATGTTCAAATTGTTAAATATTCAATCTAAAAGTTGTTTTTTGTTGACTGAAAATCTAAAAAAAAAAATCGATTGTCCACTCCGTTCCCATCAGATTTATGAATCTTCACAAGTTCATATTTGTATAACTATGCAAAAATGAACCTCGCAAAATCCTATTATTTTAAAGTCTAACACTTTCTAAGGGCACTTTATAATTCTGTGATTAAAATCCCATTTTCTGACAGTCTCTTACAGCTTAAGGGTATAAACTACACATTAAAATATTCATATTCCAATTAAACACAGTAAAATTACTGCCATAAATATAACCTGACAGCCAATATATGGTCAAAGTAAATCTTTGAAACCTTTAATATTTAAAAACGTTCATTTCCCAAAATCTGCATGAATGTGCCCATTGCTTTCCCCAAAGAGTTAAGATTTTAAGCCGTCTACAGATTACACATTTGAGTTTTAAGCAGGATATTGACTGGTTTGCATCATATAAGAGTTTATGAAAGGTCTCACGAATTGACTTTTCCCTATACGCCCCAGATAAAAACTGGAAAGAGGCTCATTTTGATAAATCACTCGGAGTCTCATCCCCAGTTTGAAGACTTTAATTGCACTGGGCATTTATGACCCAATGCATCTCTTTAAGCAGCTCATCTGCATATGCAGCATATCTCTAAGGACACACAATCCAACACTGATTGAAGGACAGTCATTTTCAGCCCAAAGTGTAAGCATTTTATTGTAATTGCGTCACTAGCTGTTGTATCAAGGGCCGGCAGATAATTGGACAGTCAGCTGAACATGGGAAGTTGTTGGTAATTTGAGAATTTGATTGCTTTTTCTTGTTATCTCTCAAGTGGATGTACAGAGAGGTGCCTTTAACAACTGGCACATATTGTTAGCGGTTAGCATCCCTGCTGCAGGACATTGCAAATCATAAGTGAAAAGAACGGATAAGAAAAGCAGGTGCTGAAACATTATAATAGCCTACTTAAAATTATTATGCTAGTCTTCTTTTGTGAAGATCTAATTTAAATGGCCTTTCTATCTATATATTTTAAGGAAAGTGTCAAATGTGGCTGTGCTCAGACTCTCTGTAAGTTCAGACAGTAACGCACTACTGCCCTCATCTGGATATTAGTGTATACTGTACAAGTGCTTTATTATCCGTTACCAGGCAATGAACAACACAGTCACGTGGCAATACCTAGCATAAAAACAGAAAAGCGGGGGTTTTAACACAAAATAAGGTCCGTTTACTTTATCTATATCCCGAGGGGGAATGAAATCGGTTGCAAATGGCTTAATTTTGCCCAGACACTAATTAGACAAAAAGAGGCAGCATTAATCATCTGTCTGTGCTCGAAAAGCCCCCTAAGCACAGTTTTTTAGCATTAGATTAGATTGTGTTTACCCTAGTTAGTGAATTGTTTCAGTATTACGGGGGTTGATGATCAACATTAATTAGTTGGAGGCTGAGTGTCATCTTATCTTATCATTGAGTTATAGACCTAAAGTCATTTTTGATTTTTAACGGGAATGAAAGCGAGGCTGTGAGTCTAGGCTACATCTTCATTGTTGTAGGCGACTGATATTAATATGTTTTTGGATTGTTCCGATGACGAAACACTGCAAAAAAAAACATATTTCTAAGAAATTTCAAAAATATATATATATATATATATATATATATATTATAAGTGATCTAGGCGCTTTAAACAGCTTTTTACAGCGGATGCAGTCCATACCTCACAGCCTCGCTTTCATAATCATACCTGTTATGGCGCTGCTCTGAATAAGGTCTATCCATATGATTGAATGGTGATTGAATTGAATCCATATATGCTTGTTGAATAGCACCACCTGCTGCAACTGAGAGCACAGGCAGGGCTACTAACACAGGGAACCTGTCTTTCTATGGCATCATGTGGCTACATTTATAAAAAGCAAGCGATTAAAACATAGCTACATGTCATGTATTACCATTGAGAATTGTGTGAGATTGAACTGCTTTGAGATTTACAAAGCGATGTTAACAACAGTGACCATTTTCGCATGGTTTTTGAAAATAGACAGATAAAATGTCTAGTCTAAAAAATATATAATGTAAAACCTACAATGGCTTTCCACTAAATGTGTCTAAAATAGATCTGTCTAAATAAAATACTAGTTTAGGAATTTTCTGATTATTCCTCATCCCAAAGCTTTCAAGCTTCATCAAATACCTTCACAACTGTGTTACACCTGAACATTTGTTTAATACTTTAAATAAATAATTCTACAGAAGTTTTAATTCACTGTTAATTAACTGATGGAAATATATGCAGTTTTTATTCATTGTTTTAGTTTTGTTAATACATCAAAATAAACTAAATGAAAAATCTTGGAAAGTAACTGAACTAAAATAAGCTAACTTTTAAAAAAATAATAATTTCAGATCAAATTTATCAGCGACAATGACTAATCAAATTTCAAGTCTCAAATATGTGAGTGTAATCTCCTGCAGAGGGCGCACGTGTCCATCGATGGGCGGAGCGAGGCGAGAGATGATGTATTTCCTGCCGCTTTTAAACCCCGGTGTCTTGAGGTTTCTCCCCCTTTCCGAAGAAATACCAGAAGAAGCAGAGGTGGTTGAAGCAGTGGATCTTCAAATCCTATAATAACAGTGACCGAAATTACTGTCCGCTATAATGACTCACCAAGAAGGCATCGCAGGTAATCTGAACTTTAACAACAATCTTAAATGCGCACGGATCTGGACTTTTGGTTTTCCGTACTTTTCAGGCTCTGGCCTACGAAACACGTGTTCCCCAACATGCCTCGGCCATCATGAACTACTTGATAATGTGTATTGTTTTTAATAAATTATATTCCAAGTAACAAACACATTTTTACTTTTAAATGTATAAGCTGAAATATCTTATTTCAGACAAATATAAGGCTAGTATTTTCTTTTGATGCAGTTCAGCTTAATCTGTTGTTTAATACTCGTTATTAAATATCTACACGTTTAATGCTTATAGATTTGGTCTATATAGATTTTATCGAATTGAACCAAAAGTGCACGTGACAAGTTTTTAGATATGTAATCAAATTAGATTCATACATTGTTGCAACATGTATACACCATTTTCTATACCGTTAATGCAATCCTTTCCACTTTTATCTATTATATTAACTTAGTAACTTAATTTTTTTTTTTTTTTTTTTGTCACCTAAAAAAACAACCTCATAGAAAAGGTTTGTTGAAGTTATGTTAGCATGAATTGCATACAGTATGTAATGTATTTTTAAATTATTTTATTGATACTGACAAAAATTCACTTCCCTGACCCTTAAGCATTTCTTTGTTAGTGATTATTCATTTGAGAGTAGGTTATTACTGATTGAATGGCTGGATTTATGAAATGACTAATTAACTCTCCTCTCCTTTTCTCACTAGATGTGTTGCAGGACCTGGACCGATATGGACCGCTCTCTCACACTGGGGTCCGAGCATCAGTCGAGAGCAGAGGGAAGGTGCCCATTAAATGAAAATGCGTTTAACATGTAGGAGGCCGTCAGGTACTGCATTAGCATACAAGTGCTCACTAAGTCAAGAGCCCTTCTGCCTCATGAATATGCATTAAAACTGATATTATACCTGTGTGGCATATATGATGGTGAACGAGCTTAATGAGGTCTTGTTTTTTTCCTCTTAGGTTTGCAACATTAAAGTCAAGATGAAGTCAAACTAAATGGCACGCAAAGAAAATATTAAATGCAAAGGATTTTAAGGTATGACACTTCAAGCTAACTTGGATGCACCTTTATTGCAAATAGTTTAGCAACATGGACTAAAATGAATGGCATTAACGTGGTAAAGATGTGCAATGATGACTACAAAATTGCTGAGGTCACGACCAGTGAAACTACATAATAGCATGTATTAGCTGAGCACATGTTTTCTCTGCAGGTTTGTATGCCTGAAGGTCAGAGGACTCTATTTTTGACTCTTCCTCTTTTGCCAGTTTTTCCACAGGCAGAACTATAAATCCAGATGGCATGGTGGATCCACGCAAGCTGAAGAAAAATAACAGTGGAGGGCCAAAAGGCTGAGAAATTCAAATGTATGAAGGTGGTGATAGAATAAGAATTTCACACCTCCAGTACCTACCACACTTGGCTCTCACACATCAGATAGGGAGAAAGCACAGATGAACGCATGTGAATGTAGTATACAAGACATTAGGTAATGTTATTGTCTAAAGCTTTCCACTAGATTTCTTCCTGTTTCATAAA
The DNA here is from genome assembly GCF_949319135.1 of Squalius cephalus. Taxonomy (NCBI): domain Eukaryota; kingdom Metazoa; phylum Chordata; class Actinopteri; order Cypriniformes; family Leuciscidae; genus Squalius; species Squalius cephalus. Next base: position 28,591,962 of record NC_137130.1, read on the forward strand.
CGTCCAGCAAGGAATCCAAACAAAGCATGCTGCAGTTGTTTGATGCTTATTGAAATGACAAAATAAGTGACTTTGCCTTCATCTTAAAAATTGTAGCTCATTGCATGTTTGAAAGAAAATGAGTTCTAATCAGTTTATACACTACTGTTAAAGGCACTAGACACTAGAACAGTGGTATATTGTTGACTTGTGTACTTGAATTGTCTTAAATGTTTCGAAAAATATTTAAGTTCCGAGAAATCAGCCATTTTAACCAGTGTAACATCTCCTGTCAATGACGTCATATCGATTTCCGGTTTTACTTCTGTAGAAACCATGGAAACACCAAAGATGCTTTTGTTTTATTAGGTGAACAACAGTTTGGATACCTTTATCCCAACTAAATTAAATGTTTATTTTCATGACATAATTGTAGTAAACATTTGTTGTGGTCTTCATGCTTATTTAAATGGAAAAAGATTACGTTAACACTGTTGAGAATAATGGTGATTGCAGGAGGTCTAAAAGGTGTCACTGTAATAAATTTTGGGGCAATGTGCTTAATTATAAAGATTAGGTAACAATCTGAAGGTCTTTTATTCCTAAATGTTTCAACTTGCAATGCAAAACCCACTTTTTCAGTCAGTTGTGGTGAAGTGTGACCTGGGGCCTGATGTATAAACCTTTTGTACGCACAATTTTTTACATACTTATAAAAAATAAACTGCATAAATTTTTGCACCCTTGACTTCGTGTATGCACTTTTATCTAAGTGAAGAAATTAAGTAAACTGATTTTAAACGGTTCTCATTTTGATTAAATATTTCACTCTCAATACAGTTAAGCACTCAGATTACATAAACCATTATCCAAAAGGTCAGCAAAAATTATGACTTTAGATAGAAATATTTGTAGTGGATGTGCTGCTTTTGAATATTTCCTGTGGCACGCCATGTTTTAATGTTTGGCAAGAGTGCTAGGTGCATGATCATTTCTCTTTAAACTAGATGGCAGAACTAGCCTGGGAGCTCATTCAACTAGAGCTCATTCAAGCCCATTTCCATGCCGTCGAAATCACGGCACCAATCAGAAACGTTGAGGCGGGCTTTACAAGATGACGATCGCTCTGATTGGTTTTAGGTCTAGCCTATCCAATTGCGCCCAGAGGCATTTGAGCGACGTCCACTCCGTTGGTGAAGCACCAACTTTTAAATGCATTATTATATTCAAATTGCAAACACATGAGGACAGTCTCAATGAGAGACCCACTGGCAGATGAACGTGCTACTACATTTCTCTCCGAAACGGTAGGAAATTAAATTAGATTTAATAGAGGATTTTAACTGTGACAAGATGATTGACAGGGCAGTTTACGTGACAGGATGCACGCGACAGATCCGTCCGATAAAGATGACGAAGTAGTATGTCCCAAAGCTTGCCTACTTTTTTGCTACACATTCAAAAGTAAATACATTTTCTTCACAAAAAGAGTACATACTTTTATGGCGTAGTGTAACTTTGGGACACCGCATATGGCTTTACACGATGCCGATCGCTCGCTTGGTTTTTAGGAGTTTTAGGTCTATCCAATTGCGCCCAGAGGCATTTGAGCGACGTCCAATCCGTTGGTGAAGCTCACCAACTTTTAAATGCATTATTATATTCAAATTGCAAACACATGAGGACAGTCTCCATGAAAGACCCACTGGCAGATGAACGTGCTACTACATTTCTCTCCGAAACGGTAGGAAATTAAATTTGGCGTAGTGTAACTTTGGGACACCGCATATGGCTTTACACGATGCCGATCGCTCTAATTGGTTTTTAGGAGTTTTAGGTCTATCCAATTGCGCCCAGAGGCATTTAAGTGACGTCCGTTGGTGACGCCCCTTTGGAAATGAGTTATTAAAGGGTAACTAAACCCTAAACCAACTTTTTTTAGTGAATGATCTGTAAGAATGTGGCTTTATTAGTGCTGTTCATTGATTCAAGTAATTTTTTTGACATTTGTGTTTAAAGTATTTTAATTTTACTAAATAGGGTGTAAAAACGTCTGAGTGCTGCCCTCTTCAGGTTGAACAGTGGCTACTGCAGTTTAATTTTCCTATTGGAAGTTGTGGTACACTCTGATGTCAGAGGGTACCAGCTAACCACGCCCTTGCCTGCAGAGAGATACGTCTCAGATGCACGCCCCTCTCCACTGGGCTCTGCCTACTTTTCCAGCATTTTTCAAATATTGTCAGTGGGTGGAGTCAGGCTCTGACCAGGGGTTTAGTTACCCTTTAAAGGAGCTTTGCCAGACCATAACTCAGTTACTACTGAGAATGGTCTGGTTTTAACCACGCTATGGCAGAACTTGTGTTTTGAGAAAATAGTTTTCTGCGAGATCAATGATGCACACATTCGTTCGGTGGTAGACCGGTCCATTGGTCGGTTTGAAAAGGTCAGATGACAATACTAAAACGTGTTTATCTTATAGGCAAAATTGCAGAAATTTGATGTTTAAAACAATTAAAAATACTGGTCACATTTTAGTTTAGGGTCCAATTCTCACTATTAACTACGACTTTTGCCTCAAACTCCTAATTACTGCTTATTTAATAGTTAGTAAGGTAGTTAAGTTTAGGTATTGGATAGGATTAGGGGATGTAGAATATGGTCATGCAGAATAAGGCATTAATATGTGCTTTATAAGTACTAATAATCAGCCAGTATCCTAGTAATATGCATGCTAATAAGCAACTAATAGTGAGAATTGGACCCTAAACTAAATACTATTTGGCCAGTGAAAAATAATAAATCTCTGAAAAGTGTTTTATACAATTTTGCTTTTATAGATATTTTGATAGCCTATATTTATTCTAAAACAAGACAAGGATACTAAATGATTTTTAGAAATGCAATGTAACTGCACAAACAGCATGTATAGTCCGTATCTCATGTTTACCTAATGTCTTGTACCGTTAAACATGGTATCACTTGGAAATGCATATGGAAATTATGCAGATAAGGATATGCATAGCAAACAGTTTTGGGGAAGCTATACTCATAAGTTAAAGTACAGTTAAGATTATAGTTAAGAGTCAAGCAACCCTTCTGAAAAAGTAGTTAGCTACACTACAAGTTCCTATCATAAAGTAGCTAGCTACATTGAAACTTTGCAATGACATTGTATATTACATATAATTGAATAATTGGTAATGAAGAATGTTATAAGTAAAAGATTTGGGGTTTAAAACAACAAAGAGCAGCCTATTGTTCTATTTAGTAAACTATCCAAAGATAGCCTACACACAATAATCGGTGTAAGCTCTATATATGGTTATTTCGGGGAGGAGACGGGATGGAGTTGCATGTGCGCACAATCTTCCACTGTCTGGGTTTTATAAAGTGAATTTTGTGCAGGTTCTGGTGTACGCATGGTTTATAAATCTGAAAACTTTTGAGCACGTTTTAGGATGAAATACACGATTTTTATACACGATCCCCTGGGCTTAGTCTTGAGCAATTTACTTGCATGTGATCATTCCTGATAAGTCTAAAGGGTCTCTGCGTTTTCATTAATACTATTAATATGCTCATGTAACCATAACACGCAAGTGCTCTTAACTCAGAAGAATGCAAGAGTCATGTGCAAATTAAAGTATTCATTTCATAATGCTCTTAAAGAAACACTATGTAACCCAAGAAAAAAAGTATATCTTCATTTCTTTTCTACTGACATCCATTCCACCTGAGAGTTAACAAGGTCTACGAACAAGAGACCAAAAAAATCTGGCACAGAAAGAAACAACAGTTACATGAAACAAAACAGACCCCCAAGCTTATGTAATCTGGATTACTCCATTTTTTCCTCCTCCTCCTCCTCCTCCTGTCCTTCCTTATAGTGGCGATACTCTGATTTCAGCTCCCAGGTGCTCTTATGAGGCCCTCTAGGATTGTACACGCCGATCTCCCTGAGAATCTCCTTCAGGTAAATCTAGAGGAAGAGTAGATTGAAAGGGTGAACACATGCTGCCAAAATCCAATCATACATGCAACCATGCTACAGTTTTCTATATGTCATAATCATTTGTTAACAGACAAGTATTCATAACTTCAATGAGCTCATAGTTTCTGCCTTAAATTATTACATTGTTTAAATTTTGAGCTAACTGTGATTTGTATATGTACATTTCTGAAATGCATAACTCATTCAGTTACCTCTGATAACAGATCACTCTAAATTGTAATGTGGACTAATGTGGCATTTTCTGTAAAGCTGCTTTAAAACGATGTATATTGTGAAAAGCGCTATACAAATAAATGTGAATTGAATTGAATTGATCCAGGGCCTAAAATTAACACTTGCCGAGCACCAAATGAGAGTAAAATTCGGTGTTAGCAAGTATATGAAACGGTGTCGATCGTCGGAAGTTGGCTGGTAATATTTCTATGACTTCCAGCAATGCAATCTTGTGAGATTGTGAACGACGCTCTGGACAATTGCTGCATCGTCATGAAAGTTTAAGTCTTGCAAATTGAAATATTCAAGCGCAAGAATACCTTCCTAATATTCCTGCTGCCGCCTGTGTCCTTAATGTTATTCAAATAACAAAAAAACACAGAAAAATCACTCACTGCCCTTGACTGAATTACTTTTGTAACTTTAATAAGGATTAAACTATGTTTAATTTAAACAGTGAAGACTATGCAGTGTTATTTTACATTAGATTACTTTATTAAATTTCTGTAAATGAAAATTGTGTATTTTCACTGGTATCTTAAATATTTATGTCATAACTGCCTGTTTTTGCAAATAGTTTTGTGGCTGGTAAAAAATCCTTATGGCCAGTAAATCTTCTTAAAGGGGTCCTATTATGCCCTTTTCTTGATTGTGTTTTCAAGGTGTACTAGAATGTTTTCAAGCTTGATTGTCCAAAAAACGCATTTTTTTTTAACATTATTACAGCTTCTCTCTCCCCAGTCTCGCTCGAACACGCTGATTTCGATAAAGCCCCTCCTTCCGAAAACTAAATGTGCTGTGATTGGTTAGCTGGCCCAGTGTGTTGTGATTGGCACCGCTTAGTGTGCATTCGGGAAATGTCCCACCCCTCCATAACTGCAAGTTCTTCTCTAGTGTAAATATTGAGGATGGCGTCAATTTCAAACCAATTCAAGCCCGATTCAGACCCTGACAATGTTAATGAACAAGAGGATCGTGCAGAACAGATTTCATGCACAGACTTTGCAAGCACGGATTTCACAGAACGTTTCAGAGTGGTATGTTTTTTGTAATTTTGTCTTACAAAAGCAGAAGCTTACAAAAGAACAACCTGCTCTCCATAAAATGTGGAATGCACAGATAAACATTGGGTTTATAATGTTCAGGAACAGTGTTTAAAATAAGTTTTAACCACGTTTAGTTCGTCAGCCTGGAAGGTCAAACAAATGAGTTTTTGAAAATGTGGAACAAACAGTGTCTCTTTGACGTAGCGACAACATTGTCTTCTCTAATGCAGCTCAACCAGGCCTCGTCCCCTGTTTTGCTTATTCTGTGGGCCGAGATTATTTAAATGAGTAACATTGTGATTTCATAAGATCCGGAAAAATCGTGTTGTAGTCCAAACAGACTCACTGAATCATATTCACTGAAACCGACACTATGCTCCAACAGAACAACATAAATCAGCCGGTTTTAGAAAAAAAAAACGTGCTTCTACCTCCACCTAGAGTCTGTTATGTGGTTTGCAAAAATCCACCGCCCCCGGTTCTTCTGGTCCAATCAGCGCAGGGCTGTGTGAGATCTGACTGTCAATCACAGTTCATGCACACGCCACAGATCCCCCCTCCCCTACGTTACAATATCAGATGCACACACCTGAAGTTCGCAGGTGTGTTGGATTGTACGAAGCGTGCTGGCGGAGAGAAAATCTACTAACAAGCTTCCAATTCCTCGGTTAACAACCAGAGCTAGGAGGTCCAAAACAACCAAGGAAAAGAAAATGATGCTGTTGAGGCAGGTGCGTTCCCAGAAAATCTGGTGCACACGCACTGACGAGCACGAACTCGATGGGAGGTTGCTCGGTGGTAGTGGTGGAGGGGCATGAGAGTTGTAAACATTCATGCACCTTTAAATAAAATATCTCCCTTTACTGTAGTAAACGCTGCACAATGGCAAGTGAAAATGCTGGTTTAATTCAGCCATATACAGTATGTTTGAGCCAGAAACTGATTCAGAAGAAGTGGAAGAGTGAATTATACAGGCATTGTATCAGAATGGTAATGTGGTTTATGTATCGCTCTCTACAATGTCGGACACATAACAATAATTAATATGATTAGCCTTTTACTTGACTACGTTATCAAACAGCTAATAATGTGTTGCCAATGTTACACAAACCATGTTCCCGTTCACCATCTCAGAGTCAGACATCTACCTTCTGAAAATCAGCATCCTTAGAAATGCTTTGAACAGCTCAGAACGTCAGTGGAGAACGGCATATAGTTCATCATAACATCGTAATATACATCATATACATAATTCACCCGCTATAAAGTTAAATGTACCAGATTTTTCATCTCAACAGAAAAATATACTGGGATAATCTGGCTTCTCTTGAGAATCCCCTGCTTCACAGTATAGTTAATAATATGCTAAAGTTGACGTGATTTGTGAATGTAAATGTGTACCTTGAAATGCAATTTAAGTCGCTTTGGATAAAAGCGTCTACCAAATGCATAAATGTAAATGTAAATGAGAACAGGTGATTTTTTGACAGTTTTTGGTTCACTGCAGTTTTAAGGAGAAAATACTCCGCAATGGTTTTGACTTATGAATTTGCACATGGTTTGTCTTAAAGCGGTGAAACACTAAAAACACCTCAGAGACAAATAGACAACCTTAAAAACTTGATTTTCACCACAGGGGTCTTTAATCAAGTCTCTCAGACAACTTTGTGAAAAGTAATAAATTCTTTATTTAGCCTCACTAGTGTAATCTACCCACTAAATGGCAAAACCACGGTGGGAAGTAATTTTCTTCTCAGTTTAGTTTCTTTTTAGTTATGACTCATCCAACTTCAATCACATTTATATTTCTCCAATCCTTCAGGGAGACAGAGGCAGCAGTCAAGTGGCATTTATTCAAAGGAGCTCACTTATCTATGATAATATAATCAAGACCAAGTCCATGTTAAATATTTGTGATTTCTTGTTACTTGGTTTAATCTCTCTTGTGTATGATTTCTGATAAGACAGAAAAACAAATGAGATTTATCACTGCCATAATGTTGTCAGAAAAAAAAAACCTTGTGAAAAAGAAGAGAGGTTAATTGTACTGAATGCAGTACCTCAAATTATATTTAAAAAAAAAAGCACACTTTCATTACTTTTTCTCAACACACTTAGGTACACTTAAAAAGTGCACTTTGCAATAATGTCAAATTAAATTAAAATGTTTAATTTAAAGGGGAAGTATGTAATATTGAGAGCTAGCAGTTAAAATGGGTACTGCAGTCCAAGTTTAAAATATTGGAGAGCATGGTTTCTATTCCTATGGCACAGTGTTTGCACGGTTACTCATCTTGAGCTGAACAACTCACCACCGGTTGCTTTGTGATGTCCACCAGGTCTCTGATGTTGTAGTACTGGTGCTTCTCAAAGGCAGAGAAGAGCATTTCTAGAACCTTCTGTTTGTCAGCTCTTGCGCGCTTGCCTTCCTCTTTCTTTTTCTTCTCATATTCCAACTAAACAGAAGCATAAGCAAAACAGAGCATTCATTAATTCGCTAAAGTTTTGATCTCTCTCTCACTCACACACACACACACACACACACACACACGAACATCTATCTTTGTGAGGACATTCATTGACACAATGCAATCTCTCGCTCCTTACCCCAACCCTAACCATCACAACCAAGTGCCTAACCTGAACCCTTACCCTAAACTTACCATTAACTGTAACCTTATCCCTAAAACCAAGTATTGACCCTCAAACAGGCCTTTAAAGGGCTCTCAGCGAAAATGTCCTCACTTTACTGTATTTGTCCTCACTCCAATGGTCTAAAACTCGGTCCTCATGAAGATAGTTGTACACACATTGGGTTTCCATTGACATAATATTTTTTATACTTTAAAAACTGTATATTCTATCCCCTAACCCTAAACCTATAGCCTGGCAAGCCAGACCTACATCAAGATGTCTGGCAACTCACCATAGACACGGCTCAATCCGAGGGGCGGGATAAACGGCTGTCTTTCAAATTCCCTCGGCACGCAATAGGACAGCGCTGCAACCAACCAGAGCGTTTTCCCAACAGCGGAGCTAACGTTAGTTGATAGATTCAACTTTTGAATCTGGCCGGCAAAACTATGAACACATCTTCCTTTTTTAAGAATGACTTAAGTGCCATTCTTTGCTCTTTTCTCAAAGAAAAACTTAACTCCAAGTCCTACAGAGTCGCGGCCAAAGCCGATTCGAAACACTGTTCGCCAGCAGCTCCGCCATTCTTTGTTTTCAGCAGGGAGCCGTCGCAACTCTGTCGTCATTATGTTAAGCCCACCCCGCCTACTCTATACACGATGTGATTGGCCTGACCCAATTTAGGTTTTTACAGCTCCGAAAGTCAACAGAGAGTTGCTAGACTACCCTGGCTGCAAAATACATTTTGCTGCCGCTAGGGTGCGTCTAGATTTCTAGGCTACTAAACCTACCCATCACAGCAAACTTTCTGCTTTTTTACATTTTCAAAAAACATAATTTAGTATCATTTATGCCATCCTTTGGATGTTTTGTCCAAGGAAATTTTGTCCCCTTAACATAGGAAATACCTGAACCACACACACACACACACACTTACATTATAGCTGTGGTTGGACACAGGTTTGTAATTAGTTGTGATGGCTTTCTCAAGCTTCTGAGAAAAACGAAGAGGTTTGGTGGATTCTTCAATCTGCAGCCTGTGAATAAAACACATCTCCAGATGATCAGATCAAATACATTGACAGCTTTGACAGCTTTGAACAGCTTTGACTTACTTCTTTAATTTCATGTAGCTCTCACTGACTGCAGGTCTGCATTCAGCTCGCTGAACAACCATGCCTTCAAGAGCCAGCTTGTCTTAAAAACACCAACATTCGACTTGGTATAGTTCATCAAATAATAACTTTTTTGTGTTATGCATTACACACTCATACAAAGGATAAGCAAACCCAATTAAAAATGTCTGAATTTTGCGAGGACAACTAATGGCCTTTTCTTTGTACTAAAACATTAACATACTTCAACAGCAAGCGCTCTCTAATAAAGCGTTGGCACAAAACCCCTCTTTTTAGGTGACAATTGAAAAACTGTGATTCAACCAGGAGGTTTTTATGGCACTATTCTGAAGTGTTTGACTCTTGTATGAAAAACGATGGGGTCAACCAGCCATGAGTGATGATTTTAATCAGACCCAAATGAGCCTCCCTCCTGCAGAACATCATTGTGTTGCACCGCTGCCATTTGTTGGCGCACCATGAAGCCAGTCTAATGGTTCAGCTTGCTTCTATTGATTGTATTAAATGTACAGCGGTGCCTGTATTACCTTGTGGTTATTGTCCCACAGGCCCTTTTAAAGGGCAGAAATATTTCACTCACAAAATCCATCAGAGCAGCACTAATGCGCACAATTATTGGCAATTATTGCCAGATGAGTGTTAGAGCACTTGTTGGAGTAACTCCATAAAAACGCCCACTTGTGTTTCACAACTTCAACAAAGCATCCATTTTCCTCGCAATTACCCGGAGGCTATGAAGAGGGGTCAGGGCAAACCAAGACCTCAAGGTTCGCATCTCCTCTGCGCAGTCCCTCCCCAAACATCACATGACTCGCGCATCTTACGAGGCCAGTAACGTTACATAAGCATTTCCATAGAGGAATCCATTTAAATCAGCGGGAGATGCATTAACGCTGGCTCTGAATGGAGTAGGACTGTGTTTGGGGGTGGCGTGAGTTGCTCAACCCGTTGGTGGGCAGCAGATCCGATGCTGAGATGATAGAGAGGTTACGGGGGTCGGTCTTCCACCTCCTCACAAGATCCCACCAGTTTGACTTCCTCAGAGACACCGAACAAGAGCAATAACATCCCAAGCCCTCAGCAGGACACAGCCTCTATGCCTCCACTCACACACACACCCACCTGCAGGCAGATCTTCAATCCCTTCATGTCTCTTCATCAGCATACAGCAGCAGAGAAAGAAGCCTTTCAAATGCCTCAAGGTCTCTTAAACTCACTCACTCGGCACCTGTTTATTTTGAAATGTGTCTAGCACTGCGAACCATCCAAATACTGCACTGTAGCATTTAATTTATGCGTTTCAATTAAGATTTTTCATAAGGTATCACTTACTGATGGACTATCAGCCTCGAGAAGATTTGCCAACGCATAATAACAGTTGTAATCTTTTTAAAGGACTCTTGAGGGAGTAGAGGTAGATATTTTGGGACGAGATATGACAGTAAAATAATAATAAGACTCTTAATCATATGCCTCAGGGGCTATTAAAATCACGATTCTTCCGCTCTCTCTCTACGGGCTCCATTTCCATATCTGTTTTGAAATACTGTTCATTTAATACTCCAGTGTCTGCAAGCACTATGCAAATATAACAAACATCAAGCAATTGTACTTTTTTTTTTTTTTTTTTTTTCACACAGCTGCCAATTTCACAAACTGCATACAATGGCATGTATGGCAGCCCCAAATGTATTTAGGATTAAAAATGCATGACTTTGCATTCGTTTTAAAAGCATCCCTTTCACAATTGGTCTCAAGGCGATTCTAAAATCCGAAGGGCAGATCATTTGAAGTGAGTGCAGGGCATTACTGTCTCATATGTGGCCATTTGGAACAGCCATACGTCACTGCCACTTTATTTTGAATCAAAATGTTTCCATGACAACAACATAAAAGCAAAATTCATACTTAAAGGGATAGTTCACCCAAAAATGAAATTTCTGTCATTAATTACTCACCCTCATGTCGTTTCAAACCGGAAGAGAAGAAATTGTTGAATAAAGTACTTATTTTGGTGTTTTTTTGCGCACAGAAAGTATTCTCGTCACTTCATAACATTAAGGTTGAACCACTGTAGACACATGGACTATTTTAACTGTCTTTACTACCTTTCTGGGCCTTGAAAGTGGTAATAACTTTGCAGTCTGTCTATGGGGGGGTCACAAAGGATTTCATCAAAAATATCTTAATTTTTGTGTTCTGAAGATGAACGAAGGTCTTATGGGTTTAGACCGACATGAGGGTGAGTAATTAATGGCAGAATTTTCATTTTGGGGTGAACTTTCCCTTTAAAAAAAAATTCAGCTGTTAAGACTGTGGTAGAAAACAAACAATCATAAAAAAATTATTTCAATTCAAAGGTACATTGACAAATGACTTCAGTGTTCAAAATTAATTGTAAGGATGTGCCACTCAGGATAACGTAATCATAAATGATAAAATTGCTTCCTTGTACCTCATAGAGGTACCCTACCCTTGAAGAGATTTGGTTGCTTACTTTCTTTTGGAATGATTAAGTTGCGCCCTTTTCTTGCAGTTCCCTGCAAGGGTGAGAAAAAGCAATTTTGGAATTCGCTTTTAGTGGACGTACTGTATGGAGTTCAGTGGTGAATTTCTCCTAACGTTCAGCACATAAATTATGAACATGCAAATATATATATATATATATATATATATATATATATATATCGTGGCCACAAATTTACAATTCGTTCTAATGACTCATTCATCTGTTCCCTTGTTGTAGGTAAATTGTGGCCAAGATGTTCTAATTTGTTCAATCTTTTGAAAAATCATGATCATTGTTTAGGTAAAACGAGGGAATGAATTAGTACAACATGATCACGACTCACGATTTAGCTAAAATGAACAAATTAATAAAACGTTTCATTTATTTTGCATGTCATGTGTTCCATACAGTATATCTATAATTTAAAGTTATTTTTTGTGAAATGTTTGGTTTCAAAAGTGTGATTGAGCTATCTTTCTTTTTTTTTCTTTTTTGTTTTTTATAAATGCCACTATTTTGTTTTGTAATGCATGACTTTTGTAATGCATGGTTTCATGAATATGCATAACTAATTATATATCTGGCCAACAAGCACAGCATTTGCTCATATTTATCATCATTTATTGTTTCTGTGTTTGTCAAAACTTCATATTCTTTCTGCATAGTTTAACTAGAATATTTCCTATCCAAGTGCTCTGATCTACATTTGCCTGCTTTTGCCAGTCTGCCACTGCTGGACTAAAATCAATTTGGGCTTCTTCAAGTTAAACAATCAAATGCACCAATTAAAACAAAAAGATAGATGAGAAAAAGCAGGTCAGCCACCCACTATTTTCTCTGGCATAGTTAAACCCTGTTTGCAATTCAAATGCAGATGAATAAACCCAGTAATCATATGATGATTAAACCATGACCGAGCTATCTATAACAACTGTCTATAACAACTATAATCAGTCACATATGACCATAATGGACTGTCACTGCATCTATAATCAGATGGCTATGTGCATGGGCGGCACGGTTTAAAAGAGTGATGAGGACTGTGGTGGCGGTGCACATTTGTGACATCACAACATGGTGAAGGCTTAGCTTCTGAATATTAATTAGGTGATTTTAAAGAATTTAATCTTATACAGTTTTAACATTTGACATTAATCTAAAGATCTACTTAACTATAACGATTTGACATGACTCTTTTGATTGTGCCGTTCTTCAAAACTCATCCAGGAATCACTGCCATAGCAGGGATTTAATAAACCAAAATATCAGCTGTCAAAGTATATCAAATTGTTTGGCAAAATGCAAATTAGCCTTGATTTTTAAATATTCCTTCAGTTAAAAAAAATAAACAAGAGTCTGTATGAAAACAACAATTTAAACCATCTGATGAATATGTAAAGCCAAATTGACCCCAGCACTCAGACAGTGAATTAGGCTTCACCCCGTCTCAGCTGCTAATGACGTACATAGCACAAAATGTGGCTCAGAAGGGTCCATCTCCCGTCCTGGGGCAACAGCAGAAGTGCCGTCGTTCAAGAATGATGGACAGGCTGTCATCTGTTAGGGACATCACTGAGAAAGATGTCATGGCGATTCTGCTGCTGTTTAAGGGCACATCCTCTATGCAACAGTCGAAGGTTTGAGCTCTTTGTTTGAGCTCACGTTTAATAAGGAATTGTATTGGAAATATTGATTTCAGGTTCTCTTCTCTAGGTGGTTTATATGGTGACACAGCACGATACATCTTTGTAGCATGTACAACACCCTTAAAGACGGCTTGGGGCCAATTACGAGCTCAGACCCCATGACTTCAAGTGAAGGCATAGGCTTCCTTATCAAAGGCTCACTTCTTGGCTTCGCCGATAACTGGGTCATGGACGAGCGCCTCAAAGCGAACCCAGCCTCTCAGAAAGAGCGAGAAGGCTTCAATGCATTCATCCCTTTTGATATGAAGACTAACAAATAATTTACATAACTACACCTACACTGTACTCGATATGGCTCGTTTGGCGATAAAGCTGCCAGTTGTCGGTACATCACACAGACGGCTTTTCAAAGCAATGACTTGACACGATAGACGTGAAAGCATTAACATCTCGCTCTTCTCACACTTTTGTTGGAGAGAGTTCATTATGTGGGATCCCTGTGAATTGGCCCTCTCGGTGAGTTCACGTGCCGCCACCCAACCGAGGACTCCTTTCATCAGAGGGCAGTGACACTAATTGCAGAGCCAGAGAAGCGCTGAAGTGGAAAGGTGATTAAATTCAGCCTTTAGAGCGGCGAGCAGCGAGCAAAGCACTCGCTCTTTCCGAGCCCACACCGCTGACGCAGTAGAGCCCACCCTTAAACACCCCTCCTCCCACAGCGAGTGTACACGCGCACACATATATGTGTTTGCGTGGCTGTGAAAGGCTCAGACACTGTTGGCAACGCACACTGCTCCCGCGCTTCATGCCAGCGCCGCTCAGCTGCGCTCCTATTTGTCCGCCCGCCCGCTCACGCGCGCACTCCCCACACACACTCCGCCAGGCTGGGTGTGAGGAACGGCATGGAATGGAATCTCAGAAGGATGGAGAGCGAACTGAGACAGATCAATCCTGATTTGCTGCAGCCCAGCAAGAGCTTTAAGAAACCTTCCTCCGGCACCATCACCATCAACGTGGGGGGCTACCTATACGCCGCACAGCGCCAGACCCTGGCCAAGCACCCCGGATCCCTGCTGGAGGAGATGGTCACCGGGAAGAAGCCCGTGCTGCACGTGGACTCCATGGGTAACACCTTCATCGACCGTGACGGGCCCATCTTCCGGCACGTGTTGAATTTCCTGCGCCTGGGCGAGCTGGTGCTGCCCGAGGACTTCAAGGAAGGCGAGCTGCTCCGCCGCGAGGCCGACTTCTACCGGTTAAGCGAGCTGGCTCAAGCCCTGCAGAACTGGGAGCATCAGCAGGCCACGCAGCGCGAGCCCGCCTTCCTGGAGGTGACGGACAGCCACGAGCGCTCGCAGGGTCTGAAGGTCTACAGCAGCGACAACAGCTTCATCGAGAAGGTGAAAAGCCGCCTAGTGCAGATCTCAAAAAGTCGCTTGGATGGCTTTCCGGAGGAGTTCGAGGTGTCGTCCAACGTCATCCAGTTTCGGCATTTCATCAAGTCGGAGCAGGGCTCTCGGCTTGTGCTGAAGCAGGACAGCACGTTTGTGTGTACACTGGAGTGTCTGAAGCTGGAGACGGTGATGCTGGCACTCAAAGGAGGTTTCCGCCTGCTCACCAGCCTAGACAGCAGTCGCGGATCAGTGGTTCAGTGTGAGGCTCTGCATTTTGTCAAGTGACCCGCGCAGAACTGTCACCACTAACCACATGACCTGCCGAAAACCATCTTGCATTAACAAACACCAGCGTCCTCAACCGAAAACCTGTTCTGGAATACTCCGCTAGTCTGCTTCTACATGACACACTCAACGGACAGCCTTGAGAAACAAGAGAGATGATATGTACTGTGTTGTGGGGTTTTGTTTGGCTTGTGTATGTAGTTGTCTTCTGTTTGCAGTTGTTTTTACAAGAAGAGCAACTGTTTGTGATAATGATAATGGATCTGAATTGCAGGCTGAGTGTGATGATCATTACATTTGTGAGCAAGTTTTGTGATTTCTGGTCATGTGAACACATGTAGTAAACAACAGGTTGTAATTTTGAGTCTGTGAATGTTTTGCACAATAAAGCCGCATTATAGTTTATTTAAAGCACTGTTAATGTTTATGAATGAGACTGTGGTTCACCTTCCTAGGTGAAAATATACACTGCATATGGTTTTGTCTGTGAACTGTGGAATGTACTCTGACAAATTACTGTGGGCTGTATAAATAGAGCTTTATTTTTTCTTATTTGCAGTGAAGTATGCTTGTAAGAAAGATACTCTGCCCTAAATTGGAAGTTTGTAATATTATGCAGCAAAATGTGACCTAAAATTAAATTTCCTCCAGCATTGATCCAAATTCAGATGGGTGTGATCATTTTTAGAGCACATGGCATACATACACATATTCCAGTATGTGTGCACTGATTCATAAACAACATCTGATGTTCCCAGAAAACTAGGCAAACTCATTTAGCACAGTAAAAAAAAAAAAAAAACTTGTCAACTTAAGAAAATATGTTTTAAGTATTCAAATGTTGCAGATACATTAGTCACAGCCAAGAACATTACCGTGGGAAAATATCAAGTTCAAAATAGATCAATCACCCTGTGAATTTGCAACAAAATACATTCAGGAGCGCAGTCAATAGCGCTGAGTAATTCTGAAAAACAGCTCTGCTCGACACAGCTAAATTCAGTTACAGTCTAAGTCGGCCGTTTCAAAGAAAGGCAAAGGCAGACATATGGTTACACTCACTTTGGATTAGCCGACATCTCCACACACTAGTATCCATCTGTTTCCCATCAAATCTGTCATGCACTCTCATGCAATCTCCCAATAAAATGAGTCAGAAGCACATTTCTGACAAGGGGAAAAAAAGAAACAACTCTCCACAGTCTGTCATGTGGACATCAAAACAGGGTTCTTTTTAATTGCAGATATCAGTCATTCATATTTGATGAGACACAGCAGGGCTTATTAGCCACCGTCACTATCTGATGTGTTTCTAAACCGCTGCCAGCAGGGGACTGGAAACCTGCGGGAGGGTGCTGGTAAGCGGGAGCATTTATTTCAAATGGAAGAAATCCATTAACAGCTGAAATATTCATGGATTAGTCTCACATCCAATTATTGCCAGGCAAATAAGACTCCTACATAAAATAAAAAAAGAAGCCAAAGATTCTCATCGTGTGCTCCCAAGGAGGCATGACTAATGGCTCCCTCTCAATTTGATCAAAATTAATGGTCAGGCGAACATGTGACTTCAAGGACTCATATGCCCTTAAGAGACCAATTTTTCATCCACACATAGAGACAATGGAGAGAAAGCAAAGAATACAATTCCTGCTTATGTACTTTTCAAAGTGTGAGCTTGAATAGAGGCACATCGCCATGTTAGAACAACGTGAAATGGGCAGTAGTCAAGGCCATCTGTAAAAGAAAAGCATGATGGAACAAATCAAAGTAAATAGTTGGAATAAGAAAAAGGCAAGTTATTTCTCTCAACTGCTGAGAGAAACAAAGCCTGCATATCTTCGTGCTGACTTTTGATGTTCAACAAGTATTCACCAAACCATCTATCACTAATACTCAGATTAAGAAACTGCTATAAATGCATTAAACATTCTTACTGCATGTTTACTGTGCATATCTAGAAAAAAAACTACCTTCTCAAGCCCCAACATCCAGCCTTGATTACCAGTCACGTGACTCTTTTGTGCAAGCTGAAAAGCGACATCTCTATTTCAAGCCACAGATGGAAATCGGCGCTACTGTGTGCACAGAAAACAGCTTTCGCAACTTTCAAAAGAGTAGCGCACATGCGCAAGAGTCCAACTCTTTGAGTCTAACTTTAACCTGGGAACATGGAGGCTTTAAGTGCCCATGTCAATCAGTTCAAGCTGCCTCTTCAACCTATCATTGTGAAGGACTTAATAAGTAAGAAAAAAAAAAAAAGCTTAAAGTCTCAGCAGCTCCTCCACACACCGCTGCACCTGGTCCATTTATACGCTGCTGCTTTCTGACAGATCGACTGCTTCAAAAAACAGCAAGCATTGAAAAGCTGTTACAGAAGTCTGTCTCAAAATGAGAGGTTATATAATAATAAAAACATTTACTATTTACCCAAACTCTGCCGATACATTGCTTTGCAGAACACAAGGCTGTGTGTATCTTAAAGGGATAGTTGACCAAAAAATGAAGATTTTGCAATCAGTTACTGACTCTCGTGTCTTTTCAAACCCATCAGACTTTTGTTAATCTTTAAAACACAAATGAAGATATTGTTAATGAAATCTGAGAGACTTTGTTAAAAACAGAGCACTCAAATAAACCGAAAATCTTAACTGTACAAACTTGACATGTGAGAATGAACCTCACTGGCTTGAGCTTGCATTTACCATCTTTGAGTTCTCGATGTGCGTTCGCTGATAAATGTTTATATGTGAATAAAAGCCTAAATTAAATCTATTCATCACATAAAGCGATTGTGTATCTTCAGAAGACTTTGTTTTACAATCTCTTTATGAATGTTTTGAACAGTTTTGTGTGAACAGACTTTCAATGGAGGGACAGACATCTCTCAGGTTTCATTGTAATTATCTTAATTTGTGTTCCGAAGAGGAACAAAAGTCTTACATGTTTGGAACAACATAAGTGTAAGCAAATGATGACAGAATTTTCATTTTTGGCCGAACTCTCTCTAAATCAAGTGAGCTTAAAGCCAAGGACACATGTGTCTTAATCACATGCATCACAGCTAGGGTTACTACTATTAAAACACATAGATGTGCAGTTCAAATCAATCTCTAAACATGCACACCCTCGTTGTGGAGGTTTTGTTTTGGCCTTTATGATAGAAAATACAAAAACGTGATCTTTCTGCTACCTGATTGCATGGCCTCCATCTCTCAAATAGCCCTCTATGTCCTCTTAAACACCAAAAAAGAAACTAATACCAAAGAAAAGTGTTTATGCAAGCATTAGCCAATAGAGAGCTGTTCATACCTTGAACCATTTCAATTCATAACTTACTGAGAAAAAGACACTGTTACCCTTCCACCCCCAGAAAAAGCTTTTAACTGTACAAGTAGAGCCTCTATTCATTGCCAACTTCTGTGGCCAACCTGTTGCTAAGCAACCACTTAATCAATACCCGGGGCTTGTGAGCGCTAAGCAGACAACTGGAAAAAAAAATATCATAAGTGAACAAAAGCGCACAACACAATGATTGCAATTCTGCACTTAGCCTTGTGTGATTATCAGTAAGACTGCAATTATTAAGCTGTGCATATGTGCTGCAGTTATACAGCGATCTTCAGTGAGGTCACTTATTAAAGATCTAGATCTGTCATCTTGCAATGGGAAGTAAGAGGATGGCCCTTCAAGTCCGCAAGTTAATACAGTGTTCAATGATTCCAGCTTTAAGGAATTTGTCTGTCCATAATGAACGATAAAATGCTGCATGGCATGATACAGTCGCAGCAAAATACAATTAAAATAGTAAAATATCTTATTACAATTAAAGCTGCAGTCTGTAGTTGTTCCTCTTTGTCACCATCTCTGATCGAAATCTGCAATTGCAGTTATTCGCAGAATTATCAACTTTACGTGGGTTGTGCCTCTGCACGGCACAGCGCGGATGAATCCAGTGTTTTGAGGAGAATGTGCTGGCGGTCAGTCGCCGCGCCGGTGTGGAAACTGTCATTCACAATCACAGATTCTACTTTTTGGAAGTATGACCAACATAAGAATTTTCACTGGAAAATGTCATTGAACGAGTAACTAACATCCACTTTTGTTCTGACCAACTAAGGGGAAAAAAGCATTGCAGGAAATCGCGCTGATTAAATCTAACGATCGCTTATATCACGTCAAACCGCGCAAATTATACTTTGTTACCAAATTGTTAATGTTAACGACATCAGCATTGTGTGACTACATTTAATGTGTATTAGGGCTACCTGTAGTTCAGTTTCCATTTCTGTGCAGTCTAATTTCTAATTGTCATACCAACAAATGAACGTTCCTTAGAACTGGTTCTCACCTGTCCAGCAGAAAAAAAAGCCGTCTTTGCGTCCGTTCTAAACCCCTTCAAAACACTGAGTTCACGCCATCTTTCAAAAGCCCTTCTGATATTTATCCTTGTTTTCGCATGGGCCGGTTGCAGTCTCTTTTTTTCTGTAGCCACTCCGAAGTCTTTTGCATTTTACAACGGGTGAATCTCCAGTTGTCATTGGTGATTGTCGTTTGAACCTTTCTGGATCCGCCATCAAATTGATAAGTTTAATTATATCAAGTGCTGTGAGAAAAGGCTATAAATCTCCACCTCCAACATCCTCACACACTCATAGCCTACTAGCCGAGACTCCTTCTTTATGTGTACAGATGTGACGTAATGACGCAAAGACATGCTTTCCCGCGGAAATCCACCAGTACCACTGGAATTAAAAACATTATTACAAGCTTACCGTTTTGAATCGAGCCAAGGCAAGCAGATAGTTTTGAACACTGGCTGGTTATGTACTTGCTCAAAACATTATTTTGGATAATTTTTAACCCTAAAAAGTTACGGACTGCAGCTTTAAAAATAATTGTTTTCTATTTGAATATATTTGTCAAGCTGCATTTTCAGCATCATTACTCCAGTCTTTAGTGTCAAATGATCATTGATTTGATGCTCAAGAAACATTTCTTGTTATTATCGTCAATTGTTTAGGATTCTTTGATCAATAGAAAGGTCAAAAGAACAGCATTTATTTGAAATAGAAATCATTTGTAACATTATAAATGCCTTTACTGTCACTTTTGATCAATTTAATGTCTCTTTGTTGAATAAAAGTATTGATTCCTTTCAAAAACATTTGAATGCTAATGTGCCTTTTTTCACTTGTTGCATCCTGTCAAGTTAATCACAGTGAAGGCTCCTAAACCTCCTACAGTTCTACATAAATTAGTTGTTGCCAACTGAATTTTAATTTTTTTTTTTTTTTGTGGCCGATGCTGATTTCAATATCTAGAGAACAAGGAGCTAGTATAAAATTTATTCTAGCAATAATATGTACAAAAAACAAACTGCTAAATAGATTAAGCAAGCAAATGTGTTAAATAAAAATGTATTTTGCACATTAAAAAATGTTTTTAAATGATCCTTTAACAAGTCTTTTTTTGAATTATCCGCACACACATATTGGATTTGGCACAGGTATTACACCGAATGCCCTTCCTAACTGAGAGTGCTGGGACACACTCACATGCACTCAGACCCCAACAATCCACCTAACCTGCATGTCTTTGGAATGGGAAGAACATGCAAACTCCACACAGAAAGGACTCCTGGCAGGCTCGAACCATGGACCTTCTTGCTGTGAGGCGACAGTGCTACCCACTGAGCCACCGTGCCACCCTCAGAAGGATGATTAATTCTGTTAATCAGCCAAGCGGGCATGCAGTTATTGATTTATTTATGATTAAATATCATCCAATTATTTGGACTGGCTAATGTAACGGCTTACTGGATATAAACACAGACTTACATGCTTCAGACTTATGACTGGATATAAACAGTTCAGACTTATGTGCCCCCCAGAAGCTTGCGTTCTGCAAGTGAACGGCGCCTTGTGGTGGCATCCCAGAGAGGCACAAAATCACTTCCACTGACCTTTAACTTGACTGTTCCCTGCTGGTGGAAGGACCTTCCTAACTCAACCCGAGCTGCTGAGTTGTCAAGAAAAGGCTAAGGACGAATCTTTTTCGCTAAAGGGTAAGTTCACCCAATAATTAAAATTCTGTCATTAATTACTCACCCTCATGTCATTCCAAATCTGTAAGACTTTCGTTCATCTTCTGAACACAATTGAAGATATTTTTTATGAAATCTGAAAGATTTCTGTCCCTCTATTGACAGCTACGCAACTTCCACTTTAATGCTTTAAAAAGTTTATAAAGAGATCATAAAAATAATCCATGTAAATTGAGCTGTTTAGTCCGGTTAAAGAGACTCGATTGCTTTATATGATGAACAGTTTTAATTTAGGCTTTTATTCACATATAAACATTGATCAGAGAAACTCATTTGAACCTGACTGATGCACAAGAACAAACTTCATAACGTGCTGCGTAACACGAGAATGAACCTCATTGGTTCTTGCTGAAGCTCAAACGTGCTGCGTAACACGAGAATGAACCTCATTGGTTCTTGCTGAAGCTCAAACGTGCTGCGTAATACAAGAATGAACCTCATTGGTTCTTGCTGAAGCTCAAACGTGCTGCGTAACATGAGAATGAATCTCATTGGTTCTTGCTGAAGCTCAAACGTGCTGCGTAACGCGAGAATGAACCTCATTGGTTCTTGCTGAAGCTCAAACGTGCTGCGTAATACAAGAATGAACCTCATTGGTTCTTGCTGAAGCTCAAACGTGCTGCGTAACACGAGAATGAACCTCATTGGTTCTTGCTGAAGCTCAAACGTGCTGCGTAATACAAGAATGAACCTCATTGGTTCTTGCTGAAGCTCAAACGTGCTGCGTAACATGAGAATGAATCTCATTGGTTCTTGCTGAAGCTCAAACGTGCTGCGTAACGCGAGAATGAACCTCATTGGTTCTTGCGGGGGGTGGGGGGTATGCAGGACAGGTTTGAGAAGCACTGTGCTAGATTAACCCTGTAGCCCAAGACTGGTTGCCCACTGAAGCTAAGCAGGGCTGAGCCTGGTTAGTACCTGGATGGGAGACCTCCTGAGAAAAACCAGGTTGCTGCTGGAAGAGGTGTTAGTGAGGCCAGCAGGGGGTGCTCACCCTGTGGTCTGTGTGGGTCCTAATGCCCCAGTGTAGTGACGGGGACACTATACTGCCAAAAGAGCACCGTCCTTCGGATGAGACGTTAAACCGAGGTCCTGACTCTCTGTGGTCATTAAAAATCTCAGGATGTCCTTCGAAAAAGAGTAGGGGTGTAACCCCAGCATCCTGGCCAAATTTGCCCCTTGGCCCCTGTCCATCATGGCCTCCTAATCATCCCCATATACTGATAGGCTTCATCACTGTCTCCTCTCCACCAGTAAGCTGGTGTGTGGTGGGCGTTCTGGCGCAATATGGCTGCCGTCGCATCATCTAAGTGGATGCTGCACATTGGTGGTGGTTGAGGAGATTCCCCCATCTATGTAAAGCGCTTTGAGGTCTCAGAAAAAGCGCTATATAAATGTAACGAATTATTATTATTATTATTATTATTATTATTAATAACAACTGGGACTTGTCACTGCACTTACATCTTGTTGCCCTATTGTTGGTTCGATTGCTTCTATTGTTCACCTCATTTGCAAGTTGCTTTGGATGAAAGCGTCTGCTAAATGATTAAATGTAAAAATGTAAATAATGAGGAATGGCTACAACTCTCACTTAACCGTTTATGTCGATCTTGGACATAGAGGTGACAGTTTCCTAAACCAATTAGTCTTCACAGTCTCAGAGGCCATCGTTATACTGACCAGAACTCTCTGTAAAGACAGCGAGGCTCTGACCTCCCACCGTCTGCATGGTGAAGGGATGTTCTCTAGGGCTGCGCACGGACGAAACCTTCTCCCCAGAGCACTCCACAACTGTCAGATCCTCACTCAGATTGAAAGACACCTGAGGAAACAAATCAATCAGTGTCTGCAACAGCACCATCATCAAATGATCTCTCTCTCCAGCCCAGGGTCTGATCACAGTAATTATGCAAATAAACTGTGACATCTGAATAAAACATGAGGAGCAAATACTTCCCCTCCACCGGCCTTTAAAAACATTAATAAAACTTACCACAGTCTTTCCTTGAGCTCTAGAAGACAGGAAAAAAGCATGAGTAGAAAGATTCCAGACAATAATTTCCATTTTGAAGGGGGTTTAAAAATAATACTTCCATACTTCCCAATTTTAAGTTTGCCTACTTCTCCTCGCCCAGATGCTTTTGCCCATTGCTGAGAAAGATATTTGGGAACCTAAAGAAAAGTGAATAAGACAATTTATCTATTGTTTCCTCATATTTGTGTGAGTATAACTAAATATTGCCTTAGTTTATTAATTCAACTATATGTTTGAAGCAAATGCGTGTAAACCTGCTTCAATGATGATACATGTAGTGTGAGATTGCCATGGCATTGCTGTGCTGTTGCTAATGTGGTTCTTTGCACATTGCTATGGTTTTCAGGGTTGTTTTTAGCTGGTTACTTGCTACAACAAGTTTAAAAAAAGACCACAAAGTAATAATAATTCTCGTCTTTGGCTACAGCTTGGGTCCATCCCTCAATGTTAATCTAAGACATCTGATCACTTGCATACCTCTCTCTTTAAAACGCCTCCCAATTTGAAGTTTTACTACCATCAATTTAAACAATAAGACAAGAGCTACAAGGTATAATCACTGATGACTCTGTGTATTAATATAAAAGATTTACAAAACATAACTTTGAGATTAAAAAAAAAAGGCACACTGTCTATTGTTTTTTTAATTGTTAACCTGGGTTTTGTAGTTGGTCAATGTTTATTTCTTGCTCTTCTTAAATGCTTCGAAACAAATGAGTGTAAACTGAGGATTGTATAAAAATATGATTAAAATAATTTAAACTGATTTCCATGTTTCTCTGAATCCTGTTGTTTACATCTCTCACCTACTGACAACCAACTTCATTTTTTGGGAAGGTTTAAACCACAGCACTCTTTAATTTACATACTTCAAGGATTCGTTGAAGACTTAGCCTTCCAAAGGTTTAATTTGTAGCATCTAAAAGCCACCTTCTATCATTCATGTCTACCGTATAAAGTGTCCAACTTTGTAAATCACCAACCTTCACCAGCCAGACTCCCGTATTTTGTTTGGCTCTTGTTAAATCGACGTCTTTTCCTTTGTCTGACATGACTGAAGGGCTCTATGTTATGAACAAAAAGCTATTACTGAAAATAAGAAAATGTGTCGTTGGTTTATGAAAGGCAAATCGCACTATACATAGACAACACAAACACTCCAGTTCATAAACCTGCTGGCCTCCTCATGTAGAGCCTCAGAGACTTATATATCTATTTACCCCCATCTAGTGGCCATGTGAAGAAATTATATTTACTTTACATTGCATCAATCTAAAGATAATCACAAAACCATAAGTTATTGAGCGAGTTAGTGTATATTAGACTGCCAAGTTTCATAAGCAGTTAAATTAATTTAACTACAAACTATGTAGCATGCACAATATAGGCTTAAGTACGTATGTTTAACCTTACTTCTCACTACTAATATAGGCTAGGCTACATAAGAATGCAAAGCTAATATGAAAAGCACAAATCGTCAAAAACCCATATGGAATTTTTTCTCTGTTTGAGTTTTCAAAGCAAGCTCGTCTACGATAAACACAAAATAATCAATTTTCACATTCTGACATTTTATCACTGTCAAACTCTTGACGATATACTACAGCTAATTAGTTCAGTGGAAATGTACTTTCCTAAACAGCTAAAACCGGTTGCAACTGTCGTTTCAACTGTGAACTGTTCTCATGAAAATGGGAAATCTCATGAAAATCTCATGAAAATGGGAAATCTCATGAAGTCACCACTAGATGAAGCAGTTTGACCCTCTTTTGTTTCAACAGTCCTCAAATCCAGGGCCTGTTTCTAAAGGCATAAAATCAAATGAATTCAGCATTTATTTGTCCATTCAAATATCAAGTGAAGACTTAATTATAGTATTTAGACAGTGTTAATAGTGGTACATCTGTATCATGGCCTATCACTTAAATATATCCAAAAAAGATATTTAGATAAAATAGAATTCAACTAAAGAGAAGCTTAAAGGAGAAGTTCACTTTTAAAATGAAAATTCTGTCATCATATACTCACCCTCATGTTGTTTCAAAGCTGTATGAATTTCTTTCTTCTGCTGAACAGAAAGGAAGATATTTAGAAGAATATCAGTAACCAGACAGTTTTTGGGTCCCATTGACTTCCATAGTAGGAAAAAAATATACTATGGAAGTCAATGGGACCCAAAAACTGTCTGGTTACTGATATTCTTCTAAATATCTTCCTTTCTGTTCAGCAGAAGAAAGAAATTCATACAGCTTTGAAACAACATGACGGTGAGTATATGATGACAGAATTTTCATTTTAAAAGTGAACTTCTCCTTTAAAACCTCAAACAGGCTGATTTACATTTGACATTAAACACTTACTAATTAATAATTATTTATGTCAAATGTCTTAAAAAATGTCTTTTTCATTTAAATTCAATAAATCTATCTGGTTTGAGAACGTATTTGACACAGGTGGTTTACACATTCATAGGCCAAAATGCTTACCTTTCACCACATGTTCATATTTCATGTGAATTCAAACCTTTTCTGAACAAGTAGCTTTGCGAAGATTATTCACATATTACAGAGTGCTGAAATGTAGGGAGCGCCGTCCTTGCCTTCACTGTCAAGGACATCAACTCATGAGGCAGAGGAGACTGGAATGAAATACATTCACATTCATTTATCCATAACCATCCAAAAAAGTTTGCAGACTCAGTATTTTAAGATCATTACAAGCAAACAAAGTGACTAAATAATACAAAAATGATGATGCATGTTACCTAGCAGGCCTCGCAGAGTACAGAAGAAGAGGAATTGATCAGGTTTTCAAGCAAAAAAGCGGATAATGTTATTTAATGCCCCTAATCCTTCACTTGCCTTGCCTATTCACGTGCCCTATAAATAAACCGGATCAAGTTAGTAAACTTGCAAAACCTGCTTGAGTATGTTGCATATTCATCACTAACTTTCCAGTTAGATGATTATTGACCTTTCTTGCTCAGTTTGCTAACTTCCTTCAATACTTCAGCTTCCTGAGCCTCTAAGAATTGAATAGCATACTGTTGCGGATTTATGTCTGAGGTATTGTGTGTATAGGAAGTTTTGTCTTTAAAGTTCCTAAAGAAATGAATGAAACTACTTTAAAACAGTTGCATTTCCTCATAGAGGCACAAAGGGGGTCCAGGTCAAACACTTATGATTAATTTGCAAAGGGAAGAGGAATGCGCTTAACTAACAGCATTGTCAAATACTGTAAAGTCATCTATAAGCATTTCCTCTTACCCACATAATGCTGTAGTATTATAAACTGACACTTCTACATGGGGGGTTTCATTTAGAAAAAGACTAATCAAAACAAGTCAAGCCAAATCATAAACATGTGTTGCAAAATTCATCAGTTATGAAATTACTTCAATTTCACCAATAAAGCAGCTCTACAGAATATGCTAGTATCATTATTCAGCTCAATGAAAATGTTTTGAAATGGATTCAATTCAGCTAAAGCAGCTCCACAGAAGACAAAAAAGTGTCATTATTCAGCTCAATTTAGTTCAATGTTGATTCATCCCAGTTCAATAAACGTCAATCTTGCCAAGTTCATCAATTATGAAACTCAATTTAGCAATAAAGCAGCTCTACAGAAGACAATTATATTGTTTCAGCTCAAGACAGTTGATTCAGTTCAGTTCAATGAAAGTGTCGAAGTTGCAAAGTTACATTTTTAAACAAATTGTGTCAGCTTATACTGATCGATTCAGCAATAAAGCAGCTAAACAGTTCAAGTTTTGTTATCATCTGATAATCAGTATAGTCAAATCGATATTCTTACTGAATATTGAGTGTTTTAAACCCCAAGTGAGCAAACCAAAGCCGACAGTGACAATGAACCAAAACTCCATCAGGTGTGTTCAGAGTAATGGAGAAAAACCTTGGGAGAAACCCCAGCATGTTTACCTTATAATTTTCTTTGTTTAAAAAGTTCATATTTTTAATTCAACTATATGTATATAGCCTACTATAACGCATTATAGTCCTTCACGTCTATTGCGATCTCAAAATTCCGGCCAGTTGATAATACCTAGAATATTAAAATCGACTGCTGCCGGTAGATCCTTCTCCTATAGCACCAAAACTTTGGAACAGTCTTCCTACCATTGTCCGGGAAGCAGACACACACTGTCAGTTCAAAGCTAGACTAAAAACACATCTCTTTGACCTAGCATTCACATAATACATTATAGACTTCTATAATTCAATGTTAGGCTGCATAGATCAGGTCAGCTGGAACCGGGAACACTTCCCATAAATCCTGATGTACTCGTTACATCATAAGAAGAATGGCATCTACGCTAATTTTAGTGTCTTTTGTTTATCCCGAGGTTTTCCTGCAGCCTGCCGGATCCAGGCCGTATGAAGGCCCTTTAAAGGCCCTTCGCCTGGACTCGATGACAACGCAGTGCTGAAGTGCCAACTACTCTCTCCCTATGGAGGATCCCTTTACCACTCTACAGATAAAGTGTTGTCGGGAAACTCAATTCGCGTATCTACCCCGAATTGATCAAATAAAATAAAATTCTGAATCAAAACTATAAGGAAACACCAGTACTTTGTTTAGGCTTGGTTTGTAGGGAATTCCAAACCTGCGTATATTCAAACGCACATAACTATAAAACCAATTCTTAATGCGCATGTGAACGCCATCAGCGTTTCTCACAGGTTCACGTTTAAAGTCTGCACTGTTAATTATTTCACTGTAAATTTACAATAAATTGCAGGTTAATAATTGCATGACTTTCACAGTAAGTTACCGTATCATTTTTACAGTAAATAATTGTGAAATGACAGCTGTTTACTGTGACTTCACAATAACTATGCCGTCATATTACTGTGATTTAGCAGTAAGCTGCTGTATAATTACTGTATTTTACTGTGCAATTACAGTTAGTCTATCATATTACTGTAATTTAACAGTAAGCTGCTGTAGAATTACTGTATTTAACCATGTCTATACTGTGATTTAGCATAAATGATGGACCAAACAAAACTGATAAAAACAATGGTTTAACTTTTATTTTTTTAGAAGAAAAATACATTTTAATAACAGGAATAAACACTGTGTAACATGAATGAACACTGGGTAACATGAATGAACACTGGGTAACATGAATGTCTGTCAATATGTGTGTGAATGTGTTTACTGTGTTTACCATTATGTGATAATGGTACTTGAAAAATACAATTTAATAACAGGAATAAACACTGGGTAACAGGAATGAACACTGGGTAACAGGAATGTGTGTCTATGTGTGTGCACTGTGCATGTGTTTACTATGTGATAATGGTACTTCACAACGTAGGAGCTGAAAAGAGAAAGAAGGAGAGAGAGAAGAGAGAGTGAGAGAGGGAAGAAAAGACAAAAAGGTGGGAAAAGAGAGGGTTGCAGGTGTCTCGCTCCTTCCCTTGCAGCAGGCACCTGCATAGTATGGGTTCTGTCCACTATCTACAAAAGATAAGAAAGACAAAAAGTTTAAGTTACTCTGTGGTGCAAGTACCTGCAAGTATGGTACTCGCATTGTAAAACTAATCCTAAAATGTGTACAATTTAAGAAATTACAATTGTAAAACTCATGATAAATCAGATAAATCATGTGAATAGTACTATATCAATTAATATTAAATCAACAAACCAGAGGACTCTGAAAGTAACATGATTGAGGTTAAGCAAAAATTACATGACATGCGTACATAATGCAACTCAGTAAGCCAGTAATGTGATGTAAATTTACACTTAAAACTATTGTAAAGTACGTCTGTAAATTTGACGTTTTTATTCTAACCTATCAATAACCTATAACATTGAAAAGGCATGTTTAATTCAAATAAACATAAGAACAATGAATTTTAGACATTTTGCAGCCTGTCTAAACTCATAGAACAGATTAAAGGGATAGTTTACCCAAAACCCCACCCTCATTCCAAACACGTTAGCCCTTCGTTCATCTTTGGAACACAAATTAAGATATTTTCTGACTCCTCCATGGACAGCAATTTTATTACTACTTTCAAGGCCCGGAAAGGTAGTGAAGATTGTTAAAATAGTCCATGTGACTACAGTGGTTCAACCTTAATGTTATGAAGCGATGCAAAAATACTTAGTGCGGAACGCACAAAAAGTATTCTCGTCGCATCATAGCAATAAGGTTGAACCACTGTAGTCACGTGGACTATTTTAACAATGTTTTTACTACCTTTCTGGGGCTTGAAAGCGGTTATAACATTGCAGTCTATAAGCGGGATCAGAAAGCTCTCGGACTTCTTAAAATTATCTTAATTTGTGTTGAACAAAATTCTTATGTGTTTGGAACATCATGAGGGAGTGTAATTAATGAGAGACTTTACATTTTTGAGTGAACTAACCCTTTAATTATTAAAGTTTAATAGATTAAGTAAACATCTTACTGCATAACTAATTCTAGCTTAAAACAGAGACAGTGTTTCGTTAGTCTGTTCTGAAGTTGGAACACAACTTACATTAGACTGACATCCATTCAAAGTCAATGAGCTTCCTGATCAGTGTACAGACTTGCTGGTTTATGTGTCCTCTCTGCCTCTTTGATTTTGTACCTGTCTCTGGGTTGATGCCCAAGAAGCACATATAAACAAAAAGACAGAAGAAAGATGTTAGTTTAATTCAAGTGGGATTAAAAAGGTTTCAGTTCCCAGTCATCACCTTCAGTGGGTCACTGCTGTTGCAGTACTGAGCAAAACTAAAGTTAGCTCAGTTTTAACAAGGTGACATTACTTGGATTCAATTAAACAGCAACAATTTAAAGAACTTAACAGCAACTGAAAAACATTTACATCACAAACACACAGTCAAGAATAGTCCTGCAACAAAGTAAGTTAGATGTGTGTGATTTACCCAGGCAATGCATTTGCACACAACAATTTACATCATTTACACGTACTGTTTGCAGAGGATGGAGGAAGAGCCTGTTGCCAGTCCATCTCCATGTGGCTGTTTCTGCTTGCACTCTTCCTCCTAGAATTATTACCCCGTTCACAGACAAAATGGCTCCTAATATCTCCAGATGTCGACCTGTTTTACTTTAGAATAGCACAGCTAACGAAGCTCCACTAATTCAGTGATAAACACATTTATTTTCCTATATCTTTTTTTATAATAAAATGCACTTTATTTTTTCTGTTGACGAGACAGACAACGGCTGCTCCGTTTCACACACGGCAGAAAAATATGGACGACGCCCAGCTAGCTAACGTTACTAATTTGAGATTAATTTATTCCACCTTTGCACAAATCCACAACACTATAATGTATCTAGTTGATCATAACTGTCATAATACACACATTAAGGCCACAGCTTACCTTATAACTTTATTTCCCGGTGGTAGAAAAATGCTGTGGGAAAAGAGAGAACGCTGTTAGAGTAACGAACGTTAACTAAGAAAAGCATTAAGCAAAGCTAAAGTTCAATTTTGACGGTGTAAGTTAGCTAACGTGAAGCCTCACAGTTAATAACTTAATACGGTACTACTAATACACTTATTAACACAACCAACGTCTGATCATTCAAATTTGCGCGCTCAAACCTAGACGCGAATCTGCTCCAGCTAAGTTACAAAAACATGAAACAGAACTTAACTAACGCTAATTTGGTTCATACTTTTAAATAACATGCAATTTCATATTAAAAACAGTCATCAAATTGACAAAGTATGAAATTAAACACTTACCGCACTGAATCCGTCGAGTGAGACCATGGAGGAGATCAGACCAGGGAGCTCAGATGACGCAGTTGCAGCGCGAAAATGACGGAATTCACAGTAGTTTCTTGTAAAAGCCCCGCGCCTGCATTATTTTCACAGTAAAAGTCTAAATACGGTATTATATTGTGAAATATAACAGTTAAAGCCTGTGAAGTGGTAATAATGTAATTACCTGTGAAATATTACAGTTATATATTGTGAAATCCTGGAAATATTTTACAGTGTGTGTAGAGGGAATGGTGTCGTCTTAGCGGCCCCTAATTTAATAACAAATGATCGTTGCGACGGAAGCGAATCAATCAAAACTAACTTTAGATGGAAAATAACTTTATTAAAGAACCGCTATAAAGCCAAAACAATCTGTTACCTTAAATTATACATTTATCTCTGTAAAGCTGCTTTGAAACAATCTACATTGTTAAAAGCGCTATATAAATGAAGATGACTTGATTTCATACATGATTTACTTTTTTTCCACCCTTCATTAAACTTGTAGGCATGGACTTTTAGTTTGTAATTCTTTAGTTCCTGTTTTCCTTTGTCTTATTATCCAGCCTGATTCTTACTTTGTTTGGATTATTGTTATTAAACTTCATGTTGGAACTTACTCATCATCTTCGTGTCTTCTTCTGCAACACACCGTGACACTGATTCACATGTGAAATGAGCAACAGTGCTTTGGTTTGCTGTCAGCTCAGTAGCTATAGTTTATAACTTCCCTATCCTTCAATAACAAACTCTCTGCAAGGCCTAAATTACACTGTGTCTGATATAAAAAACAATCCCAGCTAAAACGTGCCACACAAACTGTTGAGATCGGACTGAAACTATCGGCAGCCTCGTGAAAGTGAACCTCGGCCACCATTGGCAAACTCCGGAGGGGTAAGCTTTCATTTCGGAGTTAAATTACACAGAACAATGGCAATTCTCATAGAGGATCTCTATTTTTTTCCCCCTATACCACCAAATATACCTGTTTTAATAAGTGTTTACAAAATGAAAGCAGACTCCAGTGTATAAATTGACCATTATTGTTCGGGAGCACAATAGCTCTCTGTTTTTTTTTGTTTTTTTGTTGTGGAGTGCCAGTGTGATTTAAAGCTGCTGACAGCACCAGACGCTTACATTGCAATCAGCTCTCGCTGGCTCTCTCCCTCTGAAATTTGTATGGATGGGCACAGCCTGTCTGCTTGATCTGGACATCAGGGCACACGCCCATTTTGGAACTGTCAGAA
This sequence comes from Squalius cephalus, assembly GCF_949319135.1. Lineage (NCBI taxonomy): Eukaryota > Metazoa > Chordata > Actinopteri > Cypriniformes > Leuciscidae > Squalius > Squalius cephalus. The sequence continues at coordinate 28,623,967 of NC_137130.1, forward strand.
CCCATTTCCTCATACTTAATGTGTTACACTAAGATCACTCATTGGGTCATTCCACATTCACATTCAAGCGCATGCACGGGTTTGGCAAGGGCAATGGGATGTGTCAGCCCTTTCTAATGGGACACTCATTAATCGCCTATTTGATGTAATAAACAACAAGATAATATGCAAGACATTTGGTACCTTGTCATAATGAGTCATCGCCACATGTTATGTTAGTCCATATTAGAAAAATCACCAGCAGAGCTGTCAACATGCATATCATATCAGCTTTTACACAATGCCACGTTATATAATGTTATAATAAATGGTACTTTAGGAATGAAGAAATTAACTTTCTTTTCAACTATAACATCAAATGTCAACTAAATGTTAAACCTAATATTAAATATAATCTTTGAATATGCTTTCAGCATAATATTTCTCTTAGTCATACCATTACCCTTTTGTGACAAACAGATTTATTTATTTTTTATAGTAACTTGTTTACAAATTTCAACAGCTATCTGAAACCCACTATGTCACCCGGCAAACGTGATGGCAAATCATCAGCGTTAATATCTGGTGTTCATACTTTTGAAAATGTATCTTCTTCCACACAACAAAGATGCTATTCTCACTGGCACAGCTGAAAGCTAAATATAGCTGGATCAGCGCACATGAGATACATTCCTTGTTGTTATTTTATAACCTAGCTGTCGTTGTCTGAAATAAAACACATATTTTGGAATTAAATTATACATGTTTACAGCAAAACACATGAATAGTAGACACTGTGTAGGTCTGCTGGACCTAGAACTTTACTTCTCATCCCTAAACAGAGGTGAGCAACAAACAGCGGGTGTGAAATAACTGTGTCAGTGCAGATGTGTTTGGTTGTTCTTTTCTGTCTGTGGAAATATCTGGCTACTCTTTCAGACTGGCTGTTTTGCAAAAACAGAACAAATCATTGATGTCACAGGGTCTGTTTACATCTTGTTGATGTCGCTGTCCTGTACAGGGCAAAAACACACAACAGCACCTAACCTAAATACTGGTGTTTACTAGCCTACATCTTTCTCAGGTTCAAAATGTTTATTTTCGGTTTAATGAGTTTTGAATCAATAAAATCCAAAAATATTTTTTGTACATAGCTAAACCACTTTGTCAGCCTAATAGGACCCAGAAATCCGTGCCCTGTCGTTCTCTCCCCTTCTTCAATGTCAAATAATAATAACCACAGCGGACAAAAGATGTTATTCTGAGTGTTTGCTGCCACAGTTACCGAAGGCTATAATAAGAAACATCCCTCACCAACACAGTTGGCTGTACTCGGCCTCATTCGAGGGTTTTCGGAGCTCTTCGCCGGCCGTCTCTAGGACTCCCCCCTCCCCCCTCCCCCCTCCCCCCTGTCCTCCGCCCATCATTGCCAGACTCTCTCGGCTTTATGTCTGGCCGCTGTGAACGTGAACTGCCATGCGCGGTCGCCATGTTATCGCGCTCTCCTCCCCCTTTCGGTGACTCGTCACAGGCTGATAGCACTAGCACAGGCTACATTACAAGGAGGCAGCTGGTGAATAGGACCAGAGTGGGAGAGAGACATAGCGCTAACACAGGACTAAAACAAAAGAAAGCACGGGATGGAATAAAGCAGGGCAGCGCTGAGTTGCTCGGTTTCTCTCTGTCAACTGACGCTGGCCGAAGGACTTTGTTTCGTGTGATTTCGTGCTCTGGTGACGGGTGATACAACAATTGAAAATGCGCCTGGCAGTTTGAACTGTGATGGGGAGAGACGCTGTCGTTGTAAGGTTGGATATCGATCACCTCGGGCCGTCTGTGTCGTCTCCTTCACGTTTAAACTTCACCGTTATGCTGTGCTGAATGCTTTTGCGAGGATATAACGTTACGTTTTGAAAACAACAACAGCTGAAGCGAATCCGTGTCGGCTAGCTCGCTAGCGACTGTTAACTTAGCATTGGCATTAGCCTGCTCCTCATGGTGGACATTTAAATACACCTCCAAGTGGAATTATCGTGGCAGTTAACGTTACTGGAAAAGTGTTGGTTTTATGTGGAAATTACTCGAGCGGCTTCAAGTTGCTTCCCAAAAAGAGCTTGTTCTCTTGAGCTGTATTTATAACTTTGTCAGAGACTATCCTTCAGAAATGAATCACCACGAACGATCAGGAGACTCCGGCAGCGCCCGAAAAATGGTTTACCCCATGAGTTTACCCAGACGGGACAGCAGTAACAGCACGGTAGGTGGTTCCTCCTCATTGACAACTTCGGGAAGCACCAGCCTTAATAGCAACAACTTAATGCTAGGGGATGAGTATTCACCACCGGTGCTGATTCAGACTCAAACACCGGCCGCATCCTCGCTTGGGCCCCAGAACCCTCCTCAGAGCCTCAGTATCCCCTTGCAGACCACTATGTTTCCCCAAACTCTGCCCACTGCAGTGGCACAGATGAAGAAGAAGAGTGGCTTTCAGATCACCAGCGTTACCCCCGCTCAGACATCTGTCAGCACCAATAACAGCATTACAGAAGACACAGAGAGTTGTGACGACTTGGATGAGTCCCACACCGAGGACTTATCATCCTCAGAGATCATGGATGTGTCCCTTTCGCAGAACAACAATGCAGGAGGACCGGAAAGGAGCTCCTCAGAGGAGACACTGAATAACTTCCATGAGGCGGAGACCCCGGGGGCCGTGTCGCCCAACCAGCCAACCATCCTCACCCAAGCACACCTGCACGGCACCATGGTTAACGGGACAGTTCACCATCATCACCATAATTCTGCTTCCTCTAAAAAAGCCCATCCTGCTGGTGGGACACAGATTGGGAATCCTTTGGGAGTTGCAGTCACAGCTTCAGTGACTTCAAGCTCTGGAGCTTTAGCTAGCACAGGCCAGAAAATGCCTTCAAATGTGGTAGGATTGATTGCGAATGCCTCTGTTGGCACAACCAGTGTCATCGGCCAGCCTTTGGCTACTGTCGCCTCAGGAACTGGAATGATCTCTGTGACTTCAGGTGCCACGATTAGTACTGGTAATCCTTTAACAAATAATGTTTGTATGTTAAATTCCACCAGTGTGCCTGCTGTGGGTGGCAAGAGTACCAATAGTAGCAGTGTAAACTACTCCCCTGCTTTGAATAGTATTAGTAACCAAACCGTAAACTTGACACACATTCCCAGTGGAATAATCGGCACGGGTGTCACTGCTGCTCCCACGGTTTCCGGTGGTGTTGCTCCGACAGGCGCAGGACAGGTGGGGCCAGCTGTCGTGGGCCAGCATGCAGTGCCTGCTCCCTCTGCCCCAGTGATGAACGCTCATCCTCCGCAGGCCCAAGTGCCGCCGCCTGCTTCCACCAGCTCACGTTTCAGAGTGGTCAAATTGGACTCTACCTCTGAGCCTTTTAAGAAGGGTAGGTGGACGTGCACCGAGTTTTACGACAAGGAGGTCCCGGGTGCGGCGTCCTCTGAAAATGCCCCCAGCACCAGAACGGTCGAAAGCATTCGCCAGTTTGTGCCTGAGAGTGTTGTGTGTCCGGACAGAGAGTCTGTAAGTGGGAGTTCTGTCAGCAGCTCGGCCAGCCATTACACTGAAAGTCTGGGTAGCGGAGAGACTGGCGGCTCCTCGGCTGCGAAACAGACCTTCCAACAGCCCGCTGCTCAAAAGCACGACTACTCCTCTTCCAGCGTGTCCATGTCTCAGATGCAACCCCAGGACTTAGTCCATGCTCACCTTAAGACTAATGCGGTAGCTCCGATGCCGGCGAGCATTCAGCAGCCGCCGCCGGGAACTATCGGAGGACTGCAGAACACAATCGGGCATTCGTCTACAGCTGTGCCCACTCATATGCCCAAATTGACATATGCCCAGGCAGCACAATCCTCTCCTGTGGTGACCCAGCAGCAGATGGGCTACTCGCCCGCACCGGCCCAGGTAGCACCAGCACATGTTAACCCCTTAATCCCTGGAGGCAGCCTACCACCTGACTTCCCTCAGTCCAAGCAGGTCATGAACACTGTGCCACCTGGGTCAACACAAACACTGCCCCACCTGCCCGCCCCCATCCCGATCGTGGCTTCTCAACCCTCCGCTGCTCAACCTCTTCAGCAAGGCCTCCTGCAGCCACAACAGACCCCCACCGCGCAGATGGTCCAGATCGTGTCCCAGCTGGTGCAGTCGGGCACCGGTCTCGTACAGCAGACCCAGGGGCAGCAGCTCGCCCCTCAGCCCTCCCTGGAGCAGCAGTCACAAGCTCGTGGCGCACAGTTTGTCCCGGCCGTGACCTCATCAGGCATTCCTCCTAAACTTCTGAGTGATCCGCAGTCCAGTCTGATCCAAAATGGCTCAAAAGAGACCGGGCTGCAGCCTGCATTTATGCCCAGAACGCTGGAGGATGCCCAGCTCCTTCTGTTACAGCACCAGTCTCTGCTCATGCAACCCAAGCCAGCCGGCGGTGAATGTGCCTCCCAGACGGGTACCTCCCGTGGTCCAGAGGGAAGCAGTGGAGTCAGTGCCTTAACTGCCTCCGCCAGCCTGCTGAAGAGCTTACCTGTGGATGGAGAGGATGATGGGTAAGTTTCAGTACTTTTGCGTTGCTTATTCACTCTGTTTTCATTTACTTATTGTAATTAGAGTTGGACTAGCTTTATTACAAATTACACATGCAGGCAGTGGGTGATGATCAGCGTTATGGCTTAATGCAGTGCTTGAAACATAAAGGGTGGTGTTGTGCATTAAATATCACAGCAGAGAGGTGTGAAGCAGGGATTTAGGCTTCCATATAGCATAGCTAGAAGTGTTTTCTCATATAACAACAATGTAGACTGTTATCGTGGTATTACAGACAGAAAGAGTAAGGTAAATGCTTTGCTCTGCAAAGTAGCCTATGTCAGCATGCCTTTAAAGACCCCATGAAATCACTTCAGATGGCTGTATTTTTGTACTGTTGACATTCACTTTTAAAACAGGGGCCAATAGTCTTTTGTTTACATCACAGCCATAGTTAGATGTAGGTGTTTTAGTGGAAGGTTCTTTCTCATTCTAGATAGAATTTGATTGGACAGAATGATTGCATGATGAATCATTATTTTTGGTCTATTTTGTAAGAGAACGATTTGATATTTTAAATGAGTATATCAGCTAAAAGTGACATTTAAGTGTTACACTAGTATATAGGTGGCATCTAAGCTAACATTTTATGGACTAAAAGCTGTAAATATGCTTTTTAGGGCTCAAATACAGACTAAAAATGAGCTTGCTGCAGATGCTTTTTTTTCTTTACTTCAAACTGTAACACAGTTAAACCCAAAATAGATCACTGATGTGTGTCTGTTTAAACGTAGGTTGTCTCTGTTTTTGCATACAGATAGCAGTGTACTCTGTTAGTAGATCTCAGCCTTTTTAAAAATCCAGAAACTGTAGCTTCAGTCTAGTCCATTTTATGTTTTTTACTGCAAGGCCCAAAATGTAACCTACATATGAAAGCAAGTTCTGCATGTCATACTTAATAATCCAGGTTGCAATGCATACACATTTTTAAACGTACTGCTAAAACGGTGTGACATATGTTTGCATTTGTCTTAAGCTGTTCAGAAGAAACGGGCATGCATGTTTATACTGTGCTATTTTAATGAGTTGTTCATAAGTAAAGTTTCCTGTGCTTGACAGAGCTTGTCTAACAGATGTCCTAGTGCTCTGTAATCTAACACTCCTTTTTGAAACAGACAGTTTTGTCACAGTGCACACACACACAAGTGTGGCACCACTTCTTTCTCTCAGGTGTTAGTCATAATCTTGCTTAAAGCTTTTATTGTCTGGCTTTACTCAGTAACAATGTCAGATCACAGACCAGATCTGTTCAGAACTATATTCAGACATAATGTAAATAAAATGTGGTGGTCACAAAACATCAGACCCTCGCTGGGAATGAGTTCACACTTCTATTGCATTTATTTGCCTTGTCAATTTTTGGCCAGCACTTTTTGTCAGCCACAACTAGATGGTCTTCTAAATTGATGGCATAGTTTTAAGACTTTTAGCGAGATTCAGTATATATTTTGATATGCATTTGCTTTCAAATAGCTTTACATAATGGGTTCCCACAGGTAGATTCGTAATCTTTCATGCAAAAAGTAAAATGTCGTTAGCCTCATAGCATAATTGCCTAAGTCCTTTTTTTTTTTTTAAGTAGGACGTAGGCAATTATGCTATGAGGCTAACAATGTGCAACTTTTCAAAACATAGTTTAAATATTCACAGAATTTATAAACTCTTAACGTTAAATCAGATGCTTTCAAATGTCTGTCTAAACACTCTAATGCTTGTAAGTAGTAGAATTATAAAACTAGTCTAATGAAATGTAATGGCCATAATAAAATCATCATATGGTAACACTTTATTGTGATGGCCCACCAGACATTTTACTAAGTAACTTTGCAACTGCATGTCAACTTAAAGGGGTGGTTCAGGATTTTTGACATCGGAACTCATTTTCAAGTGAGCCTGGTTGTTATTCATCAGTGGAGACAGTTTTCAAAAAAATTCATCCAGTCCTTACTTTTGGATAATTCGACTATGCTAGGCTAGCGCGAGTCAATGGTACACGTTAGCCTGCCATTAAAAACAGTTTTACCCACTCCACAGTACACCAAAAGCAAATAAATTATAACGCCAGACTATCGATGTAAATGTCTATTGAGAGAATAATGTTAGAAATCAAAGTACTCTTGAATCTCAATTATCTGCGGCAGGTAATACACTTGCGTGATTATGTGGACCGGCTCTCTCGGTTTCCTAGGTAACCAAATATAACTCTGCCGCTGCTGTAGATTGCTTATAAATACAGGGAACAAATTATAACTAATGCAATGTGATGAAAGGGTAGTTTGATTTCTAACATTATTCTCTCAACAGACATTTACATCGATAGTCTGGCGTTATAATTTATTTGCTTTTGGTGTACTGTGGAGTGGGTAAAACTGTTTTAATGGCAGGCTAATGCGTGCACCGTTGACTCGCGCTAGCCTAGCATAGGCGAACTATCCAAAAGTAAGGACTGGATGAATTTTTTTGAAAACTGTCTCCACTGATGAATACTAACAACCAGGCTCACTTGAAAATGAGGTCCGATGTCGAAAATCCTGAATCACCCCTTTAATCTACTAACCTCAACAACACCAAACCCTAACTTAAGTCTATTATAAGTTTACTACAGTCTCTACTAATACTCTAATGAGAGTTAGTTGACATGTAGTTGCAAAGTTACTTAGTAGAATCTCTAAAATGAACCATCGAAATAAAATCATATTCACAATGTTACTCTGTGTATCACCAGTGTGTCCTGAATATTCAATATATTGCCCAGACCTGCAGATATCCATGACCAAGTTTGCTGTTAAATGTAACTTGGCATGTTGACAGCTTGACACTTTTATTATCCTTTGAGTTTAATCATGTGATCGACATGATGTGGAGGACTACACATCTTTTGGATTCAAGTCCATCCTCCAAGGCTTGCTGTCCTGCTGTGGGAATTGCTGTGTTGTGTCTCATAGATGTGCTTTTTAACCAGTGTCATATTTTCGGTGTGATTGTGTTTGGTTGAAGGACTGTAGGCCTGCCTACAAGAGAGCCAACCACTCAAAACAAAATACAGGAAAAGCTTTTTCCTCTCAGTGAGCAAACAATTGAATTTCAACCTATTTCTTTGTTGTGAAAGACTATCAGCTGGTGCTGTTTTGGTGTAAAGCATGAGGCCACTTATACAGGATGAGATCATTCAGTTTTCCCCCTTTTTGCTCTTGCTCAATAACAGATTAAGTCAGCACAAATTATTTCAATCTTTTTATTATACTGTTCTTAGGTCACAGTGTGCCACAGACTGGCAGCCTCGTATAGAAAGATTATCTCACATTTGCTTTTTTTTCAATGTAATCTGCTCTTGGCAGTGATAAAAGCCACACATGTGAGTCTCAATGAATCACTCATTGTGTAGAGATCATGTAGATTATCTCTCCAATTAATGACCGTGTGGAATGGGATAGGAGAGGAAATGCTTTCACTCGGCCAGATCGGGCCAGAGCAGATAACGTGGCAGAACTTAAAGCGGCAGTTTGTGTATGCTTTCACTCTTGGTCCCTTAGTGATATTCATTTCCCCTGCTCTCCCAATCTCCATAACAGGGATAGTTAATCTAGAAATGAAAATCGTCATTTATCCACTCCTTTCCCCCTCATTGAACACAGAGATGTTGGGCAGAATGTCTGAACTGCTCTTTTCCACAGAACGTTGATGGTACAGTCAAGCTCCATAAAAATGGGAATTGGGTGTTGTGGACTGTTCTGAAGCCATACAATAATTAGAAAGAGAACGAAACTTAAGTCTCTGTATTTCAACAAAATACTCATATGATACTCATTTGAGAACATGACGTTTGTCCTCAATGACGCCACACCTTGATGAGTTGCACATTATGAATGAAACTATCCCTAGGGGAACACTATCAGTGAACCAAGTAGGGCCCTATGAAATCCATTAAAAAAATGTTTTATTTTATTTTCAATATCAATTCTTAAAGGGTAACTAAACCCCTGGTCAGAGCCTGACGCCACCCACTGGCAATATTTGAAAAATGCTAGAAAAGTGGGCAGACCCCAGAGGAGATGGACGGGACGAACCGAGGGCGGGGCTGAGCGGGGGCTGAGCGGGGGGGGGCGTGCACCTGAGACCCGCAGTGACGGATTAATTGACAGCTGCTGTCAGACTCTAAAATGGAGAGACTCACAGGGTCGCAAGATGACGTAAAGTACATGCATCTGATGAGTTTTATCGAGTTGATGTCAATAGCGTGCGCTCTCTGTAGGCATATTCATATTTTGCACCTATGTGAAAAAATCCAGCAAAATGCGCCGCCTCGTTTGTCGACCCCAGTGGATTAACTTTAGCCTAACCATAAATTGTGATTATGATCACTCACATCAAGACGCCGCTGCGGTGGTGGAGGCCATGCAGGAGGAGCAGCGTTTGGCACTGCGTCGCTTTTCGGCGCGGGCTTACGTCACACAGTACCGCAAACATCCAATAGGAAAATTCAACTGCAGTAGCCACCGTTCAACCTGAAGAGGGCAGCACTCAGACGTTTTTACACCATATATTGTAGAATTAAAACACTTTATACCCAAATGTCAAAAAAGTTACTCGAATCAATGAACAGCACTAATAAAGCCCCATTCTTACAGATCATTAACTAAAAAAAGTTGGTTTAGTTACCCTTTAAAGGAACCGTATGTAAGAAATGTATTTCAATTAATCATAAAATGGCCCTGATATGTCACTAGACATTAAGAAATCATGTTCATTTCAAATACTTATATCACTGACAACAGTAGTCCGGCCAGGATATTGTCATTTAAAAGTGAAGTTGCAGCCCTCAACTGATGTTGATGTTGTCATGTTGTGTTTTGGCCTGATGCACCACCCTCCACCTATCTACCAATCACAAAGTCAGTAGTGTTTCGGCATCCGGGTTGCCAGCTCTGCTCTAGTTACCACAGCTGCAGCTACAAACTTTTCTGCTGGATCCTGCAGCCTATCTGGCAACCTCGAGTCAGGGGGAGGGGGAGGGGATACACCGCTCTACAGTAATTTGAAAGTGATTGCAGTACCAGTTTTGGCCACAATCTTACATACGGTTCCTTTAAATCCCAAGAATAGATCTTTTGGTCTATGCTGTTTTCAGTTGATGAATGAACAAAGCTTTGTAGTGCGCCTCCAATCAAAAATATCGCAATAAGTTTTGTTACTTGTTTTGATATGGATCAAAGTCTCAGGTTTCAAGTTCTGGTTTATTATGCAATTCAAACAATAAATACCGTGGCATTCTTTAATGTGGCGAGACATATCGCTCTCGTCGTAAAAAGTGAAGTGGCACCGATATTGTTTTTTTTTTGATGGCTGATGCCGATATCTTCGAGAGAAGGGTGGCCGATGGCCAATATAAAGCTCATATTTTTATAAAAATAAAAACTTGTAAAGTCATAAACTCGTTAGTCAGCTATAGAAATAATCTCATTTAAAAAGCTGTTGTTGTTATTATTATAACATTATTGTTATTATAAAAACTTCCTTATGTCATTTAAAATGAAGTAAACAAATCATTTAATTGGTGTTCCCTGTATAGTTTACAATGTGATGGATTTTTATGGTTTAGCCTTAAATTGTAATAATCAAAAAGCATGTCTAATCAATTTAATTGATCAAACTTTAACATAAGGTATTCACTGTTTTGCAATAATATGGTCCGATAAAATGTTTTGTATGTTATGTTTTAATCTTTTAAAATGTAATACAATGAACAAGTTTTACTTTTGAAATTAAAACAAGTTTTACTTTTGAAATTAAAACAAAGGAAAAAAGTGTGATATTTCTTAAATAATGTTTTAATATTAATTATTATAATGTATTTATTATAATTATTAGTATACAATAGTAATATATTTCTGTCACAGTGTCTTCAAGTTAGCCAAACTTTTATTTTTAGGGGTTGTCGTGAAGAACTTTGAGTTTCTGTGTAAGATATGACGATAGTTTTAAAACACATGTGGAGTGTCGTAGGGCCCTAATAAAGGCTTATGCTACATTTCTGCCTGATCTTCACACTAAGCCATCGTATGGCTGCAGAAGACTCGGAATATAGCGCATAAGCCCTACGGGCCATATTTATAATGTTCCTCTATTACTTTATTTATATTGAAGCTTGATGATATAAATCAATATTTTTTTGTTGTTGAATGAAACAAAACTGCTCAGACATTCTGACTAGCATCAATTTTTTTTTTTTTTTTTCCAGACAAAACAGGGTTGAATGACATGAGGGGGTGAATAAATGATAACATTTTCATTATCTGCGAACTTTGTTTTTTTAGCCACATTACATATTTATAATGTTCCTCTATTACTTTATTTATATTGAAGCTTCATGATATAAATCAATTTTTTTGTTGTTGAATGAAACAAAACTGCTCAGACATTCTGACTAGCATCACTTTTTTTTTTTTTCACAGATGGGTGACAAAACAGGGTTGAATGACATGAGGGGGTGAATAAATGATACAATTTTCATTATCTGCGAACTTTCCCTTTAATGTGTTTTTTTAGCCACATTACAGACATCAGAAGGCTCTTTGTATGCACATTTCTTTTTTTTTTTTTGGGATGATGTCATTTGGATTAGAACCTGTCCTTCCAAACCTGAGAGCAGAGAGCACAGCAAAGTACTTTAGGGACTGAAAGCTAATAGGGGCAGAGACCTCATGAGCTCAGCTGAACTGGTTTCTCACATTCACAACAGACATTTGCGCTTGTCTCAACTCTTTTCAGGTTTGAAATCTGCTGGCTTTCATATTCTTTCCCAGGCGTGACAACATCTCCTTGAATGCTTTGGTGCTTCCTACATCTCCTGATTGCAATTGTTTTTCTCCCATAAATCTCTTAATTGTTCGTTTTCTGAGTGCACATTGGGTACAAATTCAACATTTTAGTTCTGAAAACTACAGAGTTGCATCATAACTGTTGCGTTGAATGTTTCTTCGTCCATGTTCGGCTCTGTTCAGTTGTCCAGAGAGAATCTCATCTGGACGGCTGCTAAGCAACACATTCACATGTAAACAGTTCATTATTATGAAGCCTCTACAAAAAGCGTAAAGGGAAGTGCCAAGGCGCAGCAACACGTTTTATTACTTGTAAAGCATATTTGCCGAGTGGATATTTTCATCTGGCCCATTTAGCCAGCCCAATTTAAGTGCTCTCTGGACAGCAGAACGGAGACCAAGCAAAACAACCTCCTGGCCATTGCATTGTCATGTTTTAGCAGACTCCTTTGATCTGCTAGGTAAAATGATTGCAGTGCATGACCTCCTTAATTTTATTTTCATTGCTTTTAATAATGTTTGTCCAGCGGTGAGAGGAATTAGCAGTTTGCTTTCAGAGATCGTTGGGGACGGGTATTGTTTTATTCTTTTCAGTAGATTTGTTTTTAAATGGATGAGGTATTTGCATCACCAAGCCTCGGCCTTTTGTGTGTGTGTTTCATTATGTCCGTGTTTATTTGTTTGTCCTATTATCATCTGAAAATTATTTTGAAATGGACTAAATTAGATCTTATGCTTTTATTGCCCAGATATATTTCTTTTTATCTTCCAAACTCCAGTGCTCCCATTATCTGACATGTAATGATAAACATGCATGCTTTTACTTAAAGGTCAATCCTTTGCTACCTGATTAATATGCCTACAGAGAAATCCAGATCGCTGCTCTGAAATGAAAGCACTCCCCAGCCCAAGTCGTTATTCATGCCTGAGCTACAGCCTGTAGAAAGTTTGATCCCTTCCTATGTTGGCTTTCTAAGAGCAGTCGGCACGTGAGTCAGCAGAGTTGGAAAGCTGCCTCTCTCTGTGGTTTCAGACTGGGCAGGAAATCTCGTGTGCAACCTTGAGCATGTGCTCATGCCGCACTCTTGCTCTGTTAAACATGTACAATGAGATATCCTCTTGTATCACCAGACTGGACAGAGTGAAATGAGGTCACTGTGGAAAACATGGCGACCGCTGAACAACACATTTCCTCGACTCACTTTTGAATTGGACAGCTTCTAATTTAGAAAGGGTTTATTCTTCTCTGATAAATGTGAAAGTGTCTTTTCAGCTGACGTTTATTTAATTGCCTTTTAGTGCTTAACATAAACTTTTACTGACTGTATTAATGGCCTGTCGGTTGAATGATTGATCATCTTTGACAGTGGGAATTTTTCCCCACCAATCACCTTGCTGGTTCCCCGAGGCATTGCTCCATCTGTGCAGAGTGTCTTATCTCCACTTCCTCCCCATCCCTGCCACAAACACCATGTGTGCCACAGATTATCTGCCAGTCAAGTTCTCACCTCTGCACAATTCTAAACTCCTAATACCAGATAAAAAGCAAGCAGCTTGGACTTGTGCAAATTAATCTCTGCTTCAGTCCTCAGACACCTTAGTCTAGATCATTCATCATTTGGGTGCCGTCCACCTATATGTGAATGTGAACATTGTTGATATACAAAGTTCTGGCGTGAAACTCTAGAATAGCGCAGGCTAATAGGTCCTTTAACTCACCTGTTCATAATCGCATCGTTATCTATCGTGCGCAGCTGATTGGTTCCTGCCGTATCAGTAGCCAATGAGCTCGCTGCTCGACCTTCAAACACTTGGGTAGCATTTGCCTTAGCAGTGCAGCGTGCTTTCAGAAACCCTCCACCTTCCCCAGCTCCACCTGTATAGATCTGCAACTGGTAATTCATGTTAGGCCTGTCGCGATGGTCAATAAATCAATTAATCGCACGATAAAAAAAATGAGCTCGATAATTTTTCCGGCCGCGATAATTCCATTTGCATGCTTGTTTGTTTTCCTCGTCTCTCTCTCTCTCTCTACCATGCTCTCTACCAAATAGACTGGATGACCACTATCGGTTCCTTAGCGTATAGGAGGAGTGAACCCTCTTGTCAGTTGCATGGTCTTTGTGTGGGGTGGCGGCGCTTGTCAGTCACATGGTCTTTGTATGGGAAAGCGCCGGCGGGACTGCTTGCGGCGGGAGAGACAGAAAAGACGCTAGTTGTGAGTTGGAGGGAAAAAAAAAAGAAAAAGATGGAATTGGTTTCAAAGCCAAACGGGACAGCGAGCCCGATCTCATGAAAATGCGTATCTATACCACGAATGTTATTTCTCGTGCCATTTATACGCCAAAAATAGTTTTTGCGTGCATATGATACGCACTTTATGGAGCGTAATATGCACGCACTCCTCACCCCTAATCCTAACCAAGTATTTTCAGTGCGTAGCATATACACGCAATAAATCGCGTCTCCGTCTTCCCGACAGTAACACAATCACTCGGGCGTTTGTTTAGTCGACAAAGTAACAGGAGGACAGTGCAAAATGCGGTGGTATCCTGTTGAGGCTTTTTTAAATTTGTTTACAAAGGTCCTAACCGGCAGTTTTGCCTGTTATGGAATGTATCACTATTTATGTCTGAGCCTAATGTTTAATATTTTTTGAAGTGCAATTTTGTTTACATCAATTTTTATTTATTGTTTTTGGTCAAGTTTTTTATTCAAGTGAATTTTTTTGTTAACAGACACTGAGAGTCCATTGCTTTTATTGTTTTTGGTTGTTTTGTTCATTTTTTGGTGGATATTTAAAATGTTTTCCCGTTTTCAATGTTTAATATTCTTAAGAAATAAAAGTTTATAGATCGTTGAAAAGGTGTACCTGCATTATTATGCCATTATCATTATATTAGATGAAAATGGTCTCGAACGACAATATTATCGTTTATCGCAATAATTTCTTGGACAATTTATCATCCAGCAAAATTTGTTATCGTGACAGGCCTAGTTCATGTACGCTATATTGTACAGCAGCACCATGTCTTACTTGCTCACAGCGGTGTGTCGTGTTTGTATTGGCAGTAGCAAGTCCCACAGCAGCAATAATAACCAAACAGACAATATTGTCATTCCCATTACCATGCAAAACACTCCAAGAGTTGTCATGACAGAAATCTTATTTAAACGTTAAAAATATCAATGAACTGATGTAAGAACATCACTCCAGGACTAGCCTACATCTTATGGAGTTGCTTTTATTTGATGGCAAAGTACTCTTTAGTCACGATGGGGTTTATCGCCGTTCTCCCAACCAAAGTAATCCCTCTCTCTTTTGCGAGGAGGCTGAATGAGTGCCGGGCTCTGTATTTAGCATACAGCGTGCCGCTGTGAGCCATTAGCACTGAGTCATTGTTTCAGCCACACTGCCAGTGTCGCCTGGCCGCCGGCCATCTCGCGCTTTCTGTGCAAACCCCCGCGCGCTTGCCCATCCCTGTCCTTTACGCCGGTCTGCCCGCTCGTCTGAGCTGCCACCGAGCTGCTATAGCAACCGGCAGCCCTAAAACCCCCTAGCATAAGCCTTCCAGAGACAATTGTGTCTTCATCACTCTCGCACTGGCTCTGGAGAAGCTGCGCTCATTCTGCAGGGGCTACGAGTTCCCATTTAAAACCACGCCACGCTTCTTTGTGCTGGAAATCTGAATCAAAGGACTTAAGAATTATTGTTTGCTTGGTTGTTTTTGGACTAGCTGCAGAATACATGCAAATTTATGCCTAGCCTTAGATCGGAGTCTGGCAGAATAGCAGTTGCTGTGCTCTGTCATGGTGGTTTTCAAGGAAGCATGGGTAAAGAACAGATCTCTATTCTCTACAGAGGTTGCTTTCTCATCCGGGGTCATGTCAGTTCATGAGCTGAATCCTTACCAACATTTTGCCTTGTACAATACCAGTAGAAATAATGTTTATTACTTGGATAACAGAGAAACGGCATTGGGGAATGTCAGTAGATTTAATTCAGTGTCTGCTCAGACTTTAATTGGCAATTAATCTAATTTATTTATATTTTTTTAGTTCCCTTTTTTAGTCAAAAAAAAAAAAAAAAAACTATGTAGCAGAAAACAAATATCAGTGTTTCCTATGGAATGCAGTTTTTGCAGGAGACATTTTTGTTAGTCATTTTCATAATATGCATTTCATACTTGTTGAGGTTTTATTTCAATTCCACAATATAAAAAGTGGAATTTATTACTTGGACAACAAACTGTCATGGTAAACGATGAATCTCGGGCTGTCAGTCGATTTAACAATTCAGTGTCAGTAAATCAGTGTCAGTAATTTGCGATTAATCTAATTATATTTAGATATTTTTAATTTATATATAATTTTGTATATTTCCTTTTTTAGGATAAAACAAAATGTGTTGAGTCTGCCATTTCATTTGGGTGACAATGTAAGAAAATTGTCAGTGATTTCTTAGAATGCAGCAGTTTTGCAGGAAATGTTTTTCTTGCTTTTATCTTCTCAAATGCTTGTAAAAATGATTTTATTTCATACATGTTGAGGTTTTATATTTAAATTCCACCATACAAAGAGTGCAGATGACTTTGCTTTTACCATCTGGATTTTATTATGCAATAACAATGCCAAATTTGGTAAATGTAGTAATTGGTCATGTCACATTGACCTGAACTGCAGAACTCTAATTATCTAGAAATGGTCTGAGTCAGGTGCCAAAATTCTGAGAAAATGATGTTTTTGCATCTCTCTCTCTCTCTCTCTCTCTCTCTCTCTCTCTCTCTCTCTCTCTCTCTCTCTCTCTCTCTCTCTCTCTCTCTCTCTCTCTCTCTCTCTCTCTCTCTCTCTCTCTCTCTCTCTCTCTCTGTGTCTCTCTCTCTCTCTCTCTCTCTCTCTCTTCTCTCTCTGTGTCTCTCTCTCTCTCTCTCTCTCTCTCTCTCTCTCTCTCTGTGTCTCTCTCTCTCTCTCTCTCTCTCTCTCTCTCTCTCTCTCTCTCTCTCTCTCATCTCTCTCTCTCTGTCCTCTGTCTCTCTCTCTGTCTCTCTCTGTCCCAGGAGTCAGCAGAGTGTTGCTAATTGTCCGTAGTAATATCAGTACTTGTTGTCTTGGGCAGTTCTAGCTATGCGGGGTGAATCAATGGGCAGTGCCACTGTTTGTAACGGTAACCATGAGCTTGTGTTCTCAGACGACCTCCTGCTACACTGTCCCATGGGTCCTGTGGCCATCTGTATTTGTAGCACTGGTGTCAAACGGGGACTTTCCAGGAATGGCCCCTTTAACAAATCAGGCCCTGTTTTAGTGTTTCTGGCTAGTGGGAAGCTGTGTTATGTCCTGTCATGTAGCCTTGCTTTTTTGGAAGGGTTATAATCCTATTCTAAGTGAAAGATAAATAGTGATGGGAAGAAAATAGAACCAAGTAGAACCTCTCCAGATGACTGAAAGTGTGTGTCCATTGTTCTCCTTGTGATGTATGCAAACAGTGTGGTTGTGGCAGAGACGTGCTAAGCGTCCTTGTAGCATCCTTAGAGTAGTCCTGGATGGATTCTGGCCAGGGAATAAAAGTTTAATGTAACTGTTTCATTAAAAAAAAAAAAAAAAAAAAAAAAATTCCAGGAGATTATCCAGTATCGCTAATACATACATTTTTACTCTCATCTGGCACAGATCAGAATTTGTTGCACAAGTATAAACACAAAAATCAAATGAAATCTTATTAGTTATATTAGGTATATATCTTTTCAGATAGATTTTGAGCTGCCAATATCCATGACAGCTTTTAACTTAACAATGCTGGCGAGTAATTATGGCCACCCAAAGTGAATTATAAAATAATTTAGTACGGCCATGTCACATAAGTAAAGCGATCAACAACAGGGATTATTTTGGCCAGGGATTAATGTAAACGCAGATATCGGATACCAGTCGTGTCTAGAGTGAATGTAAACAGGCGGGACAAAAAATCGAAAATGGTCAAAATATCAGATCTGTGCATTTAAGACTTGCAGTGTAAACGCAGCCTTACTGACATCGCAACCTTCTCATTCCTCTCTTACGGTCTTCTGATGGCCGCAGATGGACTGGGTTTCTGCTTGCTTGTTTGAGTGCGCAGTGCCAGAAGCTCCCTGACTGCGCTGGGTTTGGCCCTTGTAAATTAGAGCCATGTCCCCTTAGGCAACCCTCCCACATGCATCAAGAATCCTGCCTTTTCACTTACTCAAACCTGAACCGCTGTACACAGAGCCTTTATTAGACCAGACACAAACATCACAACCTTCTGAAAGAGACTTGTATGGCATTCATTTGCTCAGTCTTGCACCGCGTCTACCCCAGATTTGAGGCTGTCTACACTGGAAGCTGTCCATCACCTCGAGCACCAGCAAACAATGGATCAGTCAGTTAGACTTGAGCAATACTAAAATAAAAACTAGATTTTAAAATGTTTAGGGTGGTTGTTAGGGTGTTCTGACTGTTACTTACTGAATCAAAAGAGGCCACCCACAATTCTGGATATTTTTTTTTTTTTTTTTTTTAATGGCTGGAGTTTCTTCTTAAAGGTACAATATGTAACTTTGTTTGCTTTAAAAATAGCAAAAATCACTATATAATATATATATATTATATATATATATATATATATATATAATATATATATTATATATATATATATATATATATATATATATATATATATATATATATATATATAAATATATATATATATATATATATATATTATTATATTTTTTTTTTTTTTTTTTATTATTTATTTATTTATTTATTTACAACAACTTTAAAACCAGGACAAATTTGTAATTTAATTCGAAGACACGTACCGTTTCTTCACTGCCGTCAATGGCGTCATATCCGCGTTCTCCCTGGTTTCCGCTCGTACTGCCATAGTAACGAGAGCCCTCTGATAGTAACCAAGGCGACAGACGTGGACAACATTAGTTCGTAATATCTATCTGCACGCTGTTGTTGTTTCGTTCAAACATTATGGACCATGGCAAGCAGACTTTGGATAAAAAAGAACTAAAACGAGAATCAATATCAGTGCGGTGTTTTCGAGATGCCTAGAGCTCCACGTCCGAGACTTCGACCGCTCCTACATGTACTTTATTAAACAGGTGAGCACATTTACATAAAACTAATCAATGTTATATAGTTCAACAATAAAACAAAATTATAATATGATCTGTATGTTATTCTAATGTTGATCTAGCTTACTGCTAGTCTCATACAGACAAACTAACACAGAATAACATAAATTTCAACACATTCAAATGCAGTTTAGTGTGATAGTGTAATGTTAGACCAAGTGAAACAGCACTGCGTTACCTCACAAGTTTAATTTGTCTAATAAACTGACCTGTGAGTAGTAATTCTGCACTTGCGTGTAGTTCGGTAGAATGAAATGTCCATATTCCTTTTATATCCGCGGGACTCGCATCGCGTGTGGAGCTGACAGCTGTCTCTTAGCAATCCCGACCTGCTTCATATCACAGTCATGATAAAAACATCAAAGTATTTACTCATCCATAAACATTATTAGATCGGTCGGCTTGACGTTGACGACAAGATCCATAATTCTTAGCAAATGTTGTGTCATCAAACTACGCCTTTGTTATTGTAAGAGGTTAGCGACCCCTAGCGGCGAAAAAAATTACATAGTGTACGTTTAATTGTTTGTTTGTTTTTTTTTAAAATAATGTATGTAACTTTTATTTAATGCATTTTAATTTTTTTCTTTAGATTTTTTTTATATTTATAAAAATTATATTATAATTATAATTACAATATAATATTATATATAATATTAAATTATATTATAATTATAATTACAAAATAACAAATAATTATAAAATTATATTAATAAATTTCTATTTATTTTTTACTTTCTTTTATTTATATTTCAAAAATGTCATTTATTTAATTTATTTACATTTTTGTATTTCTGCCAGGTGAAAATTAGGTAATTGCCCACCTTGACCCCATGATTTAAAGGGATACTCCACTTTTTTTGGAAATAGGCTCATTTTACAACTCTCCCAGAGTTAAACAGTTGAGTTTTACCGTTTTCGAATCCATTCAGCCGAGTTTCTGATATTTAGAAGAATATCAGTAACCAGACAGTTTCTGGTCTCATTGACTTCCATAGTAGGAAAAAAATATATACTATGGAAGTCAATGAGACCAGAAACTGTCTGCTTACTGATATTCTTCTAAATATCAGAAACTCGGCTGAATGGATTCGAAAACGGTAAAACTCAACTGTTTAACTCTGGGAGAGTTGTAAAATGAGCCTATTTCCAAAAAAAGTGGAGTATCCCTTTAAGGCATCCATCTGTTCATCTCCTTAGCTGCCACCATCCATTGGTCTACAAGTAGACATTTGCAGGGGTTAATTAAATTGCTGCAGTGATTTCTCATCTGTGTTATACAGTTGCTTCATACAGCTGTTTTGTAGTCTGCGGTACCACACAGGTGGAGCTGATACAGTGATTACTCTTCTTTATATTGGAATCTGTCATCATGGGCTTTTTGTGTTGTGTTGACTATTGGCTTCCGAAGCTCTTAATGGCTGTGGTTATCATCTAATCTGTGGTGAAGCTGATGCTTTGAATTACTGGTTAGATTGCAGAGAGTATTTTAAGCCCTCAGTGCTGAAATCTGCTCGTTCTGACTGCTGTGAGTGGATGTGTGCAGCCGTATCAGGTAGGCTGTGTGTAAATCGCAGTGAATGGGAGCACGTTGACAGTGAATGGCGTCCTTTCAAGATGTGCTCTGCAGTGTCAAACGTTTTTTTTTTTCCACTCTTTTTGTGTAGAACTTGTTAAAGATGGGCTGCATCTCAGAATGGTGTTAATCAGAATGAGATCTAATCCAAGAAGAATAGATCTCGTCTTAGCATTGTGATCCAGCACTGCTTTTGATTTCAAACCATACCAAGCCTAGATCTAGGCTAGGCTAATATGTTTGTTATGAATGTCCGACTGCTTTTCTTTGTAGTTTTGCTTAAATGCACACATAAATTGGTTTTCTAGCCTCCAGTTGATTTTGTTTACAGGTTGCACAGTACACACACAAGTGTGCCTCTTTCTCAGAGGAGCATGAACGCACAGATCCAGTGACAGCCATGCAGTATTGATGGAGAACTTTCCTTTGGGCCCACACACAGGGCTTTCATTCACCCAGCCGTGGGGCCGAGTAATGTGAGAGTGTGTGTGTGTGTGTGTGAGAATAAGAGAGGGTGAGTTGGACGTGTACACACATGATGTGGTCTGCTCTCACATTTCACTCACTTGTTTCCTCACTTTGTTTGTCTGTCACAAGCAGCACATAATCACAATGCACAGAACTGTCCATAATTAGACCAGTACTTCCCTTTTACCATTAAATAAGCTAATTGAATGTGCTTTTACATAAGACCAGCAGCTCCTTCCCCATCAGTCATTCAGATGAAGCAGGCTTGTGAGTCAGCATGTAGGTGCTGGTGGATGTTTTAATGACTGTGTAGATGGCTTTTGGCCCTACTGACTGATCGACCTCTGTGGCTGTTGTGATGAATCACCATGTCCTCATCTGTCATGATCTGTAAGGTCATTATTGAATGCTTTTCTGCATTTGGCAGTTATATGCAGGTTTTAGTTTTCATCTACGTTTTGGTTTCTATTTTTTTCTAACCATGCTGTTAGAGAGGGGTGCTCAAATGTCCTGTGAAGTATAAAAACTGTTTTAAGGTGAAGTGTGTAATTTCTGAGACTAGTGGCACCTAGCGGAATTACAAAAATACAGTTGCTCCTCCCCCAACTCAAACATCACCAACACAAGTCTTGCGGTGCTTGTGAAGGCATGTCTCAACAGGCAAAAGTAGACTACTTTCAATAAAAGTTGATATTAGGAATACTTTTAGCTGTTGCTTTGTGTCATGAGTAAGCAGTTGAGGAGGCTAATCTGTCTAGAGCGAACTAGGGATGGGCATTTTTCAAAAATACTGTATTCAAATATTTGGGCTCATAAAAAAACGAATATTCGTTTATTTAAATGTTTAACGAGAGACTGAACGCTGAGACTGCGGCAGTTATCGTACTGCACATATATACTTGAGTCGGCATATGGTTATCGTGTTTATATTGTTTTGCATGTTCATGTTGAGAAAAACAATAATACCCACATGCTCGGTAAAAAAAGATGCTCAGCTGACAGACTTCTCAGGACACAAAGATAACAGTGTGCTATGCAATTGTTTCTAACAACACTGTGTTTTCTATTCTTAAACCTGTCTCCCTCGACGAAACTTGATGGAACCATATGCTCAAGATCATTTTGCTATCTGATAAGTTTTCTCACCTCGCTCAGATGCGCTTACCTGCAGTCGGGAATGCAGTGATGAACGGCTGTTTTTCCTCATTCGACTGGTGTTTGCATTTCATGTGATTTCTCATTGTGATAGTAATATTATAACTAGGGTTGCAAAGGGGCAGAAAATTTCCGGTAAATTTCTGGAAAGTTTCCGGTAAATTTCCATGGGAAGTTAAGCTGGGGAATTTTGGAAATATTCATTACCATGGCAACCGCTTGCGCGTCCTCTCTGAAAGTAACTGTACACATAAGAGACGGATAGATACATTATTTAAGGTTATTTCTATTCGTTAGAATAATGATATATGAACTTGTTGTCAAGTAAGCCCCGTTGCAAGCATGTGCGTCTCTCTAAACTTTCAGTGTGCTGCACTGCTCTAGTTGACTTCTGCGCCTTCCCCCCCGAAAATATCACGTTAATTTTGAAAACGTAATTCCTTTTGTGGATCCTCTTGGTCTTTCTTCATGTTTCTTTGACAAATATCAGTGTCTCAGTCTCACGCACGCTGCACGTGAGTTAACCACGCCTACTTATTTACATGTCGCGGTATACACGGAATAAAAAAATCTGTTACGGTTGACATTTTCTTCCGCGGTAACAATATATACCGTCATACCGCCCAGCCCTACTTATGTGGTAAATAAAGTTATGCTAGCTTATTTAGCATCTAACTTATCAGCTTGCTATCTACTAGATGAATACATTTGTATGTGATATTTGCAATTTAAACATTTAATAAATATATTTCCCCATAATATCATCAAAACTTACTTCACTTTGTTTAGTCCACAGGCTCAAATGTGTGCCTTCAATAGTCTTGTGCTTTGGGCTTCTGTACATGTGATGGAGGCATGCACAGTGCCAGTAGGGGGAGTGGTCTCAATAGCCATGCAGTAAGCAGTGTGCTATGTGCATGTGATTGAGGAATGGCATGGATTTTCAAGTGTATTTGAATGGCATCTGTTTGTTTTAGTCAAGATTATGCTAAAATATACTTTCCTCAACTATATTTAAGTTCCCTATGAAGAGCTAACCCTCAACTTTGAAAATTCCCAGTTTATTCCCATTTATTCCCATAAATTCCTGTTAATTCCCTTAAATTCCCATTAATTCCTATGGAAAGTTTCCATCTTTGAAAATTCCCAGAATTTTGCAACCCTAATTATAACTCAGTTTCAATAATTCATTTGATCAAAAGTAATTCCATTTTGTAAGATCATTTTCATGTAATTCCAAACTTCGAGGCAGACGACTACATTACATAATCAAATGCAATCAACAGCTCCACAGCGCCACACAGTTCATTTCATTTGAACTGAGTTTCAGTGCTTGGGATTTATCATGGATTCGCTACATTTACGGCCAGCAAAGCAACGTAGTAAAATTCTAACAGTATTTTTATTTTTCAAATAATAATTAGATCAAATATACCATTCCTGCACACCTTAAAGCCGTGGACACACTTAACGACTGTAAGGCCAATTATAAATGTAATTTGATACGACTGCTCATGCCCAAACACGCTGAGTCAGAGACCGTTGTTCAGTCCATTCTTGTCTAAGGACAACTTTGATTAACTTTTTTGATCCACTTCAAAATGTTGACTAATGTGGATGTACTACATCCGCCGTGTTGTTACTGTCACGTCACACCAGCGTCAGTTGCGTCACTTCACTTCTATTGACAGTTCCTCTCTCGTGACCTGTAGAGTCATTCATTAGAGCGATTCGTTCAAAAACGTTCAAATGGTTTCATTCAGTGAGGAAATATTACTGTTGTTCAGAGAAGCACAATGGCTGCATTGTGGATTTGTTTGGAATTATTTTAATTGAAGGCAAAAACATGACATGAATTTAATAAACAAGTTAATATCACCTATAATTAACTGTTGTGTAAAATCAATATCACATTTACTCATGCTCGTGTGACATTGCTTAAAGCTATATCCTATTTTGGTTATGTAAAGACAATAATGTTGCGAAGGTGCAACCTAAATTACATGAGAATATATTTTTTTGCAAACAGCTATTCATACTGAATATAATGTTGAAAAAAGTGGGATATGTTGAATTGATATTGAACAATTAGGAGTTTAAATATGCATGGAGTTGTTTTCCCTTGCCCAAAATTCATGCCCAGTGTGCATAATGCTTTAATAGAAAATGTCTGAGTTAGATGAGTGTCCCGGCCTGCCTCCTGTGCCCTCAGCCTCAGCAGAGAGAGAGCCTGTGGTTGTTGAGACAGTCGCGCACACACACTAACACAGACTGTGGCTCCTGGACAGACAGTATTGCATAAGAGTGTCAATGAGGACTAGATGCGACAGTCCGGCTCTTTCAGGCCACAGCGATGGCCAGGTCAAGCCCCTCATACTATGAATAGGCTAGATATTTGTATGCTTTCACATTATGGTCTGTGCCTGGGTTTGAGTTTGAACAATTAAATCTCTGTTTTAGTTC
The DNA here is from genome assembly GCF_949319135.1 of Squalius cephalus. Classification (NCBI taxonomy): domain Eukaryota; kingdom Metazoa; phylum Chordata; class Actinopteri; order Cypriniformes; family Leuciscidae; genus Squalius; species Squalius cephalus. The sequence goes on from NC_137130.1 coordinate 28,648,216, forward strand.
TGATGATTATTACCTTTTTTTTTTTTTTTTTTTATGTGCTTTTAATCCTTTTTGAATTCTTCTTAAATGTTTGTATAATATATTATATTATAAAAGCTCCAGCAAAATACATTTTAAAAATGCATTTAAAAAGTATAGTTCACCAAAAAATAAACGTTGTCGTCATTTATTCACCTTCATGTTTTTACAAACAGGTATGACCTTCGTTAATCTGTTGAACACAAAAGAATCTTGAATCTTGTTTTTGTCAATACAGTGATAGTCAATGAGGTCTAACAGTTTCAAGCTCCGAAAGCTTTACTCATGAGTGTGAATAAATGACGATATTCATTCTTGGGTGAGCCATCTCTTTAAATGTGGTTGAACTATGCCGATGTGCTCAGCTACTGGGCAGGCAACATAGTTTTCTTCTGACAGAGACTGACTCATATCTTTCATTGCTGAGGTCATGAAACAAGTTTTATCAAAGCATTGTTGTGTCAGACTGTGATGGCATCAAGGTCTCGTTCACGTGAACATCTTTTAGAAATTAAACACTCGGATTAAAAGCATTCCTATGTGTGACTGGATGTCTTCTGCTTTTGGGATCGGTTCTGCACCTGAACACAAATGAAGGAGCTCTGTTTGTTTTAGGGCCGGTTGTTTCACATCACCTGAAATGAACTCTAAGAGTGCGGCCATTCCCTCCCTCAGTTTATGTAATAGAGTTGAGAGGCTTTATTGGAAATGGTGGACACAATGATTTTGGCTTTTGATAAATGAATTTTGGCAGGAGAGGTCAGTGTTGTCACAATCTGTGGATGTGGCAGCAATGAGTTGAATATGTTAGTAGCTCTGTCTTCACTATGTTTGCTTATATTGCCATCTAATGGCCATTTGGGGAACATTTAATCAGCTCTTTATTACATGGAAAAGCAAGCTTTTGTTTGAGGCCCAAAAATAATTGGTGGAACCCCTGCAGTGCCTTCACAAACTGGGCTGGATCGTACAAACCATCCAAACTCGAACCCCTAGGATACAGCATGATAATTGGATGATTTGGGTTTGGTGAATTTTCCCCCACCATCTTTCTTTCAAGTGCACATTGACATCAACTTCAAATCTGGCAAGATGTTACAAGTCATTAGTTGCCCAATGTGCTTCCAGCTGTAGTGCGCACAGAAACCATTCATACTGCAACAATACTTGTGAATCATTAGTGACAAAATGTTAAAGTATGTGTGATTTTTGTTTTCTCATTATTAAGAGCTGGATATGGATGATTGGTGCAGTGTTTATAATATTCACCCCCCCCCCCCCCCCCCCCCCAAAAAAAAGCCTCATGTGCTCAGACAGGCATGTAGTTTGATCTCAATCACATGTAGGGTGTTATAGTGCCATCTAGCGATGTCTAAAATAACTTGAGGATAACCATAAACATAAAAAAACAAAACAACTAATAATAAAAATAAAACACTAAGAAAATGCTCTTGTTAATGACAAAATAATACTAAATGCTTCATACAGAGCTAGTCTGTGTCAAAATAAAAATGTTTTAGGATTGTTTCCAATTTTGCAAAGGCAATTTGAATATAATAGGTGTTGCTGTTAAATCGTCATTTGGTGATAAAATGATCATGGTTCACAAAACATCTGAAATAATGATCCAAATAGGACTTCTCCATAGATTATAGTGTGTTAAAAAAACAAAAGGCCAATCATTTTAATCCATCTGAGAAAATTATGAATTCCTGTACAGATTCCTGGGTGTAATATTGCAGATATAATGATTTTCAGATGTTGTGATGGTTTGCTTTTTTTCAGTTATTGCTGCTTTATTTTAAAGGTGGTGTCTGTGTAACTTTTGTCCCTCTAGTAACCATCTAGTAATTAATAGTAATATTATAATATTTTAATAATTACTATTATCTTTTTTTTTAAACACTGATCAACAATATCTTAAGCACCACCACCAGTCCTAAGTTAAAATGACAAATATGCTTTCAAGTTTTAGTTCAAATTAAAAAAAAAGTTTCATCATTTAAAGGTACAATATGTAAGATTTTTGTAATAAAATATCCAAAAATCACTTGCAGTGAGATATATTTCCTGCAGTTGTGTACTTACAATATCCCAAAGATTGTTAATTTGAGAGAAATTCCCATTTTAAATAATGGCTCGTCCCTGTTCATTGTCGCCTGTCAATGATGTAATATCCATGTTATCCCTGGTTTCCGCTCGTACTGCCATAGTAAGCATGGCGACAGACGTAGACAACTGCGTTACGTTTAGCGACACGCTCGCGCTGTGTTTCGTTCAAACATGATGGACCATGGCAAGCAGACTTTGGGACAAAAGGAGAACTAAAACGAGGATCAATATCAGTGCGGCGTTTTCGAGATGCCGAGAGCTCCACGTCCGCGACTAACTTCGACTTGACAGCTTCACGAGTCACGACTTGACAGAGCGCTCTTGCATGTGCTTTATTAGACAGGTGAGCAAATGTACATAAAACAAATCAATGTTATATAGCTCAACATGATGAAATGTTAGAATATGATCAGTATGTTATTCTAATGTTGATCTAGCTTACTGCTAGTCTCATACAGCCAACAAACGAACACACAGAATAACATTGTAACTTTCAACACACTCAAATGCAATTTAGTGTGATAGTGTAGACCTAGTGAAACAGCGCTGCGTTACCTCACAAGTTTCATTCGTCTAATAAACTGACCTGTGTGAGTAGTAATTCAGCACTTGCGGATAGTTCGGTAGAATGAAATGTCCTCATTCTTTTATATACGCAGGACTTGCATGTGGCGCTGATATCTGTCTCTCATTAGCTATCGTGCCCTGCTTCATACCACAGTCATGTTAAAAAAAAATCAATGTATTCACTCATCCATAAACATTATTAGATTCATCAGCATGACGGCAAGTTCCAAAATTCCACTTGTGCGTCATCAACCTGGCGACCCCTAGCGGTGAAAAAAATTACATATTGTAGCTTTAAATAGTGTTTGATTATCATAATATCATAATATAATGTTTGATTGACTGATTGGCTGTCACTGATGATTACTTTGGTAATCGAGTAATTGGTCGATTATTTTGTCAATTAATCAGATTTTTTTTTTTTTTTGTTAATTAAAACAGACCTAAGCAAACAATAGCCTTTAAAATGGCTTAAAATACATAAAATGGCATAAAATACATATATAAATAACAATGAGGCAATAATTGTTTCAAATAAAGTATCAAAATCAAGTAATCATATTATAGTTTTATAGAAAAACACTGTTAAATGCATAATATTATCTAGGCCATTATAATTTTGACATTCAACTTATGTACATTATGTATTATAACAAATGCCTGCAGAGGGCACCAACAGCCTGGTGTTGTCCCACTTTACAGTAATCAAATCCTGGTTTAATATTGGCCAAACAATATTTAATTCAAATGTGAACTTAATCTTTCATATTTGGCAACTTCTTTAAAATAGAAATGCTACAGCCACTGTAATTTCTTGAATAAGAAAATATGGACATCAAAACGTGCAAACTCAGAGCGAGGGTTTAGACTTATTTTGAAATCACGATGAACAGTTTGCATATTTAGAAACATAATGATGTATTCTCCTGTGTTGGCGTTGGTTTATAAATAATTCTCCTTACAAATCTGATGAAATGGCGCACATTGCATTCCCAGATGAACGTTGTAAGCAACCCGAACTCACAGCATGTGCAGAGATGGAGTTTGAGAGTTTGAGTCAGAGATTGCTCTACGCATGCAAATGATAGTTCATGTGGAGTAGCGTCTGTGAACCGAGCCGAATGTAACCTAAACGCAGGCAAATAATTATATAAATATAAATGTAAATAAATATGTATATAATGTCTGGCGAGTAAACTTAAAAATGTACTAGCCAATGGCGATTCTATTGCTAAGGTGTGCGAAGAGGGTTTGCAAAACTGCATGCATTTTGGGGAAGAACATTGTTTTGGTTGTGCTTCAGCTCTGCGTGACTGTGGATGAATACAACCCTTCACAATAGATAATGCTTTACAAAGAACTGAGTTACAAATGGCAATTTATCTGTTCAATAAAATAACGTAATAAAAACGTCATTTTCACATGACACTTACAACATTTCAAACCCCTCAGTTCTCGCCATCTCCGAAAAGTCAAGCCAGTGTTGATTCTCATTTTATTACGAGCTCTGTCGTGTTCTCTCTTTAGACACTCCTCTGTTTGGCGATTTTGTGTGCTCTTGTTCTCACAATTCTCAGATGTTCACAACAATTCTTGCTCTTTGTGACAACTAACATATACCACTCCCAAACCATACATGCATCAAAGTAGAGCAACTTTTTTCTATTTCCAGATATGGTGAGACTCGCACAGGCGAGTGACGTATGTACGTAATTTCCTGTGAAAAACATCCCGACGGGTCTCAAATAAGCAGCTTACCATAGTGAATCAGAAGAAGCAAAACCCCGTTTTGGAAGAAGGATTGATGTATTGACTTGATTGATCATTTAAATCGTTAATTTTGGAAGAAAGAGAATTTTTTAATAGTGTATCTTTAATTCCCTTACCATTTTGTTTGTCAACCAGTAGGTCAGATTGCTTTAGAAAAATTTAAAAATGCAGGACAAGTGACACATTGAAGTTTAATTATTAAAGATTTGGTCAAATCACTAATGATATGATTCTTGCCTCACTTTCTATATGCAAGAAATAATTTAGGAAATTAGATTTAAAATGATCAACACTTTATAAATTATGCAAATGATAAAATGATACCGGTGACTTAGTGACATGGTTCTAAATATGTCTATCGTATCTGGCATTATGATATATCATAGCACTTTCCTTTTGTTGTTGCCACCAATGAACACAAGAGGGCAAATGTGACCATCCAAACTGGTGTAGCGACTAACACTCTAGCTGTACTCAACCTTTATCCCTTTGTGTGAGGTCATGTGTTTTAAATGATTTTGAAGCATCTGATTCATTTAACCAGTGCCTTTGTTGATAACCTATATACCTCCATGTGAGAGTGTTGACCATATCAGAGATATGCCCATACTGAACTCTCATTTAAGGAGAAATGTTCAGTTTTCTTTGACTTGATTTCAGATTAATTGTTTGGAAAAAGCTCAGCTCATGTCAGATTGATGTTGTGTATGAAAAACCTTTTCAGTGTGTTTTATTGTCTTGGCTTCATGCTATGCTGAGCCTGTGAGATGGAGGAGTGCTGTTTACGGTTCGTTAGATGGCAGGTTCATTAATTTCCTGAAAAGTAAACAAGTTGTGCAATTTCTTCTAAGAACATGTGTTGCTGTAGAAATATCACACAAGCAGACCTACGTTTGTTTTGAACTGCGTTATTTTTCAAAATGTTTTGTATGAATTCGCTAATCACCAGAGGCGGCATTCTGCTTGTTTCACCAGGTACGTCAGAAGCCGTGCCATTTGGAAAGTCCATTGAAATGAAACCTCCCTCACATTTATCACAGAATGACGTCTGCCTGCCCCAGCACAGCTCTAAGGTCATTTTAACAGTGCCGCTTTAGATCTTGTGCGTCCAACTTTCGCTCATGCAGAGAGATACTGTAGAAGTTTTTGAGATTTGAATTACAAAAAACGAAAGGTTACTTCTGCATGGTCAACTTTTATGACCAAAACAACGTCAGCTACTTCACGCTGCCCTCCTGTCTGCAGCTATTGTGCAATCTAGATCTGTTTTACTAGTGTATACCTGCCTGGCTCCATTCCTTGAAATCATATGGAATTCCAGTTTTGTCTTCAGGGAAAATGTCTTATGCGTAGAGTTCCTAGAACTGCTGTGCAAACTTCATCGTTGTTGTTTTTTTTCTTCACAAGCCTTCTCTCTGTGCTTCGTTTTTTTGTTTTTTTGGGGGAGTGAGTTCATTGGGTCTAACACAAATTATATTACATTTATATCATGTTAAATACTTAAGTGAAATAGGATTGCCAGGATATTTCAAGCCCCTAAGCATATATTAAAGAAAACTATGCATCACAATGTACATTTACTGAGTTTAATTTTAATTCCTTATTGAGTTAAATTTCCTTATTGAGTTTATTATATGTACTGTTTGATTTTGTGGCTCAGTATATAAACTAGCAGCTATTAGACACTACATTCATATAAGGTTTGGTGTGACTGAAACTTTATATCACAGAGTCATTTTATAAAACTGCAACGGCATATGTCATTTGTGTAAATATTGTTGCTTGTAATTTAACAGTTTTGTAAATCTTAACTAAAAAATAGATGCTTTACTAGGGGTGTAACGATACACTCGTGCCATAATTCGATACAAATTGATACTGAGCTCATGGTATGATCCATATCGCAATATTAAGGCAAAATAAAGTTGTTGTTTTTAAAAAATATTGTTATTATTTTATTATCAGCACACCCAAATATTGCAATATTATACATTTAATAAAAAAAAAAAAAATGTACCCAGTCCATCTTTACATGTGAAAAGGTTCCTCATTATTTTTTTATTATTCTTATTATTCTTATTATTTGAATGTTTCTAATGGTATCTACTCATCCAGCATAAGATTATTCATTATATCTAAATAAACATGGCATCAATGCAAAAACATCTACTTTGCATTCTATAACACTGGAATTAAAAACAAAACCATTGAAAAACAATATTACTAAACCGTTCCCACTCTGAAATCTGACTGGATGAGCCACTTTGTAAAATGATATTTGCACATAAATGTGACCGCATTATCATATTAATGCAGCAAGTGAATGCTGCAACATTACTTGGCAACAACTAAAGCACTGCAATAATGTTGCTTTAGTTCTTCCTTGGCTTTTTTTTAAAGGACAAATTGCAATCTATATTTTAATCCACGGTTTTTAATGGCCCACACATTGTGAATTACATAAAAAGGTCCAGCCCAATAAAAGGCACACAGATATGTCCATCTGTAAACAATGTAGCGAAATCTCTACAAGTTGATGCATTTCTACTGCCACTCTGTATTATACCATCATGCCGCCCGGCCCTGTATTGTCTTTGTTCCTTTGTTGTTTTTAGCTTCAGTGTTGCTGTCATCATCTAAGCACTGCTTTTTGTATGACCTTTGTTGGGCCTTTGAGACCTTGTAGTCATGAAGTGAAGCTGCTAGAGCTGGGTGTAAATGACAAAGACAAATAGAAAACTCAGGGATTCAAATAGGGAAAACCCAGCTGCCTTTTTGTAACTGTACTATAGGGACCGTGAGCTCCTCGGAGTCAAGAGGACCGGTTATAACCGGCTGGGCTCTGCCACTCCCCCCTCCATATCTCTGTCTGTTTCTCTCTCAAGCTAGCATGTCTTTCTCTGCGAGCGGTCAACCCATTTATTGGTACATGGTATACCTGATACTTCTGGTACCTTTTGCATTTATAACTTCATAATCAATGTTACCATATTGGAAGGAAAATATTGACTTAATCTATCGATCTTAATCTAGCCACACAATTCACCAGTTTTTTATACAACCGGGACAGTGCCCAGAGATTAAGTCTATTACAGTCAAGATGTGGGCGTCATGGATTTGCATCTGACGTAGACTAGTAGTAATCTGGTATATTGGGTTCTGTGAGTGAATGTTTAATGAGATGAAGGGGTGATCAGGGTGTGTGGCAGGAAGAGAAGAGCGAACGGGGTAAATATAGCCAGGCTTGAACACTAAACCATGCAGTGTGAGGTTAAGAAGTTGCCACAAACAATGACCTTAAAACGTTCCTCTGAAACAGCATTATGGTTCATCGTGTTCAGGTCGAAGGTCGCCTTCATCAACAAACACGGTTTTCTTGGCTCCATTAGCGTGAGAGGTGAATTAAATTCCCACTCGACTGAGGTTTGCTTGTCATTACAGGAGCACAGAGTGATGTAACTGGCATCTTTCATAGACCAGACATGCTCTCTCCATCATAAATACCAAGAATGATAGACAATCTGCTAGTTCAGCAAACTCTCGTGATTCCTGAAAAACATGTCAGTCTTAAATCTGTTAGTCTTGGGCTCAAGGCTACATTGCTGAAAAACTGCAGGTTTCAGTGTCTGTTATCTTCAGTACTGTAACCCTGATGAACTTACTGATGACATTTTGAACATTTACTGACAACTGTCATTTATGTAAGTGTGAGTCAAACAGTCATTTGTTTGAATCATCATGGTATAAACTCTGCAAAAGTTTGGGGTCAGTAAAATATTTAAAGAAACTGTCACCCCCCGTTTTGAGCACTATGGTTGTAATTCATGAATGCTTTGGATTATGTAATTTAATGTTGGTTGGCCTTTTTTGAAGAAGATACCCAGCAGATTATTGCAGAAGTAAAAGCACTTTGAAAATGTGTAAAAAAAATAAATAAAAAAAAAGTTATAGATGTTTAAGTTTACTGTAAAGCAAATGTATTGTACTAAACATTTATTTTATACAATTTATATTTTACAAAATAGGTTTTAATCAAAGCTATATGTCTAAGTTGATATCACAATGTATATTCCTATGTTGTTTAGACGTAATACCGAAAATAATAGGGTTGCACCAGCCTTTCGTAAGGGTTTTTTTTTCTTCTTAAATTGGAACGTAAAGTCCACACTAGAGGCTTAGTAACTACTAGCTAGTTTCTAACTAACTGTACTTTATTCTGTTACACCACTTGTTGTTAAGGCAGAATGTAGCTAGTAGGTTGTAAGCTCTCCGTAAAGTAATGCGTAGTCAAATATGACGTTTGCCTTCAATGATCCAGTTGCGGGTTTCAAATACGTGAGCAGAAGTTGTGTTGGAATGTCGTGAATTTCAGTTAATCCTTCATTCTAACTACTTTTGCCTCGCATGACTAACTGTAAAAATACGATTTCTATTAAATACGATATATATGTTTTTATATGTAAATAACATTCTCAAAACTGTATTTGAAACTAAAACTTTATTAGGATAAATAACTTATTTTTTGATTATGACTGATTTTATTTGACATGCACAACACGGACCGATGGAAAGATGCACACAGAGCACACTGCTAGGACAGGTTCATGTTCAAGAGCCACTAACAAAGTAATTTATTCACATTGTTTTCTCTCTTACAATCTCAAAGCAAGTGTAAATGCCAGCATTATCACATATGGCTAAAGAATTGAAGTCTGTCAGATAAAACAAGAGCTTATTGATGCAGTTTAATCTGTCTGCTATTTTATCCCAACATTTACTGATCGGAGGCTTCCTTAAATATTTAGTTTATCTTAGTGTTATGCTTCAGCTAAGTTTAATGGTGCAATGCAAAAATATTTAGTAGTGTGAAAGTTGTAACTTGGTGCCCATTTACGTCAACTAGGCTGAGTTGTATTTTCCGCACGGCTGGTGCAACCGGCCCCAGGTGAATCCCACATTCCTTTGAACGTTTTGATGCGTTCTCCTGCAACAAATAAAAACATTTGTCACATTATCACTTCTATCACAATAGTCACCAAGTATGGAACCTTGAATCTATCACAGTAAGTGTTTTGTCAAGATTATAAAAAGTTTTGATTTATAAAAATGTAAATGTTGTAATATGAAATATGACACCGCCTACTATGGGGAGTAGCCCACTAAAACTATAATTTCCATGGTAACGCCATGTCCGATTTCAAAATGTTTTTCACAGGATGAATTTTAAGTGTGTTCAAGTTCCCTAATTTGTGATGATTACTAAAATATGTGAAAAAAGGCAATAAAAGAAGCGCCAAGCAATCCCGCTGCCGATTGGACATGTTTGAACACTTGTTGTGTCAAAAGTGTTTAGACTTTTCAGTTTTATTGACGTCGCCATCTTTGATATACTTTGGTCACTGTCAATTTGGTTACTGGTAAGAGAGAGTATGGGCTTGCACGTTCACACACAGACAGTGTTCGAGACACTGCTTGAACGGGACATTTCGAGACTCGCACCTGTAAGTAAATGCGGTCGTCAGTCCCAAAAACGACCAGTGTGAACGTAGCCTTGGTCCGTGCTTCATTTAAGAACACCTTAATGTTTCGACACCGCAATATTATGCAAATTAAAGTCACGTTTAGTACTTCGTTGCATATCCTTTGCATGCAATGGATGCTTGAATTCTGCGGCTCAGATATCACCCTGTGCAGAGTATCTTCTCTGGTGATTCTCTGTCCAGAGTCTGTGCGGCAGCAGTTTATAGCTCCTGCTTGTTTCGGAGGCAAGCGCCCTTAAAGTTCACCCAAAAAATGAAAATTCTTCAATCCTTTACTGTATATATCATTGTTAACATCAAACCATGCACGTCCAGTCAAACTCTGCAATGTTGCATTGCATATTCAGCATACACTTGAGACCTGTCAATGATCAAAATGAGAAATGAACAAAAATGCCCATGCCTAGTTTAAACGCATCAATATTATGCAAATTAAAGTCACGTTTAGTACTTTGTTGCCTATCCTTTGCATGCAATGAGTGCTTGAAGTCTGCGGCTCAGATATCATCATATGCGAGTGAGAGTATCTTCTCCTGCTTGTTCCGGAGACAAGCACCCTTAAAGTTCTTTAATCTTTTACGGTATATATATTATTGTTGACATCAAACCATGCACGTCCAGTCAAACTCTACAATATTGCCTTTGCATATTCACTTCAAATTAGAATGGAATTTAAGTGCAAATTTGAAATGTTATCGCAAATGTTTGTGATCAGGGCTGCTAACTGATATCTAGGTCAGTGTATGAATGCAGCGGCCACTTCTGCCTTTGGTGTATTTCCTCTACACTGAGAGCACTGCTCTCTGGCACGAACAGCACACGTCTGTTGTGCTGCCAGCTCTGCGGAAGGAGGCGGCGTGTCCGTTTGCCTTGCGTCCGTGTCCCCTTCCCGTTTAAACAAATGGGCACAAAGGGGAGGACTGGCAGAGGGAGCGGAGCCGTGATTTGTGCGAACGGGGGTCCCCTCGCTGAATGAAGCAGCGGTTATGTAACGCATAAAGAGGACAGGCTATGCTTGAGGCTCCCTCAGGTTCTCTTCCGCCTGAATGGAGAAAAGGGGTTCTGGGAGAGGGATGTGTGCCGTCCGATCGGGAGGGAGGAGAGATTCCTGTTGTCTCCACAGGGCCTCCGCTCCTACACATGCACTGCATTCCACTGCAGATTTTTTATAACTAAATTACATGCAGGATATTTGTCTATGTATGGTTTTGCGTAGCTGATATGATTCAACATAGCTGCTTCATTGTTTTGGTTTGTTGTTTTTTGCATTTTAGCCACATTTTAATTAATGGGATCAGTGTTTATTGAATATAGAATTTGAGCAGAAAAGTGGAGAACAGGAGAGGGGAATGACACAAGGTGGACTTAAACTGGCATCACCTTCATGAGCACTAGGGCTGAGCAGTGTGATGCTGTGTAACAGCTATGCAATACCGTTGGTTTGCGTCGTCTTTGACCATTTTCTCTTTGTATTTGGAACTTAATCAGTTACCTTTTAATGTGTAAAATGATTGATTTGTTCAACAATAAACTATCAGATTTATTTATTTTTTTAAAAAAAAAGTTTTATAAAGCGCCTTTCCCAAGCTCAAGGTTGCTGTACAGAAGGACAATAATATAGATACATAACAATATGCTCAAAAACATACTAATACACAGAAGGATGAAAATACTGTGAGAATAGATTTGAATTGACACTTGATGGAACAAATAGTGATAATGTCCATAGTTTTGGTGCTATGACACTAAAGCCCCTTTCACACAGAGATTCCGGAAAATATGAAAATGGGTCCCGGGATTTGTCCTGGGATCGTTTGATTTTGGTTCATTCACACTGCCAGTGATTTTCCGGAATCTGTAAGTGCGTTCACACACATCCCGTAAAGATCCCGTAAAGACGTTCCGGGACTGATCCCAGCAATGTTACTGGAATCAACGCGCTGTGTGAAAGGGGCTTAAATGATCTGCCACCCATAGATGAGAGACAAAAGTGAGGAACAATGAGGATTTAAGAGTCTGATGAACAAGGTTTGTGGACAGGTGTGTAGCAATGCAATACAACTAGGGCTGTCACTAACGATTATTTGAGTCGATTTTTTGACGATTAATCAAGTAATAGAATTTGTTTGTGGTAATAAAACTAGACTTAAGCAAACAATAGCCTTTAAAATGGCTTGCATATATCACAATAAGGCGATAATATTTGGTTCAAATAAAGTATCAAAAGCAAGTAATCATATGGTTTTATAGAACAACAATTATGTATTATAACAAATGCCTGCAGCCTGGTGGTTGTTGTAACACTTTATAGCATGATCAAATCCTTGTTTAATATTGGCCAAACAACACTTAAGTCAAATGTCCACTTAATCTCTAATATTTGCTGTTGTATGGTTTTTAAATGGTTTTAATACATTGTGCAGCCTTAGAAAACGGTCTAATAATGCGGTTCATGGATTCTCATCTGTGGAACGCGCCGCTGCTGGCATTTTGCCGGTTACTCGACACCGGTAAATTGCAATCAATTAATTTTTTTTTTAATCGAGTACTCGAGTTTAATCGAGGAATCGTGACAGCCCTAAATGGAACAAAAGAATATGTATCAGGGCTAGGGTTGCAAAGGGGTGGAAAATTTCCGGTAATTTCTGGAAAGTTTCCGGTAAATTTCCATGGGAAGTTAAGCTGGGGAATTTTGGAAATATTCATTACCACGGCAACCGCTTGCGCGTCCACTCTGAAAGTAACTGTACACATAAGAGACGGATAAATACATTATTTAAGGTTATTTCTATTCGTTAGAATATTGATATATGAACTTGTTGTCAAGTAAGCCCCGTTGCGAGCATGTGCGTCTCTCTAAACTTTCAGTGTGCTGCACTGCTCTAGTTGACTTCTGCACTTCCCCCCCCCTGAAAATATCACGTTAATTTTGAAAACGTAATTCCTTTTGTGGATCCTCTTGGTCTTTCTTCATGTTTCTTTGACAAATATCATTGTCTCAGTCTCATGCACGCTGCACGTGAGTTAACCACGCCTACTTATTTACATGTCGCGGTATACACAGAATAAAAAAATCTGTTACGGTTGACATTTTCTTCCGCGGTCACGATATATACCGTCATACCGCCCAGCCCTACTTATGTGGTAAATAAAGTTATGCTAGCTTATTTAGCATCTAACTTATCAGCTTGCTATCTACTAGATGAATACATTTTGTATGTGATATTTGCAATTTAAACATTTAATAAATATATTTCCCCATAATATCATCAAAACTTACTTCACTTTGTTTAGTCCACAGGCTCAAATGTGTGCCTTCAATAGTCTTGTGCTTTGAGCTTCTGTACATGTGATGGAGGCATGCACAGTGCCAGTAGGGGGTGTGGTCTCAATAGCCATGCAGTAAGCAGTGTGCTATGTGCATGTGATTGAGGAATGGCATGGATATTCAAGTGTATTTGAATGGCATCTTTTTGTTTTAGTCCAGATTATGCTAAAATATACTTTCCTCAACTATATTTAAGTTCCCTATGAAGAGCCAATCTTCAAATTTGAAAATTCCCAGTTTATTCCCGTTTATTCCCATAAATTCCTGTTAATTCCCTTAAATTCCCATTAATTCCCATGGAAAGTTTCCATCTTTGAAAATTCCCAGAATTTTGCAACCCTAATCAGGGCTCTACAGTGCGAGTATTTCACTTGCATTTGTGCCTAAAAATAGTTATGTGCGAACCTGAAAAATTATTTACGAGCACAGGTGTGCGAGTGACGGGCTTGTTTGTAATATTCGGTTCCAGTGAAAAATTGGGAAATACTGTTTCAATAGGTGAAGTTACACAACAATATGCTGATTGATTACATAACAATATTTGGATGTAATATTCAGTTCTAGTGAAAATCTGTTCCAGTTAATGGAATAGGCTATACACAGGTGATGTGTAATATTCAGTACTATTCAAACTCCACCTCCTGGAACAGTTTCTTACAGTACCTGAATATTACACAACATCACCTGTTCAGTTTTGAAAACTGTAGCCTACTCACAGATTTGTGGCCTATACCTTATTTTAGAAATCTGTTTTTCTGTATATTGATTTGTTGTGCATTGTTAAGATGAATACAACTGTCTTAACTGAATTTTTCTATGATTTGGCGATGGGGTGTGTAGATGACATGAAACTGCATGTGGTTGAACTGAAACCCAAACTGCCGCAAATGAAAGTGAAAGTAAGTCGTAGACGCTCAACACACAATCATATTCATTAATAGTAAAGAAACGAAATGATATTAGGCTACCAGTGCTGCTGTCGCTCTCTCCTATCGCTGATTTCGAAATGAGCTTATGATCAATCAAATGCAGCTCATATCTGTTGCTTTTGGTGACGTGAACTCTGCATAGTCCTACATTAAATCTGCATATAGCGCGGGAATAGAAGATCCGATTTATATCAGTTTTGCGAAAACACACTTATGTGACTTGGTGTAAATGGAAAAACGCATGAAGTGACCAGGTGTAAACAGGCCCCTATACACCATTACTCCCGCACACTATCAATACTTGCAAATGAGTATCAAAATTTTATTAGCAACGTTTAGGTCTCACCAAAAGACTAAGGCAGAAACTGAAGTTACGACCAAAACAGTCGACACTGAGGACAGGAAGACGACAAAAACTCATTTTTGAGGACAACTTAGCCTACTAGCAAGTACTGCAAAGGAAAAAAGCAAGCGGTCATTTGTTTTGTTTTTAGCACCTTATACTTTATTGACATTATATATACATTATTTTTATATATTTTAAAGTAGGCTAAAAATAATATTTGGATAATTATTAAACAGGTAGTTCACCCAAAATAGAAAATTCTGTCATTTATTACTCTCCATCATGTCGTTCCAATCCCGTAAGACTTTCACTCATCTTCGGAACACAAATGAAGAACATTTTGATGAAATTGAGAGATTTCCGTCCCTCCATTGACAAGCCTACACAACTACCACTTTGATGCTTCGAAAAAAGTTCATAAAAAGATCATAAAACTAATCCATATGAATTGAGCAGTTTAATCAAATTTTTTCACTGTGCTCCTATATTTCTTTGTGTGCTCCTAAATTTTTTCATTTAGGAGTACATGTACTCCTTGGGAAAAAAGTTAGCGTAGAGCCCTGTGTATGTGTACCTTTACTGTGATTTAAAATGGGACTTTGCTATTACCTCCCAGTATTAGAATCTCTTTTCTGCTGTCTCCAACTTTTACTTAATGTATTATGACTGCCACCTATTTTTTAGTGTGATAAACAATTCATGTGTCTATGGCTGTAGTCAGTAATGCTCCCTTACTCGGCATTCAGTGAGTCGCGTGTCTGTTTTTGCCAAGCATATAGAGCAGCTCCAGCGCTGCTGCAGGTGTGTGTGCTCACACAGGCCAGCACACGACTGCAGAGATGCTTCTGAGGTTTTAAGCGCTGTGGAGGGAGGGCTTGGAATGCTTCCCACCTCATTGCCCGGACAGCTCCGCGCCTCTCCTCATGGGCTCTTTTCCATAAGCAAACTGGATTCTGCCTGTTGGCACTGAGCGTATATATTCTTCTCAGAATTAGGGCAGAGCGGAGAGAGAGGAACACTCGTCACAGGCTGACATGACAGATGGAGAGAGGGAGCAGGCGGGGGAGTCCACTCAGTGAATCTGGAAAAAACAGGCAGTGCAGTTTAGTAAGAAAGAGAGCCAACAGAGACATGGTAAATTATTGGGGAAATGCACAGTGTGGGCCCCAGTGTTGTGTGTGCATTTACGTAAAGCATTTCCCTAGGTGTCTAACATGTAAATATTTGGGATTAGTGGTCGGAACTATGGGATTTTTAATGGCTCATGCAGCTACCAATATCTACAGCAGATTGGCCCATAATAATGCCTGTGTATTCATTGCATTAAATACTTTTATGGTATGTTCACACTTGGCATGTTTAGTGTGATTGGTCTATTTGTGTGATCCATTTGAATAAATGTGAACGCTGCCATCCGAACCCTGGTGCACACAAAAAAGCAGACCAAGACCACTGAAAAGATGGGTCCTGGTCCACTTCCAAACGAACTCTGGTGCTCTTTGAATGAAATGTGAACACAACAGGGACCAAAGACATGCAAGCTAACCAAAAACGGGACATGATCCCCCTAAAAAGGACTGGTTTGGACCAAACGAACCGAACTACACCCTTTAACTCAAATACAAATATTTTTACCACATTGAAATTTTGATATTCTTTTGAACTTTCTATTCATCCAACAATCCAGTAAAAATCACTGTTTCCACATAAATATTTAGCAGCACTGTTTTCAACATTTGATAATACAGAATAATACATTTTTCACCCGTATATTAGAGCGATTTCTGATGGATCATGTGAAGACTGGAGTTATGGCTGCTGAAATTTCAGCTTGGCCAAAAAAATAAAATGGCAAAATATAATATCAGCAGATTTTCAGCTTAACACTATTTGAGAGAATTATTAAAAACAAATTGCTTGGTGTTGGCTGTTTGGCATGTAGTTGCACATGAAACTGGAATGATTCATGTTTTTATATAAATATGAGCTGAGGGCAGGCCTGTTATCTCTTTTGCTACTTCAGGGTAATTACTGTCCTGTCTGTGAACATGAACCCTGTTTCACCTGAGAACTGTGTGCTTTTGGTCCTGTGCTGTTCACACACTACCCATCCTATAGAGTTACAGTTAGGAATGTTTTGTTCAGTCAGGAGGAGATGCCTCTTCCTTTTTAGGCTTCTATATCACAGTGGGGATGGATGGAGATCCTCCTCTGATTATCCCAGTGCTCATACTGATATTAAAATTAGATCAAGCATCAGCCTCAATGCTTTCTCTGCATGCCGTGAAATATCTCATTTGGAAAAACATTCACATAAGCCTAAACACTCCATTAAAAGATGGAGGGCTGCTGGGTGCTTTTGATCAGTTGTTTTGTTCGAAAGAAAAGTAGTTGTACAACTTGTTTTCATAAAATGTGTTTCAAATTAGTTTCTTGTATTTAGATTTGTGGTAAAGCACTTTGTCTATTTTATATTTAAATATTGAAGCTAGCCATGTGTCAGACTAGGGGTGAAACTTTTTTAACAGGATTCTGCTATATTAATCACATCCTTTTGACAACGTAAAAGCGCCATGTGGAGAACAGGCCAGCTTTAGCACACTTTTCATTTATGGTCTCAGTCCGATACAATATAGCTACATCTTGACAGTGTCTGCAAACATACCGAAAAGCCCACAAATCGCATTAGGAGCTCGAGTGGAAGTAATACTCGTGCTTGACTGGCCGTCTGCATCAAGAACATAGTGTACTATGTAAACAACCCCCCTCTCAGATCCCCTTCAATTCGCCTATATCCCAGCTATTGTCTCGCTCGATCAGCCCCAACCAACTGGAGCTTAACCGCACCATCAATGGCTGTTTGTCTCCGGCAGTTTGAAGTGTTCACTTGAGAAAAGTGCATTTATAAAGCGGGGAAAGCTACAATATATTGCGTGCAATGGGGCTATAAGGTGCACACAATGCAAAATAACATGGGTGTGTAAATTTCCCAGAGTCTTGCATCTCTACAGTGCCTCGTCTGTCACTTTATATAAAGGCTACAGTGCTTCCAGACAAAGGGAGAGGGCGGACCGGTGCAGATTTGGTGCGTATAACAGCGGCAAGGCAAGAAGGCTTCTATTCTAGCCGCAGGCCTTCATGCTTTTTGTAGTGGAAACTACTTCAATGACTCGTCCCAGGTCTTTTCCGTGGCTGTTTTGCTTTTGGGCTAATCCTGTTAATTCCAGGTTTCACTCCACATTACTTATACCTGTTTATTCTGTCTGCACACTACTAGAACTGTTACATAACCACATATGTGTGAGGAAGTCGGTGACCATTCACACTTCCCTAAATACTGGAGGAATATGCTACTCTACGGAAAATAAAGCCACTTTCCTCACGAACCTGTGGGTTGCTCCAAGATACAACCAGCAGAAGCAAATGATTTTCCCCTTTAAAAGGCACTTTTTACATGCCTTGAATCTAAAAAGACATTTCATTAAGAGTAAATTGTGAAATGTTTAAATGTACGAAGTGCACATCTGTCTCCTCTTGGAAAAACATCACCGTATTAAGTCATTCTGGGCAGTAAATGTGCACTGAAGCTGTTCTCACATGCTTCTTTTCTTGCTCATGGAGTGAAACTTGCTGAGGTTGTCCAGTCTATTCTGTGTGTGCTGCACTGTCAGAGCTGGAGAATACAGGATGAAGCTCTGTTGTGCAACCTGCTGCTGTCAGCCCAAATGGCAAAATGGCACTTTCTCTCTCTCACGCAGAGTGGCCTTCGTTTGTTCATGTCGAAATCCCACAATGTGATCTCACCAATCTTCCAGCTATACCATGTTCACGAGATGTTCCTCTCAATAATGATTTCCAACTTGTATAGTAGTATGCAGGGTACACATTCAGATTTCTAATATGTGTTATGTTGGTGGACCGTTTCAGATGGCGTTGCGCCGTACTATTGTGAATCGGGCAAAAAGCATAAACTAGGGTCAGGTTGAAGGCTGTGGAGAATGGCATCTGCACTCTGACTCTCAGACACTGAGGGTGGCCGGTTGCCTAGGGACAGTCCTGCCTGTCTAAATACACTGTTTGAAACGTGTTACCTTTCTATAAAATCTGTGGCGCTGAAGGCTCGCGAGTATCGGGGAGCTGCCGACTGCAGGGCTTCTGTAAGCAGCGCTCCTCCTCTGCACAGCTGTGTCCGTTTCAGCTCCTCTCTCTGCGAAGCTCTCCAGGCTCTTATTCAAATCATGGTAGTCTATTTTACATGTAAATATTGAGGCTGCCCAGTTCTCAGGCTTGGACTGCCATGATTACGAAGCGATAAATGGTCACTCATGTCACTTGCAGTGCAAGCTTAATTGCCATACATCTTTCACACATAAAGTTGTTTATTTAGATTGAATTTGAAAGCACAAGATGTATGATTTCCTTTAAAGGGTTAGTTCACCCAAAAATGAAAATTCTGTCAGTAATTACTCACCCTCATGTTGTTCCAACCCCGTAAGACTTTCGTTCATCTTCGGAACACAAATTAAGATATTTTTGATTAAATCTGAGAGTTGTCTCACTCCTCCATAGGCTAAGGGACTGAAAGGGACTCCTAAGGGACTGAAACTTGCTGGCCCAGAAAATGTATTAAAGACATCGTTAATATAGTCCAAGTGACTCCAGTGGCTCGATCTTAAGTTTATAAAGCGACGAGAATACTTTTTGTGCGCAAAAACAAACAAAAATAACGACTTTATTCCACTTTTCATTTCCTTCTCTCTGGGCCTCGGGTCTTTTCACGTAGTGTTTAAGCGTAGCGCGTCTGTGTTGTACGTCACCACGTATCACACATGACCAGCGTCGGCCAATAG
This sequence comes from Squalius cephalus, assembly GCF_949319135.1. Taxonomy (NCBI): domain Eukaryota; kingdom Metazoa; phylum Chordata; class Actinopteri; order Cypriniformes; family Leuciscidae; genus Squalius; species Squalius cephalus. Next base: position 28,667,676 of record NC_137130.1, read on the forward strand.
TGAGCCTACGTGGTGACGTGCAACACAGACACGCTACGCTTAGACAACTCTCAGATTTAATCAAAAATATCTTAATTTGTGTTCCGAAGATGAACGAATGTCTTACGGCGTTGGAACAACATGAGGGTGAGTAATTAGCCTACTGACAGAATTTTCATTTTTGGGTGAACTATCCCTTTAAGGCTTTGTAAACATGTTGGGGTTAGGACAATTTAATTTAATTTTAAATGCTTGTTGCTGTTCATAGTTCATATATATATATATATATATGAATGAAGGTTCATGGGCGTGCGTGCGGCTCAACCGCAAAACATGTAAAGCGAACGCACCAGAGTTATGTTTGGGACCATTTTTCACCATCATGACTATAAGTTTGCGTGTGCATTCGCAGCCTTTTGTTTTGTGCAAATGTAAGTTGTAATATTGTGTTTATTTTGTGTTGGCCTAACGTATCTGATGATTTATCTCATATAGGATGCATTTGGTTAAGAATTAACACTGTAGTAAAGCGTGATCATCTTCAGCGCGCACAGCTCAAACGGGTCTGCACGACTAATGACTATGATTGAGATTGTCATATTATATAACATTATAAAGAGAACAATATTGTAATAAAACATTGTGAATTATTTGGGTTTAGTTGCCGTGTTTCATCGCGTTGCTCCTGGAAGAGCGCGTCCACAACACATCATTCTGAATGGCACGCACGTAACTTAGTTCAAGTTCACTTGTGCATTTGCGTCAGTATTGGTCATTTGCGTTGTATTAGTCGTTATATTTGATTATTAAATAAGTCATTTAATTAAATGATCAATCACATCGAAACATTTTACAATCCTACTATCCCTTTATTTATATTAAAAACCCACCTCATTCATTTGGTGAGGAACATAGCGTTTTGAGCTGCATTTGCAGACCCTGTCATGCTGTTGGCTATATGCCACTGCAGTGGACGCAAATTGCACTAGGCTAACGATTAATCGATTAATTGACCGTTAATTGAAACGACGATCGATCATGGGAATTTGTGAAAATTGACATCCCTACTAGAGATGGTAACTGTTAATGGATAAAAATGTTGGAATTATGCAAAAACGATGAAGCCTGTATGGAATCATGTGCATTATAAGGCATTATCATAATGCATTATCATAATGCAAGCTGCGCTGTGGACTTAAAATGAACTATTTAAAACACGCCTATTTTGAGGTCATCTAGAGTGCTCTCATAGTGCACTACTGCATCAGACACCGAGACAAGCGTGCATTTCGTAGTCTTTTTATATTCACTTAAAATTCCTTTTGTTCTTTGGCACATAAGTGCTGTATATATGAAATTAAAATAAAACATCAGTTGTTAAATAACATGATTTGAAAATTAAAGAGTACAATGATCGTTAATATCTCAGATTATTGATCCGATGATCCGCTTATGTAATGATAGCCACAGGGCTGTTTTAGTATTTTATTCACAGTGCAACGCAGTGATTTAAAACTATAATACCAGACAGAAGATCAGTTCCTTTTGGGTTAAGATTCTGAAGTATTATGAAGGCTTGATTGTAAGCCACTGAGCTTCAGTCAGTCAAGTTGAAGTTCTGCAGCTGTGTTCATTCTGATCAGCTCTCTGTAGCCCACAGAAAGACACGCAAGTACAGAAGCCTCACAATGCCATTCAAAGCTGTCACTGAGTGTTATTTGAACAGGTAAAATCCCTCCCAATGTTGGGATCCATGTTGTTTTTACTGCAAGCCGCATAAGCCAAGAGACGTGTGTGCATGTTTCACCAGCCGCACACGCTGTAAGCCTGCATCGGGCTACGAGACTGATGAGAAGTGACAAGATAAGTCCCGGCTCAAGTGCAGGGGCCCGTCTCTTCTCTCCACAGGGGAGAAATGCACGCTTCTGTGCCGGGAAAATAAAGAGGAGAAGAAAAACATTGGGACAGGATAGGTTTGGATAGCCGTTGAGGGTTGCGGGGAAGGCAGCCTCCCCGAGAGCACGGGTGCGTGCGAGAAGCCATCATTGGGAATATTTTAATCTCTGTTGCTGGTTTATGTAACAGTCACGTGACCATGTCAGTGACGTGACATCACAGCTTGCCCTACTCTTGTTTTCACTCAATCGTTCACGAATCTCTCTATATGCACAAAGGCAGTATAGTGAAGGCAAACGGAGACTGGACCACAGAGCTAATACCAGGTCTTGTGGTGGTGATGGTTCAGCTTTTACGACTGCTGGAGAAGATAAAGGGAGTGAAACAGTGGCCATGCCTCTTTGTGGATGTGCACGTGTGTGTTTTTGAGTCGTGTGAGGAATAGAGGAGCAAGTTCTGTGTTTGGAGGGCCGCTGATCGACATCAATGAGAGAAACGGCCCTCCCAGTTCACGGCCGAGACGAAATGGCCATGAAGCTTTTGTTCTGGGAATTAGAGCAGCATTTGAAAAGGTAAAGTGTGTTTTACACTACCATATATATATTAGATGTGAGACGAGGCAGTTTACACAGCATTTTCTATTCATATGCTTTCTGATTCTTCCTTGGAAGATATTTTAAACCAAGATGCAAATGCATTTGCCATCATGAATGAAAAGTGTGGCATCTATTTGTTGGAGAGTCTCAGGAGGTCTTTGTTCCTCTGGAGCATCATATGTGTGTCAGATTAATTTGGTCATTTTAATGAGGAAATCATGTTCAGTCAGTTGATTTATGCGCAAAGAAGAGAAATCGAGAGAATCAAAGTATATTTTGGTTCACAGAAGGACTGTTTTAGTGCAAAATAATATTTGCGTGCATTGAAATGCTTTTAGATAGCAATGCATGTCAAACGTCTCCATTGTTTTGTTAATTCCTGTCAGGTGTCATTTGATCTCTGTTGAAATTCATTTACATTTACACATATGGCAGAGGCTTTTATCCAAAGAAACTTGCATTGCATTTAACATTTGTTTTTTGTTAATGCATTCCCTGGGTATTGAACCCATGACTTGGGCGTTTCTAGAGCAAAGATCTTCCGTTCGAGCTACAATCAAACTTTAAGTGGAAAGGGTAGATGGATGATTTGTTCTGTTGACCTTTTGAGCCAGATTTCTAGACAGAAGCTTCTTTATCAATGACAAACATGTTCTTCTTGTTCACTATGTTGAGTACACACTGTCCAGAGAATCTTCTACTGATCCAATCAGGTGTTCATATAAATTGTGTCATAGTACTTAGCTGGAGTAATAGTGTGTGCCATGGCCTGTTTTTTAATTGTGAGATGGCGAACTGTGATCGCCACACAAAGATGTCAATAAATGAGTAGATGTCGTTCAGTTGAGCGCTCTGAATGGTGGTAGTGTGAGGTCAGGTCATGGACAGCAGAGGTATATTTGGACTTCATAATTGCTTAAATCCACTTCCAGTCAAAGAGCCTGGAACAGCTAACAGCGTCCTGAGCAGCTTAGTGTGGGGCTTCATTTGGTGTGCACTTCATTAGGATAAGTGATCTATTTTTACTGGATGCAAGCGTACACACTTGGTTTAAACATTACAGCAGTGTTAAATCCCACTGATGTTTTCAAAGGTTTACCATTAGTGGACAGGACTTATGCAATGTTTCAGAGGAACTGAGGATATCTGTTGTCATTTGGCGGGAAATGATCCTGTGAGCACAATGAAGCATTCCTCTGAGCTTACCGGTTGGGTGTTACGCCACCTTTATTATAGTTTATCCATGTGGATGATAAGTACACACCTTTACAACAGAAATTAACCAACCTAACCACAATCATGACTCAAGATGACAGCGTGTTGAAACTGCAAAGCTGATGTAACTGTGGATTGTGAAATATCCACATCTTATATGCAAACTAAGGCATATTATTAATATTATTATTACACATCTTTGTTGTCAGATATTTTTGTGTCATGACTGTTGTAGTCATAGTAGTCATAGTGTTATAGTAATAGTCTGTTATAACTATATATAATTGACTGTTGTCCCTAACGATTTCCTACATATCTAGTTTCATTTCTCTTATCATTCTTTGCTTACATTATGATATCAACTCAATGTTTCATGTCCATTTATTTATATTTTTTATATGAATATACATCTCGGGCAGATATATATAATCAAAAAAAAATGTAGTATGTGGTTATTGTTGGAGATTTTTAAACTTAGTCATGATATAACTGAAGTAGCGACAGATATATTCCTCTATATTGTGGCATACATCCAAGTGAAATGGATTATCGGAAAACACAAAAATGTAGGGCGGGACCGGGTTCTGTCCATCAGCTCTGCCTCCATTCAGTTTACAACCGAAGGCGGGCTTGCATTCGATAGTAAGAAAGAGGCGCGTTTAAGCGGACTAAATGATTGGAGAAGTCCAGCATAACGTCACTGGAGAGAAGTCATTTCACTGAAAGATTGACTAATGACATTTTGATTAAGAATTACAGGTCAAAACATGCATGAATTGTTCACAATAAGATTAATAATGTGCATTTAGAAAATATAATTTTCATTTCATGCTTTGAAAGCTGTATATGTAGCTAAGTGGAACACAGTTGGAACATCATGCTTGTTAGCATTTAAAAAGGTAAAAAAAACAAAACAAATTTAAGTTTGAGGTATACCATAGTTTCATCACCATAGTGTGAGATGTATAACTGTCCTGTTGAATTAGTGCGTTTGGGTTTAGTTTGCTCATCTGTCTTCTGTCTCTGTAACTGAATTGGCATCACCCTGAGCCTTGCAAACCAAGCACATGTGCAGGCGCAGATAATATGAAGCACGCTGATGTGTAGTTAAACACGTTCATTAACGCTCACATGAGATTAGTTAGCTGCGTTTAAAGCATAGGGGACCGAGTTTTATCTAAACATGTTGTGGATGCTTTCTGCATTAAGACCTTGGAACAGGGCATTGATTTTATACATGTCCACTGTAGTGGTGGACACACCAGGACTTGAAGCATGTTTATCAGACATTTTGGGACATAACAAGTGAATCACAAGAAGTCAATAGGAAAATAAATTATATATCAATATTCCTATGAAATATTAGATGTAATAATTGGCAACATTTTTATAATATGTTGACATAAGAACATTAATATGCAAATTAGATGCATTGTATTGAAGGGGACTTCCCATTTATGGCCATTTTACCCACATATTGCATAACAAGTAAAATGGTATATTAATTCATTCCGTTATATCTTTCATAACATAGTTGAGAATCATCTTTATACAGACTTTGTTTAAAAAAAATATGACGTTTTATCTTTAAAAAGTTTCATTGTCTTATTGGGAGTCCCTGGGACGGTTGAAGGTCCTGATGGGGCTCCAGAAACCCCTGCTTTAGGGATTCACTCCAGTGCAGTTCCGCTGCTTGCCGATAAGTGGCGGCATACAAACGCGGTGCTCAAAGCAGAGGCAATTGCCCTTCAAATATTGTTTTGCCCGTGTATTCAATTCAACTAAACAAACTGGAAAATATTTTTCAGAAATCTGTATAAAAAAAAAAAAAAAAAAAAAAAAAATAAATAAAAAAAAACTTCTCCCCCAGAGAAGGGCCGTGCAAGAGACATAACATGGAGAAACGTATTATTTCTGCCTGCTTCCTGTGGTAAAATAGATGCTGAGTAATAGAAATGGGCTGATAAGAGCTGTTGGTGCCTTGAGACTTCTGGTGGAAATAACATCAACTCGCTCCAACCGGATTGTCGAATAAGGCAAGTCGCGTTTGAATAAATTATCCAGAGCGAGTCGGAAGAGCGCCAAACGGGGACGTCGCTGCATAGATTAGTCAAATCCCGCCCGCTCTCCGCCAATGGCGTGCTCAGCTGTGCTGGTGTAAAATATATTATGCAAATAGCCCAGGCTGCAGATATTCACCAGCGCAGAGATGAGCTGACCTTGGAGTTTCTTTGTGCTGCGGCACTGGATGTACGGTCTCTTGATAAAGCGAGCTTTTCTGCCGGGGAGTCACGGCATAATATCCCTGCAAACGCACACAAAGGATGTAATGCTGGAAAGGCTGTAGGAAGGACACGCGCTCGCTTCCCTGCCCGGTTTCATATGGACGCAATAGCATGAATTCTCCATGCTATTCCGTGGCGATGGATCTTGGTGTTTGTCAGCTTAGAAATTTCTCAATATCCTTTCTCTCGTCGTTGTTGGGGACAGAGACTTCGTCCGTCAAGCTCGACAATAGGTAAAATGTCAGACTTAATATGCTCGTGATAAAGGCTAAAGCTTGTGGCATGTATTGTGCAAAATTAGAGCGGTGGAAATGAAAATATACGCGGTGCTGTTTTGGAGAATTCGTCTCATTTTATATCACAGCTGAGCGTTTTGATGGCTTCGGTCGGGTTAAACCCTCAGCTGTAACGCTAAGCTGCTTGCCTGCTGTTTCACTCACAGTGCCTGAAAGATGGTGCTGAGTTTCTAAGTGTATCTTTCTGAATAAGCGACAGATTACAGCAGGGCTTGACGTGTTCTAGAGGTTTCCACAGAAAACACTGTAACGTTAGTGTGTGTAATATTACATAACCTTGAAGCGATGATTTTCGTCATTTTGTGTGTTTAGGGTGATGTTGTTTTGCTGTTGCCATAGTTTCTCGTGTAATTAAGCAGTGAAGTGACGATTCTCTCTCTTTTCCCCCCACAGCTCATCGGGTGCCAGTGTTGTGGCCATAGACAACAAAATTGAACAAGCGATGGTAAGTCATCTTGCTTTTCTCATCATGAATAGTGCATATTTAAACAGATATATTGTTTACATGATGTAAGCAGTCTATCGAGTTGCATCAGTGCCGGGGGAATGAATTATGTAATCATCATCAAATTATAGCAGTTCTGTCATTGCGACGGCGTCGATTCTGAACGTTTCAATGTTTTGAACATGGTAAGCTTTCGCTCTTGACTAGTCCAGGTTTAGTTTGAACTGAAAAGCTGGTAAGAAAACGAGTGAAGTGTTTGTTTGCTGACTTGCCTGGGGTTTTGCCTGCGTGCTCACGCGATCTGTGCGCCTTGTTACTGTTGCTAGGCAAACCCCTTAGCTTTTACTCCTAGTTAAAAATATCTCGGCTTCTGATTGGCCTGACGCGGTGTGGGACGGCCATTTTGTCGGTTTGGTGACGCAGAGCAGCGGCATAAAGGGAGGGAGGGACTGTGGGTTTCGAGCAGTAGCAGGTTAAAGGGATAGTTCACCCGAAAATGAAATTTCTGTCATTTACTCGCCCTCATATTGCTCCAAACCTGCATGAGTTTCTTTCTTTGGTTGAACGTGAAAGATATTTTGATGAATGATGCTAATCAGACAGAAGTCGATGGCTACCATCAACTGACTGGTTACCATCATTCTTTAAAATATCTTCTTTTGTGTTCAACCGAAGAAAGAAAACTCATAACGTGACAGGTTTGAAGCAACTTAAGTGTGAGTAAATGATTTTCAAGACTTTATTCCAAACCTTCATAACCGTGAACACGGCACCTCAGAGTTTCCACATAACAATGTGATACGTGTAATAAAATGAAGATGTTTTTGAACGTGTGTGTAAATGAACACAAATGTTTTGGTTTGAATAAACAAAAAGAAAGATATGAAAATAACGCTTTGCTGTCCACTTTCAGGATCTTGTGAAGAGTCACTTGATGTATGCTGTCCGTGAGGAGGTGGAGGTGTTGAAAGAACAGATTAAAGAACTGATTGAGAGAAATTCTCAACTGGAACAAGAAAACAACCTGCTGAAGAACCTGGCCAGCCCGGAGCAGCTCGCACAGTTCCAGGCGCAAGTTCAGACCGGCTCGCCCCCGTCGTCCTCCTCCACGCAAGGAGCGCAGCAGCCGCCCGCCCCGTCGGCCCAACTGGCAGCACAAAACTCGGGACCTTCGGCATAGCACAGGATGAAAGTTCCCATTGAGGGCGACTGAGTGGTTCGAACCGTAAAGGAAACGGACTGAAGCTTATGAACAAACATGCCTCGCTCACATGTTAGACTGATGAAATTTGCACACCTTTCAAAACTTGACAAATGTCGTACTGAGGCGATTTATACACCGGTGACAATCCAGTTGGCTGAGGTTGGGACGTTGACAAAATCCACAGAATGTGATTGTCAGTTGGAAGAAAAACAATCGGAGTGGACACGATATAAAGAATCACTGTGCCTGTGTCTAAAGTCATGTTGGTTTTCAGTCATGTCTCCCTTTCCTTTTGTAGTGTAAATGCTGACGGCGGTCTTTTTAGACTGCGAGCTTCTAGTAAAGCAAGCACTTTTCTGGTGACGAATGTGATGAAACTTTGAAGATCTGCCAATCTGTGCCCCAGCTGGCATGGGGAAGGCAGACGCATCGATGACGTTCATAGTTGCATTGGGGGTAATCATGATACTCTTTTGAATGAAGAAGACGAGGAGGCATGATGCTTAAAATCTGCATTCGTTCTCTGCGCAGTGAGAATGACGGATGAGACGCAAGCTGAATATTCGAGGTGGACGGGCTGTATATTATTGTATGATTAGTGTAAGTATTTTGTAAAATAGCGATATCATGTGAAGCGGTTAAAGAGACACTATATAGGTTGTACATATTTAAAGGGTAGCGAGGTAGTTGGAGGAGACGACATCCCTTTTTTTTTATGCTGTTAAGCAGGATCAGTCTTACGATATTTATCTGACAAACGGACAAAAAAAAACTACTACATCTAACACCCGCTGTACACTACTTTGTTCACTTGAGATGATTTGAAGTATTACAACCATGTGATTTCTGTTTTCAGTTTGGACAGTGAAGTATTCTGGATCAATCTATTAACTTACAGTTACTCTTGACTATCATATAGCTGACATGGATTTGCATTGTGTACACAACTTGTATGCTTATGTTCTGTGCATGTTCTCAAACCAGGAGATAAGTTGTAAAATACTGTAATTGCACTTGCCAGTTGCACTTAACAACTCTCAATAAAGTCATGTTTGTGAGAAAAATCCTTGAGATGCTTTCGCTTGTGTGGCATGCCAGGTGCATTCATTTAACCAGACTACTGAATAAACTAGACATGCTTGCCAGGGTTTATCATAGCACAGGGATGTGGTGAGTGTTTATATCATTGCAGGTTTTTGTTTTGTTTTTTCAGTTCAAATGTTAGTTGGCCAAACAGCTGTAGTCGAGTTAAAATAATTGTTTCTTGAAGACGTGATGAAACAGAAGTATAGACTGATCATTTTTGATAACTGTAACATTATTGTAAAAGGAAAGTGTAAATCTAATGTCGTTTTCACAGGAAGATCGAGTTATATTTAAGATTAATAACATGCGTTTAGAAAATGTTCATTTTCATTTCATAGTACATTTCAAATGGCATTATTTTGTTGGCCTTCATAGTAGCCTAGTGCATAATGTAATCTTTTAACTGTACCATGATGGCTATATAACAGATAGGAATTTAACAAGTATCTTATCTAAATAAGTCCCTCTTTATGATGCTTGAAAAATTGAAATGATTGAATTGAAAATAATTCCTCTTCAGTTGATCCATGTTTTCTTAGGGACTAGATGGTAAAGCTCAGAAAAATAAGGATCAAGAGTCGAGGTGACACAAACTTCAAGGGACAGTTCATCCAAAAATGAACATTTTATCATTTACTCTCCCTCCAGTTGTTCTAAACCTTTATGAGTTTCTTTCTTCAGTTGAACACAAAGGAAGATATTTTGAAGAATGTTTGTAACCAGAAAGTTGACGGTAGCCATTGACTTCCATTGTATTTTTTGTTTTCCTACTGTGGAGATAAATGGGTGCCATCAACTCTGACAACCAACATTCTTCAAAATATCATCTTTTGTGTTCAACAGAAAGAAAGAAACTCATACAGGTTTGGAACAATATGAGAGTGAGTAAATGATTTTTGAGTGAGACAGACTCTTCATTTTTGGGCGAACTATCCCTTTCATAAAGACCTGATCCAGTGGGGTTGCCTGCGCCGTAGTGTGCTGTCTGCTAATTTTACATGACAAATCATAATCTACTGTCACGTAACATTCATGAATGTTTACATAAAAAAAAAAGATATAACATTTAAATGACTTTGAACTGCTTAAAGCGAAATGTTAATGAGGCATTATCCAAATGTGTTTGACGTTTATTTGAAAAAGGCTCACGCAAACACAGTTAAATAGAGAAATAGATCATGGCAATCATCAATCACAAATAAATATGATAAAAATAATAAGATGTCAACAACAAAAATGGTTCTGTAGAAAAGCACGTGTTCCCTTCATCCAGGGACACTGTAAACATGTGTGACAATGTCATGTAGTTTTGTACACTAGATCCAGCTCAGCATACAAGACTTCAACCTTCCAGTCTTCCTTCAGATTGTGTCCAATCACACGAAGAATCTCATTCAGGTGTACGGCAGGGTGTGTGAACGACACTGGGACTCACATTCCCATTCGGATACTTTGAATTATCTGAAAAATTGCTGAAAACAAGAAAGGAAAATTACGGAATCAGTTTATTATTACACAAACAGGAATAGCAATCAGCACATATAATCTAAAAAACTTTAATATCACCTGATCCACAGACAACAAATACAAAGAGTGCCAGAAGCCATGGCCCCACCGGATATTTCTCCTCCTGCGGTCGCTGAAACAGTGAAAGTTGAAATGTTTCATAAATAAAAAATAGATATTTCATAAACAAAACAAAGCTGTGGTATCTGTTTACACATGACACAAATGTCTGCATAATGTCACAGTAACAAAAAGAAAAACACCTGAAGACTTGTTGATTTGTCCATACACAAAATTATCTTTGTGCATCAAGATATACCAAAAAGCCATTTTATCTAATACAGCCATTTCAGCCATTTATCTTTATATACAGGGGCTGGACAATGAAACTGAAACACCTGGTTTTAGGCCACAATAATGTATTAGCATGATGTAGGGTCTCCTTTTGGGGCCAATACAGCATCAATTCGTCTTGAGAATGACAGATTCAAGTCCTTCACAGTGGCCAGAGGGATTCTGAGCCATTCCTCTTCCAGAACAGTGGCCAGGCCCATATGTGATGCTAGTGGAGGAAAACGTTTCCAGACTCGCTCCTCCAAAATATCCCAAAGCGGCTCAAAAATATTTAGATCTGGTGACTGTGCAGGCCATGGGAGATGTTCAACTTCACTTTCATGTTCATCAAAGCATTCTGTCACATGCATTGGTGCTTTATCATGCTGATACGTGGCAACCCCGTACAATGTTTGAAACATTAGGTGCACATTATCCTCCACAATGGTTCGATATTCCTTGGCAGAGTCCATCAAGCACAGAAGGGAATGCCATGATATTGCAGCCCAAACCATCACTGATCCACCCTGTGCTTCACTCTGGACAGCAACAGTCCAGGTGTTGAGCATCTCTGGATCTTCTCCACACCGTAACGCACGGATGTGGGAAAGACAGTGAAGGTGGACTCATCAGAGAACAATACATGTTTCTCTCCACAGAAGATCTGCACTGTTGGCAGCACTGAAACCGACATTTGGCATTGGAACGAGTGACCAAAGGTTTGGTTATAGCAGCCCGACCTTGAATACTGACTCTGTGGAGCTCCAGATGAACAGTTTTGGCGGAAACATGAGAGTCGAGGTGCACATCTGTGGACAGCTGTGGACTTATGTGTTTTTTTTTGGATACGGGTTAGTACCTGGACATCTCTTTCAGACAGCTTCCTCTTGAGTTGACAGTTACTCCTGTTGGATGTGGTTGGTCCTGTATGTTGGTATGCCGACATTACCCTGGATCCCACAGCTCTCGATAAACCACAAAGAGTTGCTGTCCTGGTCACAGATGAGCCAGCGAGACGAGCATCAACACATTTATCCTCTTTTGAACTCTGATATGTCTCCCATTATGTTGTGTGGATTGCAATATTTTATGTTCAGCTGTGCTATTGCTCTGTTCATTCAATCTTCACACTCAGCTCTTACTGATGGAATGTAAGATCAGTGAAGATTGTATATAGTTGTGAAACCTCCAACACTATATTGGCCAGTGTTTCAGTTTCACTGGTAAACCCCTATCTATATACCCTATATAGGAACACAGAATTCAACTCTTGTCTTTTTGTGCATGACGTACGAAAAATTATGTCAAAGTGCCCGTCTCTGCGAGTATCCTTGTAAACACAGTCGCTCGTAAACGGATCCACATAAGACATTTGGATGTTAATAATCACTATCATATTTATTGTCATGATGGCCGAAATACTCATTAACATACTTCATCATCTGAATCTTCATCAAGCATTAACCCATGCCACATTCTCACAGTAAATACAACTGCAGCTTGCCACACAGGGCAAAATGATTTCATTGATGCCTATGACAGATGTAGTGACCCGGTTAAACTGCACCTTTACAAGGGAGGGTCACCAATGGTCAGATTAGTTATGTGCATCTGTCATCAGTTTGTACAACTGTAGCCATGGCAACAACACAGGCGTCAACGTTAACTAAAGCTGGTTTGCATCATGTAGTGACTCAATAAAGCTTATTGAGCAGATTGTGATTATGTAAAGCAATAGCACGTTTACACTGCATGCGAATTAAGCCTAATTTCAGATGATCCCCGATACTGAAGATAATTACTAGGTGAAGAATTAGACTTGGACTCGCCTCATGTGATGTTTGAATAAAACCATCGATAAAACTGATAACGGCTTCGAAATGAGTCATGATAACCCCAAATCATGCACATTAAAAACGAAATCCATACATAAATGACACGAGCATCATTCGTTTACGTGTATACAGACGACAAACGACCGTCTTACCAGGGTCTTCGCCACGTTCCCTCTCTGAGTGATGTTTTTGCTGTGCTTCTCGTTTGCCATACGGATTCTTTGTTTTGCTACCATCTTCCGAGCCAGCGTATATGTATAAATGAAACGCTACAGTCAATCAAATATATTGCTTTATCTGAGGTGATGCTTCAGTCCCCTTCCCTGCACCTGCTCCCCTAAACCGATTTATGCGGGACGGAAGTGCGCCTCCATGTAGACTAATAACGTCTAGAGGGACGCGCTCGCGCTTTAGCCCAGCTCCATTGAACTGCACACATTTCTGCTTTTCCTTGAGATGTTTTCACTCAAAACATTGATTTGTCACACTCTAAAGGTTAATTTGATGATAATTATGAATAATAATAATTAATAATAATAACAATAATAAATATGAGAACTAAATAAACATGTTATTCCCTTCTGGGAAATCCAGCTGAAACTGGTATTTGTTTTGGAACATGGTAGCTTTTCCATCTAGCTGTTTATTAGCTGTTCCAAGCTGGTCATAAACTGGTCACTGGCCGTAGTTATTAGCAGGTCTAACCTGGTCACTATCTAGCCCTTCATTAGCTGGTCACTAGATGGACCATGCTGGTCATAGTCCAAAATGATTATTAGCAGGTGTAAGATTTATCACTAGTAGCTGGACCAAGCTGGTCAATGCTTAGGGTGTTCACTAGCAGGTCCAAAATGGTTTTAGCTGTTTTTAGGATGGTTATGGCTGGTTAAAGTTGGTCACTTGCTGCATGATATGTGGTCACTAGCTGGATCAATCTGGTCATAGCTGTTCCTGAATGGTCATTAGCTGGTCACAGCTGAACAAAGCTGGTTATTAGCAGGTCCAAGACGGCCACTAGCTGGGTCAAGCTGGTTAATGCTTATCTAAGATGGTCACTAGCTGGTCTACAATGGTTTTAGCTGTTTTTAGGATGGCCATAGCTAGTCCAGGTTGGATGTTGACCTGTTGTTATTAGTGGATTGAAGCTGTTTATTCTCTTTTCTAAGCATGTCGTTTTTATAATTTTTTATTTTTTTTTTATTTTACGTTTTACAAAAAAGCTAAAGAAAACAAAATACATTTAGAAAATATATACAAATCAATGAATAATAATATAAATAATAACAACAACAATATCAATTATTATTACTAACTATTACAACTATTAATAATAATGATACAAAAAGGGGGGGGAAAAAAAGAGTAAAGTTTGCTGTTTTACCAGATACTACGTTGCAAAAAAAAGAAAAATCTTGATCTGGCATAACAAGCTTGTTTGTTGCTTCAACTCAAATTTTAAAATTTTATTCCCAAGTAACTTTATTTATTTAGTTGCAGTGGGCTTTTCCATGTCTTTTTAATTCTTTAGGGAGTACAGAGCTTTCCCACTGAGTTTCCCCACAACCGCCAAGGTGAATAATGCCCTATTTTTGCAGTATTTTTGAGTCGGTGCCAGTTAGTCAGATACGAGGTTGCCACGGCACAGGTCCTACAAGACGATAAAGTGGTTGCTTAGCAACTGCATCAAGGGGGTTGTGCACAGCAGCGCGCACCTTCAATGCAAAGAGCTCAGGCGTTCTCTGGGCTCACATTTCGCATTACAACGCATGTTGTGAAGCGGGTCCACAGTGCACTTTCCATTTCTGCTGTGTTCAAGACTCAGCCAGCCGTGCAAAATGCCACATTGTGCAAATAGCTGTGCAGTATTGTGCCTGACATTCTTTTGAGATGTTCTGACGCATACATATTTGCTTTATCTCTTGTATAATTAATCTCCAATCCCTCAGAGCATGAGCACCACATCTTTTTAATACAAGAAATATTAATCAGCATTCTTAAGATTTGAGCAATGATTATTTTGAGGGATGAGGCCCTTATATGTTACATGTTATAGATCACAAATGTTCTCAAGGGCATGCTGAGTAACAACTGTGTTTCATAGCTGCACTGCATTGACTTTCTCCATTCCTATCATGCTTTATGACCGTAGCACATACCACAACACAGGAGAACTGAGATGCATACTAATAACGAAACTGATCCATAAAACATAAACACCGCTTGCAAATAGCACACCCATTCACCAGAAATTTGATAACATAGAGCAAACAGCATTCCTAAGTAGTCTGTTCATTTGATTTTAAGGACAGAAGATGCATTGGTGTTCTGATTTTCAGACGAGCGATGGTTAAAAAGTCAAGAAAAGAGGACGTAGTGAGTCCTGTTGTGTGACCATAGCAAAAAATTTAAAGAAGTAAAACCTTTAACCTAGATGTCACCTCAACAGCTGGTTTAACTTCCTCTGTTTGAGCTTGAAATTATTTCTCTCTGTGTACCACAAGGGTTTCTCTTTCCCTCTCCTTTGCTTTCCCTCACACACATTTATACATACAAATTGGCACATTCACTCTCTGCATTCACCTAATTCACAAGTGGGCATCCTCTTTTCCCTCCTCCTCACGTATCCTCAGCACAGTGTCCCTCTGTGTCAGGTGCCAGAACAATGTACTAGAAGACGGGTCCTTTATGTTTGCTTTCAAATATTAACCATCAGAAGAAACACAAAAATCTTTATTTATTGATTTATTTATTTATTTATTTTTAACACTCCAAGCAAACTCCATTGTCCTGAAAGTCAGTGCCGGTGCAGCCGCATTTTAAATCCCTGAGCCAAAAAAGGGCGAGGAAATGTCTGACCTAGATTCAGATCTTATTTCTCCTAAATTACTTGTCCAATTATGCTCTAACTAAATGGGGAAGACAGTGTATTCACTGAATAATATTAAGGTATGGAAAACAGGAGGAGAGATAATCATCATGGATAGCTTGAGTCATATGCATGTGTCATAATTTACATAGAATCAGATGGATATGCTATTAAAATGAATGGTGGATATAAACAACACTGAGGTAATGAACAGTACTTTATTCGCCAGTGTGGGCTTGGCACGCCATGTCAATTTACATTATTGCAAATATCCTTCAACAACCTTCAGTTCACTGAAAAATGAAAACTCGACATTATTAAAAATGGACATTATTTACTCAACCTCGTGTCCTTCCAACCCTGTTGGACTTTCTTTCTTCTGTGGAACATAAAAAAGATGTTTTGAAGAATATTTAAACAGTTCTTGTCTATATAATGAAATTCAATGGGGTCCAAATGTTTCAAGATTCAAAAAGGGCATAAAGGTATGGCATGAAATAAATCCATGCCACTCAACATGTATATTTATACAAAAAATATAGTTTTAAATATAGCTCCCAGTTACGTTGATCATCATCCTCCGTGTATTTTAAGGGTTAGTTCACCAAAAATTGAAAATTCAGTCATTAATTACTCACCCTAATGTTGTTCCAAACCCGTAAGACATTTGTTCATCACTGGAACACAAATAAAGATCTTTTTGATGACATCTGAGAGCTTTCTCTTAATCCATTGACATCTACGCAACTACAATTTTAACGCTTCAAAAAGTCCATAAAGAGATCGTAAAACTAATCCATATGAATTGACCAGTTTAGTCCACATTTTCTGAAGAGAATCGATCGCTTTATATGATGAACAGATTTAATTTAGGCTTTTATTCACATTTAAATATTGATCAGAGAACATTAATAGAAGCTCAACAGAATCTGCTTGACATGTGAGAATTAACCTCTTGCGGAAGCTCAAACGTGCTGCGTCACAAAAGAATGAACCTCATTGTTTCTTGCCGAAGTTCAAACGAGCTGTGTAACGTGAGAACGAACCTCATTGGTTCTTGCAGAAGCTCAAACGAGCTGTGTAACGTGAGAACAAACCTCATTGGTTCTTGCAGAAGCTCAAACGTGCTGCGTAACACGAGAATGAACCTCATTGGTTCTTGCAGAAGCTCAAACGTGCTGCGTAACACAAGAATGAACCTCATTGGTTCCTGCCGAAGTTCAAATGTGCTGCGTAACACGAGAATGAACCTCATTGGTTCTTGCCAAAGTTCAAATGTGCTGCGTAACACGAGAATGAACCTCATTGGTTCTTGCCGAAGCTCAAACGTGCTGCATAACGTGAGAATGAACCTCATTGGTTCTTGCCAAAGTTCAAATGTGCTGCGTAACACGAGAATGAACCTCATTGGTTCTTGCCGAAGCTCAAACGTCCTGCGTAACATGAGAATGAACCTCATTGGTTCTTGCCAAAGTTCAAATGTGCTGCGTAACACGAGAATGAACCTCATTGGTTCTTGCCGAAGCTCAAACGTCCTGCGTAACATGAATGAACCTCATTGGTTCTTGCCGAAGCTCAAACGTCCTGCGTAACACGAGAATGAACCTCATTGGTTCTTGCCGAAGCTCAAACGTCCTGCGTAACGTGAGAATGAACCTCATTGGTTTTTGCAGAAGCTCAAACGTGCTGCGTAACACGAGAATGAACCTCATTGGTTCTTGCAGAAGCTCAAACGTGCTGCGTAACACGAGAATGAACCTCATTGGTTCTTGCCGAAGCTCAAACGTCCTGCGTAACGTGAGAATGAAACTCATTGGTTCTTGCAGAAGCTCAAACGTGCT
Source organism: Squalius cephalus (assembly GCF_949319135.1). Classification (NCBI taxonomy): domain Eukaryota; kingdom Metazoa; phylum Chordata; class Actinopteri; order Cypriniformes; family Leuciscidae; genus Squalius; species Squalius cephalus. The sequence goes on from NC_137130.1 coordinate 28,685,059, forward strand.
GCGTAACACGAGAATGAACCTCATTGGTTCTTGCCGAAGCTCAAACGTCCTGCGTAACGTGAGAATGAACCTCATTGGTTCCTGCCGAAGCTCAAACGTCCTGCGTAACGTGAGAATGAACCTCATTGGTTCTTGCAGAAGCTCAAACGTCCTGCGTAACGTGAGAATGAACCTCATTGGTTCCTGCCGAAGCTCAAACGTCCTGCGTAACATGAGAATGAACCTCATTGGTTCTTGCCAAAGTTCAAATGTGCTGCGTAACACGAGAATGAACCTCATTGGTTCTTGCCGAAGCTCAAACGTCCTGCGTAACATGAATGAACCTCATTGGTTCTTGCCGAAGCTCAAACGTCCTGCGTAACATGAGAATGAACCTCATTGGTTCTTGCCGAAGCTCAAACGTCCTGCGTAACGTGAGAATGAACCTCATTGGTTCTTGCAGAAGCTCAAACGTGCTGCGTAACACGAGAATGAACCTCATTGGTTCTTGCAGAAGCTCAAACGTGCTGCGTAACACGAGAATGAACCTCATTGGTTCTTGCCGAAGCTCAAACGTCCTGCGTAACGTGAGAATGAAACTCATTGGTTCTTGCAGAAGCTCAAACGTGCTGCGTAACACGAGAATGAACCTCATTGGTTCTTGCCGAAGCTCAAACGTCCTGCGTAACATGAGAATGAACCTCATTGGTTCTTGCCGAAGCTCAAACGTCCTGCGTAACGTGAGAATGAACCTCATTGGTTCTTGCAGAAGCTCAAACGTGCTGCGTAACACGAGAATGAACCTCATTGGTTCTTGCAGAAGCTCAAACGTGCTGCGTAACACGAGAATGAACCTCATTGGTTCTTGCCGAAGCTCAAACGTCCTGCGTAACGTGAGAATGAAACTCATTGGTTCTTGCAGAAGCTCAAACGTGCTGCGTAACACGAGAATGAACCTCATTGGTTCTTGCCGAAGCTCAAACGTCCTGCGTAACGTGAGAATGAAACTCATTGGTTCTTGCAGAAGCTCAAACGTGCTGCGTAACACGAGAATGAACCTCATTGGTTCTTGCAGAAGCTCAAACGTGCTGCGTAACGTGAGAATGAACCTCATTGGTTCTTGCAGAAGCTCAAACGTCCTGCGTAACGTGAGAATGAAACTCATTGGTTCTTGCAGAAGCTCAAACGTGCTGCGTAACATGAGAATGAACCTCATTGGTTCTTGCCGAAGCTCAAACGTCCTGCGTAACGTGAGAATGAACCTCATTGGTTCCTGCCGAAGTTCAAACGTGCTGCGTCACAAAAGAATGAACCTCATTGGTTCTTGCCGAAGCTCAAACGTCCTGCGTAACGTGAGAATGAACCTCATTGGTTCTTGCCGAAGCTCAAACGTCCTGCGTAACATGAGAATGAACCTCATTGGTTCTTGCCGAAGCTCAAACGTCCTGCGTAACGTGAGAATGAACCTCATTGGTTCTTGCAGAAGCTCAAACGTGCTGCGTAACACGAGAATGAACCTCATTGGTTCTTGCAGAAGCTCAAACGTGCTGCGTAACACAAGAATGAACCTCATTGGTTCTTGCAGAAGCTCAAACGTGCTGCGTAACACGAGAATGAACCTCATTGGTTCTTGCAGAAGCTCAAACGTCCTGCGTAACGTGAGAATGAACCTCATTGGTTCTTGCCGAAGCTCAAACGTCCTGCGTAACTTGAGAATGAACCTCATTGGTTCTTGCCGAAGCTCAAACGTCCTGCGTAACGTGAGAATGAACCTCATTGGTTCTTGCAGAAGCTCAAACGTGCTGCGTAACACGAGAATGAACCTCATTGGTTCTTGCAGAAGCTCAAACGTGCTGCGTAACACGAGAATGAACCTCATTGGTTCTTGCCGAAGCTCAAACGTCCTGCGTAACATGAGAATGAACCTCATTGGTTCTTGCCGAAGCTCAAACGTCCTGCGTAACGTGAGAATGAACCTCATTGCTTCTTGCCGAAGCTCAAACGTCCTGCGTAACATGAGAATGAACCTCATTGGTTCTTGCAGAAGCTCAAACGTGCTGCGTAACACGAGAATGAACCTCATTGGTTCTTGCAGAAGCTCAAACGTGCTGCGTAACACAAGAATGAACCTCATTGGTTCCTGCCGAAGTTCAAATGTGCTGCGTAACACGAGAATGAACCTCATTGGTTCTTGCCAAAGTTCAAATGTGCTGCGTAACACGAGAATGAACCTCATTGGTTCTTGCCGAAGCTCAAACGTGCTGCATAACGTGAGAATGAACCTCATTGGTTCTTGCCAAAGTTCAAATGTGCTGCGTAACACGAGAATGAACCTCATTGGTTCTTGCCGAAGCTCAAACGTCCTGCGTAACATGAGAATGAACCTCATTGGTTCTTGCCAAAGTTCAAATGTGCTGCGTAACACGAGAATGAACCTCATTGGTTCTTGCCGAAGCTCAAACGTCCTGCGTAACATGAGAATGAACCTCATTGGTTCTTGCCGAAGCTCAAACGTCCTGCGTAACGTGAGAATGAACCTCATTGGTTCCTGCCGAAGTTCAAACGTGCTGCGTCACAAAAGAATGAACCTCATTGGTTCTTGCCGAAGCTCAAACGTCCTGCGTAACGTGAGAATGAACCTCATTGGTTCTTGCCGAAGCTCAAACGTCCTGCGTAACATGAGAATGAACCTCATTGGTTCCTGCCGAAGTTCAAACGAGCTGCGTAACACATGAATGAACCTCATTGGTTCTTGCCAAAGTTCAAATGTGCTGCGTAACATGATAATGAACCTCATTGGTTCTTGCCGAAGCTCAAACGTCCTGCGTAACACGAGAATGAACCTCACTGGTCCTTGCCGAAGCGCAAACGTGCTGCGTAACACGAGAATGAACCTCATTGGTTCCTGCCGAAGTTCAAACGTGCTGCGTAACACGAGACTGAACCTCATTGGTTCCTGCCGAAGTTCAAACGTGCTGCGTAACACGAGAATGAACCTCATTGGTTCCTGCCGAAGTTCAAATGTGCTGCGTAACACGAGAATGAACCTCATTGGTTCCTGCCGAAGTTCAAACGTGCTGCGTAACACGAGAATGAACCTCATTGGTTCCTGCCGAAGTTCAAATGTGCTGTGTAACACATGAATGAACCTCATTGGTTCCTGCCGAAGCTCAAACGTCCTGCGTAACGTGAGAATGAACCTCATTGGTTCCTGCCAAAGTTCAAATGTGCTGCGTAACACGAGAATGAACCTCATTGGTTCTTGCCAAAGTTCAAATGTGCTGCGTAACACGAGAATGAACCTCATTGATCTTGTGGAAGCTCAAACGTGCTGCGTAACACGAGAATGAACCTCATTGGTTCTTGCCGAAGCTCAAACGTCCTGCGTAACACGAGAATGAACCTCATTGGTTCTTGCCAAAGTTAAAATGTGCTGCGTAACACGAGAATGAACCTCATTGGTTCTTGCCGAAGCTCCAACGTCCTGCGTAACATGAGAATGAACCTCATTGGTTCTTGCCGAAGCTCAAACGTCCTGCGTAACGTGAGAATGAACCTCATTGGTTCTTGCCAAAGTTCAAATGTGCTGCGTAACATGATAATGAACCTCATTGGTTCTTGCCGAAGCTCAAACGTCCTGCGTAACACGAGAATGAACCTCACTGGTTCTTGCCGAAGCGCAAACGTGCTGTGTAACACGAGAATGAACCTCATTGGTTCCTGCCGAAGTTCAAACGTGCTGCGTAACACGAGAATGAACCTCATTGGTTCCTGCCGAAGTTCAAATGTGCTGCGTAACATGAGAATGAACCTCATTGGTTCCTGCCGAAGTTCAAACGTGCTGCGTCACACGAGAATGAACCTCATTGGTTCCTGCCGAAGTTCAAATGTGCTGTGTAACACATGAATGAACCTCATTGGTTCCTGTAGAAGTTCAAACGTGCTGCGTAACACGAGAATGAACCTCATTGGTTCCTGCCGAAGTTCAAATGTGCTGTGTAACACATGAATGAACCTCATTGGTTCCTGTAGAAGTTCAAACGTGCTGTGTAACACATGAATGAACCTCATTGGTTCCTGCCGAAGTTCAAATGTGCTGCGTAACACATGAATGAACCTCATTGGTTCCTGCCGAAGTTCAAACGTGCTGTGTAACACGAGAATGAACCTCATTGGTTCCTGCCGAAGTTCAAACGTGCTGTGTAACACAAGAATGAACCTCATTGGTTCCTGCCGAAGTTCAAATGTGCTGCGTAACACGAGAATGAACCTCATTGGTTCCTGCCGAAGTTCAAACGTGCTGCGTAACACGAGAATGAACCTCATTGGTTCCTGCCGAAGTTCAAACGTGCTGTGTAACACATGAATGAACCTCATTGGTTCCTGCCGAAGTTCAAATGTGCTGTGTAACACATGAATGAACCTCATTGGTTCCTGCCGAAGTTCAAATGTGCTGTGTAACACATGAATGAACCTCATTGGTTCCTGCCGAAGTTCAAATGTGCTGCGTAACACATGAATGAACCTCATTGGTTCCTGCCGAAGTTCAAACGTGCTGTGTAACACGAGACTGAACCTCATTGGTTCCTGCCGAAGTTCAAATGTGCTGCGTAACACGAGACTGAACCTCATTGGTTCCTGCCGAAGTTCAAACGTGCTGCGTAACACGAGAATGAACCTCATTGGTTCCTGCCGAAGTTCAAACGTGCTGCGTAACACGAGAATGAACCTCATTGGTTCCTGCCGAAGTTCAAACGTGCTGCGTAACACGAGAATGAACCTCATTGGTTCCTGCCGAAGTTCAAATGTGCTGCGTAACACGAGAATGAACCTCATTGGTTCCTGCCGAAGTTCAAACGTGCTGCGTAACACGAGAATGAACCTCATTGGTTCCTGCCGAAGTTCAAATGTGCTGTGTAACACATGAATGAACCTCATTGGTTCCTGCCGAAGTTCAAATGTGCTGTGTAACACATGAATGAACCTCATTGGTTCCTGCCGAAGCTCAAACGTCCTGCGTAACGTGAGAATGAACCTCATTGGTTCCTGCCAAAGTTCAAATGTGCTGCGTAACACGAGAATGAACCTCATTGGTTCTTGCCAAAGTTCAAATGTGCTGCGTAACACGAGAATGAACCTCATTGGTTCTTGCCGAAGCTCAAACGTCCTGCGTAACATGAGAATGAACCTCATTGGTTCTTGCCAAAGTTCAAATGTGCTGCGTAACACGAGAATGAACCTCATTGGTTCTTGCCGAAGCTCCAACGTCCTGCGTAACATGAGAATGAACCTCATTGGTTCCTGCCGAAGTTCAAACGTGCTGCGTCACAAAAGAATGAACCTCATTGGTTCTTGCCGAAGCTCAAACGTCCTGCGTAACGTGAGAATGAACCTCATTGGTTCTTGCCAAAGTTCAAATGTGCTGCGTAACATGATAATGAACCTCATTGGTTCTTGCCGAAGCTCAAACGTCCTGCGTAACACGAGAATGAACCTCACTGGTTCTTGCCGAAGCGCAAACGTGCTGCGTAACACGAGAATGAACCTCATTGGTTCCTGCCGAAGTTCAAACGTGCTGCGTAACACGAGAATGAACCTCATTGGTTCCTGCCGAAGTTCAAATGTGCTGCGTAACACGAGAATGAACCTCATTGGTTCCTGCCGAAGTTCAAACGTGCTGCGTAACACGAGAATGAACCTCATTGGTTCCTGCCGAAGTTCAAATGTGCTGTGTAACACATGAATGAACCTCATTGGTTCCTGTAGAAGTTCAAACGTGCTGCGTAACACGAGAATGAACCTCATTGGTTCCTGCCGAAGTTCAAATGTGCTGTGTAACACATGAATGAACCTCATTGGTTCCTGTAGAAGTTCAAACGTGCTGCGTAATACAAGAATGAACCTCATTGGTTCTTGCAGAAGCTCAAACGTGCTGCGTAACGCGAGAATGAACCTCATTGGTTCTTGCTGAAGGTCAAACGTGCTGCGTAACACGAGAATGAACCTCATTGGTTCCTGCCGAAGTTCAAACGTGCTGCGTAACACATGAATGAACCTCATTGGTTCTTGCTGAAGGTCAAACGTGCTGCGTAACACGAGAATGAACCTCATTGGTTCCTGCCGAAGTTCAAATGTGCTGCGTAACACATGAATGAACCTCATTGGTTCCTGCCGAAGTTCAAACGTGCTGTGTAACACATGAATGAACCTCATTGGTTCTTGCTAAAGCTCAAACGTGCTGCATAACACGAGAATGAACCTCATTGGTTCTCGCACATCAAGCGAACATCCTTGAGCACAACTGATGTTTGTGTTGATGAATGTTTATATGTGAATAAAAGCCTGTTCATCTGTTCATCATATAAAACGATCTTGTGTTTTCAGAAAATGTGGACTAAACTGCTCAATTCATATGGATTCATATGTTCTGAAGATGAACGAAAGTCTCACAGGTTTGGAATGACATGAGGGTGAGTAACTAATGATAGAATTTAAAATTTTGGGTGAGCTGATCCTTTAAGCCCTTAGTTCTCCTTTGTTCATTGTCTTGTGTTAACGTCACATTGTTATGTGTAAGCTAGTGTTCTTCGTGTTCATTAAAAGTCTATTATTATCAGTGGAAAAAATCATTTCTGAACTGCCGCAGAACATATAACAACTATAAAACTACTATTAACTAACATCAAACCTCAAAGGTCATGACACCAATATTTGTCACTGAGAAAATCACTGAGACATTTAGGAACAGAACTGTAAATATTCAGATTCAGTTCAATATCATTAGCACAATATGTTGTGTAAAATCTGTCTATTAAAGCAAACGCATGTGAGAGCCACTGAGATGAAGATCAGAGACAAGCACCATCCCCCTCCAGCAGCCCATGAGGCACGCATGTCTCAGACGGAGCTGCTGCAGATATGTAGGTCATCATCGTGAAAAGTACTTCCGTTCACCCCGACGACCTCCTCAAAAGTCACATCCCAGGTCTTTGTCTTCCCATCTTTATGCCGGTGGATCTGACACTGCAGATGTGTCCCTCAGGAGCAGACTGAACAAGAGGGGCCTATCAGAGACCCTTTACATCTATGTAGAGCTTTTTGTGGAAGGCTGTGGCGTCTCGGGTTTTTGGAGCCAGGGCCGCCTCTCTGGGACAGTCAGATTACAGGTGACCTGTTTGGCCTGGGTGGAAGAACAAACAGTAATGTCCTCCTTTCAGCTCCATTAACCCTCTAAAGCCTGACACATGAAATAAGAGGCATAAAAATAATTTTTGAACAGATTATTTAATCTTTAGACAAAATATTAAAAATAAAAGATCTAAAAATGTTTGCATGTGTGTTTTTTGTTGAGTAAATCAATGAGATCTTAATAACAGCATAACACATACAATGCATAAATATCAACTGTCACAATATATCTCCCAATAATATGTCTTAAATGCTTAGTTTTACAATCAAAGCTTTGTAGATATTATTGTGAGGGCAAAACATATAATGCAATAAACAATGATGAATGAGAGATAAACCTGATGTATCATATTTGATATTCACATTTTAATATGATGTTCATAAAAACAATGCATGGATAATCAAGCAAACTCTAGTTGCATCAGTCCAGTTCATCTTGAAATATTAGGTTACACTATATTTTAAGGTGTCATTGTTACAGTGTAATTACATATTTAAGAACTGTTTTGGTTGAGGGTTAATTGCATGTAATTATGTATAATTAAGTAAAATGTAAAAAGTACATGCAACATAGGTAACAGGGACACTTTATTTTTAAAATAAAGTGTTATCAAAAATTACTAACAATATAAAAGAAATTCTTACATTTACTTCAGAAAAAGACACGCATACCATGACCTGGAGGTGGACGTTTTAACAATTAAAGGCCTTTTACTTGCAAAAAAAAAAACTATGAACTGTCAATCAGAGGACAGAATGCATGTAGTACATTGTGTACATCAGGATTTTCAGAAAAGTTTTGATAAAGTTGAGGCCTTTGAAATTTGCGTATCAAATGTGATACAGTAGGCTTTATAAGTTTATCTGCGTCATCTGACTTTTTTTAAAGTAAGTTAGTTAATATAGTAGGCTCCAAAAGTCTGAGAGCAATTCAAAGTATTTTACTACAAATTAAATTATTAAAACATGAAAAGATATAAAGGAATTGTATTGTATTCTTTTGTTTCTATCTTACTTTAATGCCAGCTGCATGAACTCCACAAGTTAGTGTAAAACCTCATGATCATGTTCTCCAGCATGATTTGAGATGATCTCGAGCTTCAATGGAAGTGTGAACTTCAGTCCATCTTTACAAAAGAGCCACATGATGAATGTCACAGAATTATTTATTTGATCAGTGACCAAAAAAACGGTGCAATTTTTCTTTGTTTCCCACATTTTACATTAAAAATCTCAAATATGAAATGCGGCCTCAAGCTTTTGGAGCCCAATATATGACATCAATTGTTAGAAATGAAAGTAAGGGTTAGTGGAGGGATGCCAGAAGAATTGCCACAAGACTGAGTTAAGCACTTATTTATCCTTGTGCTGTGACTGGAATACATTACCAAGCTGCATTTACAGTAATGTATAAACTATGCATGAACACTACCATTCAAATGTTCAAGATAGGTATGATTTTGTAACATTTTAAAAATAAGTTATACCAAGCTCACTAAGGCTGCATTTGTTTGTAAAAACTGTCATGAGCTGGGTTTGTTCTCTCTCTCTCTGTCTCTATCTCTGTATCTTTATTTCTCTCTCGCTCTGACCCTGCCTGTCGTTCGCGCTGCTTCTCTGTTACACCTGTTCTCACTTTAGTCTCATTATCTTCTCTCTACTTCTAGCGTTTGTTCCCCTTGTCGGATTATTTCATGTGTACGTGAGTCATGCCTGTGTGAGATGTTATCTCCTTGAAGATTTACCTTTTTGTCTTGTCTAGTCTAGAAGAGTTGTGCTCGTCTTGTGTGCTTTCTCTGCCCTGTCATCCTGCTGCTGGTGGCCTTCTACAGTCATCTCTCTGCGGCTTTGTGGCCATTACAAGGACTGTTACTTCCACGAGAATTACCAGCTCTGCAAACTATCATCAAGACAGGAATCTACCGTTTTTGCTGAACTTCTGTAAAGTATCTTTGAGTTTATGCCAGTTCTGTGTCGTTGCTCGACAGACTGTCTAAGTTTATTCTTCATTAAAGACTATTGCAAGAACTTGCCTTTGCACTTGGATCCTCTGTTTCCCCTGACAAAAAAAACAGTATTGTAGTGAAATATTATTACAATTTAAAAGAACAGTTTTCTATTGTGATATATTTTAAAATGTAATTTATTTCTGTGACAGCAAAGCTGTATTTCAGGCATCATTACGCCAGTCTTCAGTGTCACATGATCCTTCAGAAATCATTCTAATCTGCTGCTCAAGAATTTCTTATTATTATCAATGTTGAAAACAGCTGATTAATATTTTTTGGTGAAAACCGTTGAATACATGAATACAAAGTTCAAAAGAACAACATTTATTTGCAAATTATATATTTTGCAACACTGTAAATGTATTGATCAGTTCAATGCATTCTTGCACAATAAAAATAATGAATTTCCTTCAAAGAAGAAAGAGAAACTAACCTCATACGTTTGAATGGTAGTGTATTTTGCTCAAACATAACAACTGCCTAAAAAAAGTGCATAATGGAGTCAATATTGTATTTTGTCTCTTTCCCAGAAAAAGAAAAACATGTGCGTGTGTGCATGTTACACTATGTTCGGTTTCCTCAAGCCCTGCCTTCATTTGTCCTTAATGAATTTGTTTTGCAGCTGTCACAGACCAGTGGAATGTCTCTGTGGTTGACTAGTGAACGCTTCAGTGCCTCCAGATGTTTAGTCTGGGAGTCCCGCTGTAGGACACAAACAAGGCCAGAGAGAGCTGGTACACACTGGACAGGGAAACAGAGTTCACTTGTAAGCCTTCAGGTATTTCAGGTGCTTTGACTGAAGGGTATGAACTGAGAGAATGCCAGAAATGAAACGTGCTTCATTGAAGCTGTTAAAAACACCAGTTACTGGTTTACAAGTGGAAGACTAGTAAGGCATCGGAATCACAGGCTATATTTGAAACAGGATAGTAACTCATATTGGCTCTGGTGCTGGACAAACAATCAACTTGGAAACGGGCAATGTGCCTTGATGACCAATCACATTACAGCTTTGGCGTCATTGAACTGACTTGTTGACTACTATCCAGTTAACGACCGATAAAACAACGTTAAGCACAACAAAGGAGAACACATTAACAGCTAACTTGGTTGTTTCAATGATGAAAAGTAAGGATGGCTTACACTGGAAAGATGGGGATTTGGCGTCATGATCGGTAAGAGGAGAGTTAAGCTCGTTTAAGCCTGCATAGCCTACATGAGCTATCTTGTTGAATAGGCAGGGCAACTATTTAACATAGCATATTCAACATCACATAGTTACAGGCTAATTTCAGCTCGCATGACACAGTAATAACTTAGCACTGAGACCAGGCTTGAGCAAACAGTTTGTGAATAGGCAACTACAAATGATGGCCGTGAAAGAGACTGTTAACGCATTGAATAGGATATGTTTAGTTGGTGAATAGCATAGGCTATATAACACAGTAGCGATAACGTTAAGCGCACCAGAATAAAATATAATATTCAGAAGTAAACGTGTAGCTGACTTACAGATTCAGTTAACATCCACAAATGAATAAGCGCTCAGTGTCAGTGTGAGAGGGGGAGGGGCCAGCTGTGCTCACTCAGTGTCAGTGTGAGAGGGGGAGGGGCCAGCTGTGCTCACTCAGTGTCAGTGTGAGAGGGGGAGTGGCCAGCTGTGCTCACTCAGTGTCAGTGTGAGAAGGGGAGGGGCCAGCTGTGCTCACTCAGTGTCAGTGTGAGAGGGGGAGGGGCCAGCTGTGCTCACTCAGTGTGCAGTGTGAGGGGGGAGTGGCCAGCTGTGCTCACTCAGTGTCAGTGTGAGAGGGGGAGGGGCCAGCTGTGCTCACTCAGTGTCAGTGTGAGAGGGGGAGTGGCCAGCTGTGCTCACTCAGTGTCAGTGTGAGAGGGGGAGGGGCCAGCTGTGCTCACTCAGTGTCAGTGTGAGAGGGGGAGGGGGCAGCTGTGCTCACTCAGTGTCAGTGTGAGAGGGGGAGTGGCCAGCTGTGCTCACTTAGTGTCAGTGTGAGAGGGGGAGGGGCCAGCTGTGCTCACTCAGTGTCAGTGTGAGAGGGGGAGGGGCCAGCTGCGCTCACTCAGTGTCAGTGTGAGAGGGGGAGTGGCCAGCTGTGCTCACTCAGTGTCAATGTGAGAGGGGGAGGGGCCAGCTGTGCTCACTCAGTGTGCAGTGTGAGAGGGGGAGGGGCCAGCTGTGCTCACTCAGTGTCAGTGTGAGAGGGGGAGTGGCCAGCTGTGCTCACTCAGTGTGCAGTGTGAGAGGGGGAGTGGCCAGCTGTGCTCAGTGTCAGTGTGAGAGAGGGAGTGGCCAGCTGTGCTCACTCAGTGTCAGTGTGAGAGGGGGAGTGGCCAGCTGTGCTCACTCAGTGTGCAGTGTGAGAGGGGGAGGGGCCAGCTGTGCTCACTCAGTGACAGTGTGAGAGGGGGAGTGGCCAGCTGTGCTCACTCAGTGTGCAGTGTGAGAGGGGGAGGGGCCAGCTGTGCTCACTTAGTGTCAGTGTGAGAGGGGGAGGGGCCAGCTGTGCTCACCCAGTGTCAGTGTGAGAGGGGGAGGGGCCAGCTGTGCTCACTCAGTGTGCAGTGTGAGAGGGGGAGGGGCCAGCTGTGCTCACTCAGTGTCAGTGTGAGAGGGGGAGGGGCCAGCTGCGCTCACTCAGTGTCAGTGTGAGAGGGGGAGTGGCCAGCTGTGCTCACTCAGTGTCAGTGTGAGAGGGGGAGGGGCCAGCTGTGCTCACTCAGTGTGCAGTGTGAGAGGGGGAGGGGCCAAGCTGTGCTCACTCAGTGTCAGTGTGAGAGGGGGAGTGGCCAGCTGTGCTCACTCAGTGTGCAGTGTGAGAGGGGGAGTGGCCAGCTGTGCTCACTCAGTGTGCAGTGTGAGAGGGGGAGTGGCCAGCTGTGCTCACTCAGTGTCAGTGTGAGAGGGGGAGGGGCCAGCTGTGCTCACTCAGTGTGCAGTGTGAGAGGGGGAGTGGCCAGCTGTGCTCACTCAGTGTCAGTGTGAGAGGGGGAGGGGCCAGCTGTGCTCACTCAGTGTGCAGTGTGAGAGGGGGAGGGGCCAGCTGTGCTCACTCAGTGTCAGTGTGAGAGGGGGAGGGGCCAGCTGTGCTCACTCAGTGTCAGTGTGAGAGGGGGAGGGGCCAGCTGTGCTCACTCAGTGTGCAGTGTGAGAGGGGGAGGGGCCAGCTGTGCTCACTTAGTGTCAGTGTGAGAGGGGGAGGGGCCAGCTGTGCTCACTCAGTGTCAGTGTGAGAGGGGGAGGGGCCAGCTGTGCTCACTCAGTGTGCAGTGTGAGAGGGGGAGGGGCCAGCTGTGCTCACTCAGTGTCAGTGCACTCAGTGTCAGTGTGAGAGGGGGAGTGGCCAGCTGTGCTCACTCAGTGTCAGTGTGAGAGGGGGAGGGGCCAGCTGTGCTCACTCAGTGTCAGTGTGAGAGGGGGAGTGGCCAGCTGTGCTCACTCAGTGTGCAGTGTGAGAGGGGGAGGGGCCAGCTGTGCTCACTCAGTGTCAGTGTGAGAGGGGGAGTGGCCAGCTGTGCTCACTCAGTGTGCAGTGTGAGAGGGGGAGGGGCCAGCTGTGCTCACTTAGTGTCAGTGTGAGAGGGGGAGGGGCCAGCTGTGCTCACTCAGTGTCAGTGTGAGAGGGGGAGGGGCCAGCTGTGCTCACTCAGTGTGCAGTGTGAGAGGGGGAGGGGCCAGCTGTGCTCACTCAGTGTCAGTGTGAGAGGGGGAGGGGCCAGCTGCGCTCACTCAGTGTCAGTGTGAGAGGGGGAGTGGCCAGCTGTGCTCACTCAGTGTCAGTGTGAGAGGGGGAGGGGCCAGCTGTGCTCACTCAGTGTCAGTGTGAGAGGGGGAGGGGCCAGCTGCGCTCACTCAGTGTCAGTGTGAGAGGGGGAGTGGCCAGCTGTGCTCACTCAGTGGCAGTGTGAGAGGGGGAGGGGCCAGCTGTGCTCACTCAGTGTGCAGTGTGAGAGGGGGAGGGGCCAGCTGTGCTCACTCAGTGTCAGTGTGAGAGGGGGACTGGCCAGCTGTGCTCACTCAGTGTGCAGTGTGAGAGGGGGAGGGGCCAGCTGTGCTCACTCAGTGTCAGTGTGAGAGGGGGAGGGGCCAGCTGTGCTCACTCAGTGTCAGTGTGAGAGGGGGAGGGGCCAGCTGTGCTCACTCAGTGTCAGTGTGAGAGGGGGAGTGGCCAGCTGTGCTCACTCAGTGTGCAGTGTGAGAGGGGGAGGGGCCAGCTGTGCTCACTCAGTGTCAGTGTGAGAGGGGGAGTGGCCAGCTGTGCTCACTCAGTGTGCAGTGTGAGAGGGGGAGGGGCCAGCTGTGCTCACTTAGTGTCAGTGTGAGAGGGGAGGGGCCAGCTGTGCTCACTCAGTGTCAGTGTGAGAGGGGGAGGGGCCAGCTGTGCTCACTCAGTGTGCAGTGTGAGAGGGGGAGGGGCCAGCTGTGCTCACTCAGTGTCAGTGTGAGAGGGGGAGGGGCCAGCTGCGCTCACTCAGTGTCAGTGTGAGAGGGGGAGTGGCCAGCTGTGCTCACTCAGTGTCAGTGTGAGAGGGGGAGGGGCCAGCTGTGCTCACTCAGTGTCAGTGTGAGAGGGGGAGGGGCCAGCTGCGCTCACTCAGTGTCAGTGTGAGAGGGGGAGTGGCCAGCTGTGCTCACTCAGTGTCAGTGTGAGAGGGGGAGGGGCCAGCTGCGCTCACTCAGTGTCAGTGTGAGAGGGGGAGGGGCCAGCTGTGCTCACTCAGTGTGCAGTGTGAGAGGGGGAGGGGCCAGCTGTGCTCACTCAGTGTCAGTGTGAGAGGGGGAGTGGCCAGTTGTGCTCACTTAGTGTCAGTGTGAGAGGGGGAGTGGCCAGCTGTGCTCACTCAGTGTCAGTGTGAGAGGGGGAGGGGCCAGCTGCGCTCACTCAGTGTCAGTGTGAGAGGGGGAGTGGCCAGCTGTGCTCACTCAGTGTCAATGTGAGAGGGGGAGGGGCCAGCTGTGCTCACTCAGTGTGCAGTGTGAGAGGGGGAGGGGCCAGCTGTGCTCACTCAGTGTCAGTGTGAGAGGGGGAGTGGCCAGCTGTGCTCACTCAGTGTGCAGTGTGAGAGGGGGAGTGGCCAGCTGTGCTCACTCAGTGTGCAGTGTGAGAGGGGGAGTGGCCAGCTGTGCTCAGTGTCAGTGTGAGAGAGGGAGTGGCCAGCTGTGCTCACTCAGTGTCAGTGTGAGAGGGGGAGTGGCCAGCTGTGCTCACTCAGTGTGCAGTGTGAGAGGGGGAGGGGCCAGCTGTGCTCACTCAGTGTCAGTGTGAGAGGGGGAGTGGCCAGCTGTGCTCACTCAGTGTGCAGTGTGAGAGGGGGAGGGGCCAGCTGTGCTCACTTAGTGTCAGTGTGAGAGGGGGAGGGGCCAGCTGTGCTCACCCAGTGTCAGTGTGAGAGGGGGAGGGGCCAGCTGTGCTCACTCAGTGTGCAGTGTGAGAGGGGGAGGGGCCAGCTGTGCTCACTCAGTGTCAGTGTGAGAGGGGGACTGGCCAGCTGTGCTCACTCAGTGTGCAGTGTGAGAGGGGGAGTGGCCAGCTGTGCTCACTCAGTGTGCAGTGTGAGAGGGGGAGTGGCCAGCTGTGCTCACTCAGTGTCAGTGTGAGAGGGGGAGGGGCCAGCTGTGCTCACTCAGTGTCAGTGTGAGAGGGGGAGGGGCCAGCTGCGCTCACTCAGTGTCAGTGTGAGAGGGGGAGGGGCCAGCTGTGCTCACTCAGTGTGCAGTGTGAGAGGGGGAGGGGCCAGCTGTGCTCACTCAGTGTGCAGTGTGAGAGGGGGAGGGGCCAGCTGTGCTCACTCAGTGTCAGTGTGAGAGGGGGAGTGGCCAGCTGTGCTCACTTAGTGTCAGTGTGAGAGGGGGAGTGGCCAGCTGTGCTCACTCAGTGTCAGTGTGAGAGGGGGAGGGGCCAGCTGTGCTCACTCAGTGTCAGTGTGAGAGGGGGAGTGGCCAGCTGTGCTCACTCAGTGTCAGTGTGAGAGGGGGAGTGGCCAGCTGTGCTCACTCAGTGTCAGTGTGAGAGGGGGAGGGGCCAGCTGTGCTCACTCAGTGTGCAGTGTGAGAGGGGGAGTGGCCAGCTGTGCTCACTCAGTGTCAGTGTGAGAGGGGGAGGGGCCAGCTGTGCTCACTCAGTGTCAGTGTGAGAGGGGGAGTGGCCAGCTGTGCTCACTCAGTGTCAGTGTGAGAGGGGGAGTGGCCAGCTGTGCTCACTCAGTGTCAGTGTGAGAGGGGGAGGGGCCAGCTGTGCTCACTCAGTGTCAGTGTGAGAGGGGGAGTGGCCAGCTGTGCTCACTCAGTGTCAGTGTGAGAGGGGGAGTGGCCAGCTGTGCTCACTCAGTGTGCAGTGTGAGAGGGGGAGTGGCCAGCTGTGCTCACTCAGTGTCAGTGTGAGAGGGGGAGGGGCCAGCTGTGCTCACTCAGTGTCAGTGTGAGAGGGGGAGTGGCCAGCTGTGCTCACTCAGTGTCAGTGTGAGAGGGGGAGTGGCCAGCTGTGCTCACTCAGTGTGCAGTGTGAGAGGGGGAGTGGCCAGCTGCGCTCACTCAGTGTGCAGTGTGAGAGGGGGAGTGGCCAGCTGTGCTCACTCAGTGTCAGTGTGAGAGGGGGAGGGGCCAGCTATGCTCACTCAGTGTCAGTGTGAGAGGGGGAGTGGCCAGCTGTGCTCAGTGTCAGTGTGAGAGAGGGAGTGGCCAGCTGTGCTCACTCAGTGTCAGTGTGAGGGGGGAGTGGCCAGCTGTGCTCACTCAGTGTGCAGTGTGAGAGGGGGAGGGGCCAGCTATGCTCACTCAGTGTCAGTGTGAGAGGGGGAGTGGCCAGCTGTGCTTAGTGTCAGTGTGAGAGGGGGAGTGGCCAGCTGTGCTCAGTGTCAGTGTGAGAGGGGGAGTGGCCAGCTGTGCTCAGTGTCAGTGTGAGAGGGGGAGTGGCCAGCTGTGCTCAGTGTCAGTGTGAGAGGGGGAGGGGCCAGCTGTGCTCACTCAGTGTCAGTTTGAGAGGGGGAGGGGCCAGCTATGCTCACTCAGTGTCAGTGTGAGAGGGGGAGTGGCCAGCTGTGCTCAGTGTCAGTGTGAGAGGGGGAGTGGCCAGCTGTGCTCAGTGTCAGTGTGAGAGGGGGAGTGGCCAGCTGTGCTCAGTGTCAGTGTGAGAGGGGGAGTGGCCAGCTGTGCTCAGTGTCAGTGTGAGAGAGGGAGTGGCCAGCTGTGCTCACTCAGTGTCAGTGTGAGAGGGGGAGTGGCCAGCTGTGCTCACTCAGTGTGCAGTGTGAGAGGGGGAGGGGCCAGCTATGCTCAGTGTCAGTGTGAGAGGGGGAGTGGCCAGCTGTGCTCAGTGTCAGTGTGAGAGGGGGAGTGGCCAGCTGTGCTCAGTGTCAGTGTGAGAGGGGGAGGGGCCAGCTGTGCTCAGTGTCAGTGTGAGAGGGGGAGTGGCCAGCTGTGCTCAGTGTCAGTGTGAGAGGGGGAGGGGCCAGCTGTGCTCACTCAGTGTCAGTGTGAGAGGGGGAGTGGCCAGCTGTGCTCACTCAGGCCCCGTCCACACTACTGCGTTTTCGTTTAGAAACGGAGAATTAAAACGAATACGATCTCCGTCCACACCAGCGTTTTAGTTGCGTATTAGAATTGATCTCCGTCCACATTAAAACGACTGAAAACACGGATCACGTGACCATTCACCAACACTGGGCATGCGCGTGCCGGTGTAAACACAACTTCATTGATAAAATTATCCCACCATGCGCTGGTTCTTCCCGGGTTAACCCAAAACCGACGCTCCATGTACGGTCGATACCGCCGCTGCACACGGGAATTGTCACAGATCGCTCGAATAATAGCTTGCCTCCGGCGCATGTAGGCAGTTAAAGCATTGTAAAATGCAGAATTTACTTGCACAACAGCTGCTAGCAAAGATATACGCCATGACTGATGACACCCAATCATAGAGCCGAGCATGAGCCTCTGCGTCATCGTTTCTAAAGTCCTCCGTTTTGACCCGTCCAGACTAAAACGCCCTCCGGAGATTCAAAACGAAAAACGGGTCGGCAGCGTTTCTAAACTTCTCCGTTTTGGGTCTCCGTTTTTGCCGTTTTAGTGTGGACGGGAGGTGCAAACGTAGCAAAAGGTCTCTGTTTTTAAACGAAAACGCAGTAGTGTGGACGGGGCCTCAGTGTGCAGTGTGAGGGGGGGAGAGGCCAGCTGTGCTCACTCAGTGTCAGTGTGAGAGGGGGAGTGGCCGGCGGCTAGAGCGACAAAAGCCAGTGTGTGCTTCTTTTACCGATATATTTACCGATATCTTTTGCATTTCTAATCCAAACAACGTCAAACTTGGCACTGCACTTACTCGTGCCCGTCGCAAGACTCCATCGGACTAACGGTTCGAGAGATATGCGAATAACAGACACACAGACAGACAGACGTTCCTGTAATTTATAGATAGATACCTCCGCCATGTTGTCATTATCATGTGACCTATACAGCGTCGGTTGTGTTGCTTCACCGAGGATTCAGAAATCCTCTCCCGTGGCCTCATGGGATAGTAAAGTGTCCATCGAATGAACATTTCACAATCTCGCTAGAAGTAGTAGGTCATCCAGTTACTTTCACCTACTGTTTTATGAATATGAATTTGGATATACTGTACTACTCAGCTCACATACTGTTTTTTGAAGTACTGTAAGCATATTCAGATGCATCGGTAACAGGCAGGTGTTTTCTAGGCAAAATATATCTGCTTGAATGGTGAAAGACTGAAATTAGTAAAAGTAACAAATGTGACAAAAATAAAGAATAAAATGTGACAAAAGAAATTATACTTTTAGCCTCTTTGGCTTTAGCATAAAGAGCTGGAATATCGAATACTAATTATGAAAGACTAATATACTAAGAAGTGTTATAGTATACTTGTGTTCTCTGCATTTGAAGAAAGAAATAGGCCAGATTTTTTGAGCTAAAGTAGCCTAATAGTAGCCTATAGAGAATAAGTAAGTTGACCTACACACACACACAGACAGACAGTTCTAGCTCACTGTACGCTCTGTGGGTCAAGAGACAGGACTACACTCTGCTCAAAGGTCATTCATAAATGATTTACTGAACTGAATCCAGGCAGCGCAGAGAAACGCATCTGAGTTCTCACGCTAACACTCAGTCACACCCTTCCGAGAACCTGACGGGTTACCTTTACATGGAACACAATACGGCACGTCTCAGACCAAAACCCTTCACAGTCGCATCTGATTAAAGGAGCTTTGTACTATAAGAGACAGCACAAAGCAGAGCCAGTCAGAAGTGCTTCAGTCAAATCCTAATCATATTCTGGGACAACAGATTATTCGGAGCAGAGACGTAACTTATTCATATGTAATGGTGCAGTGAGTGACATTGTGTGTGCTAATGATGAGGTATAAGCCAACGTTGCTAACACTGCAAAAGCATTTTCCTAAAATCCTTTCTATTTTTCTCTCTCTCTCTTTTTTTTAGGTAAAAATATCTAAGATTGAGACTTGTTTTCAGAGAATATATTGTTGTTGTTCTTCTTAATTTTAATCTTCTGAATAATTGTAAATATTTTTATTTTTATTATTATTTATTTATGAATGTTATAATATATATATATATATATATATATATATATATATATATACACATATATATTATAACATTCATAAATAAATAATAATACAAATAAAAATATTTACAATTATTCAAGGTAAAAATATCTTCAGTTTTAAGAAATTTGTAATAAAATATTAAGACTTGTTTTCAGAGAATATATTGTTGTCATTTCAATCTTAATCATCTGAATAATTTCTAATATTTGTTTTCATTTTTTTTAGGTAAATATATTTGTATTATATTTTTATGAACGTTATATTATTATATTTAAATATAACCATGTTTTCCTCTTGTTTTGGGGTAAAAAATATCTTCAGTTTTAAGAAATGTATATATACATCAGTATATGTTTTATTTTTATATTAAAATATTAATTATAATTATTAATTCATAATGTGCCAGCAGGAGTCCTCTCTATAACACCCTGTTTTTTTTTTTTTGCATGTTGGTTGCATAACATAATTTAATAATAATAATAATAATTTTCTCATTAATATTTGAGGACAGTTTTATGACCCTGATAATTTTTTTATTATGCCCCCAAAAAATAAAAAATTATTTGAATTTAAAAATAAAAACATCAATAATAAACTAATAGATCAAATCATTGATCAATAAACCCAAAAAAATGTGATTTATGCTCAAAGCTAGCAAAAAAAGATTTCAAAGATATTTTTGCAGTGAACTCTATTTCAACCACAAAATACAACATTCTTGGGAGTTGCTTAGTGGATATAAATTGAGGGAGTGTCATATAGATTTAATGATCGCTAGCAAATCTTAGGATTACAGAGTTTGTATTGTACACAAAAGCCTGGTAAGCAAATAGGTGTTGTAATTGTGGATGAAGAGGTGTGTGTGGGACAGGAGCAGGGTCTGTTTAGAGAGAGATGTATTCGGCTGGTCACTGAAGTGTATGAAGTGTAGAGAGAACATGAAATAGGGCCGCATCGGCGGGGGGCTCAGTCGCGTTACTCGGCCCGTATTGTTTCAGCCCTGCGTGCGATTAGCGCTGCCATTTTCTTCTTTGTCAAACACTTCTAGTGCTTCTGTAAGCTTGCCACTGGTCATATTGTTAATGCTGCTGGCCCACACAAAACTATGAGCACGCCTGCGCCGTTTAAGCAATCAACCCGAACAAAGCGCTCAACCACAAAAGGGACACAAAGCGGGCCGGCCTGACCCCTGAAAACCGCCGTCAGTGAAGTGTATGAATTCAGCAAGATGGGTGGATATGGATTCTGCTGGTACGTGGAAATGATAACAAACATCACGTCATGTGGGCTGGACGTGACCCATGTCATGCATGTGGGAAGGAATACACAGTGGCATATGACAACAGATTTTACTGTGCAGAAGTTTTATTAGGAGACAGCTGAGTTTTGTATGCAAATCTTCTGCGAAATCATTTGCAGATTTTCACGATTGTGCAACATCGGAACATATAGAGTAAACAGCGAAACATATATCATGAACATGTCAAATATAACCGCATATTCTGGTTTGGGAGGAAAAATCTAGTTTAACTAATGGCCTGGGAACTGCCTAAAAAGTCTTAGGAACCACCTAAGCAACGCCCTAGAAACCACCCAAAACAACATAGCATCCACTATAGCAACTCCCTGGCAACAACCTGTAACACAACCTGGAGTTTTGCACAGGAAAGCACCAGATTCAATTCTACTATAATAAAATAAATTATAAAAGTCTCTTAAGGCTGCATTTATTTGATAAAAATACAGCAAAAATAGCAATACTGTGTAATATTAATACAGTTTAATAACTTTTATTTCTATTTGAATATATTGTAAAATATAATTTACTCCTGTGATCAAAGCTGAATTTTCAGCATTATTACCCCAGTCTTCAGTGTCACATGATCCTTCAGAAATTATTCTAATATGCTGATCTGGAAACATTTATTATTATTATCAAGGTTGAAAACTGTTGTGCTGCTTAATATTTTAGTGGAAACCGAAAGTACATTTACACATGAAGAATAAAGTATATTAATTAGAATAAAAATCTTTTGTAACATTATAAATGTCTTTACTGTCACTTTTGATCAATTTAATGCATCCTTGCTGAATAAAAGTATTCATTTCTGTAATTATATAAATATTATATTACTAAAATGTAATATTAAAAAAGTTATAATATAGCATATTTCAAAATATTATGGTTTTATATAGTCACATTTTCTAGTGCTTTTCTCATCAGAAGGGATCCGCTGTCAGTTTGGGCTCGCTCTCTCACTGCTGGTCTAATGACTTTGCAGAGGCCTCTGATTTACAGCCCTCGTGAATATTAAATGGCTCATCCGCTCTCCGGCTCGTCCTTGCAGTGCTTATTTTGCGTCTCCATACAGTCACGACAGAGCTGTTATGACTGTGCAAGCGTGAGCATGTGTTTGTGCTGTCTTGTTCTGCTCAATGACCCTCACATACAAAACACACACATTCACATTCACCATCACAGCTGGCCAAACAGAAGCTAAGGGGCAGAACTTAAAGGGTTAGTTCACCCAAAAATGAAAATTCTGTCAGTAATTACTCTCCCTCATGTTGTTCCAACCCCGTAAGACTTTCGTTCATCTTCGGAACACAAATTAAGATGATGAAATCTGAGAGCTGTCTCACTCCTTCATAGGATTCTATGTTATTGAAACTTGCCGGCCCAGAAAGTTAGTAAAGACAATGTTTAAAATAGTCCAAGTGACTACAGTGGCTCAACCATAAGTTTATCAAGCGACGAGAATACTTTTTGTGCGCAAATAATGACTTTATTCAACTATTCATTTTCTTCTGTGTGGGCCTCACGTAGTGTAAAAGCGCAGCGCTTCTGGGTTGTACGTCAGAACGTAGGCTCACTATTGGCCGACGTTGGTCATGTGTGTGATGCTGTCCAATAGTGAGCATATGTTCTGACATACAATCCAGAAGTGCTGCGCTGTTACACTACGTGAACTCACGTCAGAGGCCCAAACAGAAGAAAATGAATAGTTGAATAAAGTTATTTTTGTTTTATTCTTGTCGCTTGATAAACGTATTTTTTCACGCGGCTGGCGTGTTTTTTCAATTGTTTTCAATGGGAGCGCCGCGTTTTTAAAACGCCATGAACGTAACGAGGCGCTGAGCGTCTTTTTCACACTGAAGCGCTGAGCGTTTGCCGTTTTTTACAGGTCGCCGAGAGTTGAGGAATGTTCAACTTTGGGGAAAACGCAGCGGACATATCACTGTCACTTTTTACCCAACTGTCCAATCACAGTGGAGGAGGGGCGGGGCTAATACCACACCAACCAACCGCCACATTCTGCTTGTTCAACGTCAACAGATGACAACAACAAGCATAATAACGGAACAAATCATCTAAAACAAGAGCCAGAGAAAATATATTACATTGTATTGACATTTTAATATAGAATCAACACAGAAACAAAATACGTGTGAAATGAGATACTAGTAACACTTTCGCGGATATTCCGTATCATAACAAGCAAAGTGTCTCAACTGAAAAAAACGCAACGCTGGCAAAACGCTCTCAAGCGCCCACAGCTAGCCGTTTTCAGCAGAGCGTCTAGCGTTTTCAGCAGAGCGCCTAGCGTTTTCAGCAGAGCGCCTAGCGTTTTCAGCAGAGCGCCTAGCGTTTTCAGCAGAGCGTCTAGCGTTTTCAGCAGAGCGTCTAGCGTTTTCAGCAGAGCGTCTAGCGTTTTCAGCAGAGCGTCTAGCGTTTTCAGCAGAGCGTCTAGCGTTTTCAGCAGAGCGCCTAGCGTTTTCAGCAGAGCGTCTAGCGTTTTCAGCAGAGCGCCTAGCGTTTTCAGCAGAGCGTCTAGCGTTTTCAGCAGAGCGTCTAGCGTTTTCAGCAGAGCGTCTAGCGTTTTCAGCAGAGCGCCTAGCGTTTTCAGCAGAGCGTCTAGCGTTTTCAGCAGAGCGCCTAGCGTTTTCAGCAGTAGCGTTTTCAGCAGAGCGCCTAGCGTTTTCAGCAGGCTAAAAATGCTTTGGTGGACATACGGCCTTATGGTTGAGCCACTGTAGTCACTTGACTATTTTAACAATGTCTTTACTAACTTTTCTGGGATGGCAGATATCGATTACCTAGCCGCCTATGAAGGAGTGAGATAGATTTAATCAAAAATATCTTAATTTGTGCTCTGAAGATGAACGAAAGTCTTACGGGGTTGAAACAACATGAGGGTGAGTAATTACTGACAGAATTTTCATTTTTGGGTGAACTAACCCTTTAAAGTGATAGTTCACCCAAAAATGAAAACGTTGTAATCATTTACTCGCCCTCATGTTGTTCCAAACCGGTTTGAACACAAAAGAAAATATTTGAAATAATGCTTGTAATCAAGTTGACGGTAGCCATTGACTTCCATAGAAGGAAATATATATATATACACATATATATACTATAGAAGTCAATGGCTACCGTCAACTTTCTGGTTACCAACATTCTTCAAAAGACACATTCCTGTTCGGGACTTCCAATATTTATACACTTGGTTTTCCCTCACACCCTTACCACAATCAAAAGGAGATTTTATTTAAATAAACAAGCTTGAAAACTGCTGCCTTTCAGACTCTCAACAGCCATTCAATTATTTTCAAAGTAGCCCAGCTGGCCTCGTGTAGCCAAAGTCAACAAAAAAAATCAGCAAGTCAGGTTTCCTTCCACTCGCTCTACCAGGTCTTTAAAAAAACAAACTGAGCCACACAAAAGTTCAGACGTGTGACCTGAAGCGCCAGCCTGTGTGAATAAGCCATCTATGACAACCTGTGCCACAGTGGAAAGCGGGTCACTTCATGACAAGCCAAACAGCTTTCTGAATGAGAGAGAGCAGCAAAAGCAGTCGCTCTTTGAGTCAAACTCCCTCAAACATGTCATTGAGACGAGACTGCTGGACCACAATTAGTTTCTTACGGCCCTGCCTATGAAAACAAACAGTCTGGGTTTACAGGTCTCCACGCACGGCTGCTCGCATGCAGAGCGCTGAAGTTTCATGCGAAACTCCAGCGCTGGTGTTTTGAAAACATCGCCATGGTGACCTTATCTTTCTAGGAAGTGACACGTCAGCTTTGTGTTATCACGGGTCTGCTGAAGCCAGTCACAGTCAACTCTCAGACTTTATTTGGGTTTGTGGGTGTGGTGGAGTTCCCTGCTTGTGGAGTGATCTGTAAACTGCAGTCTGGAGAATGATTGTGCTGTGGCAAAACCCAGAGGTGGAGTGACAAAGACACTGTTTAGGGATGCCCTCATGTGAGACTTGCACTGCACATGAATTTCAGAAGGCAAAACAGGACCTAAACTAAAGAAAATCTCTTTCTTTCAACAATTGGTCTGTTAACCTCATTATCTGAGTTGATTTATTTTCTAGACTTGAAACTTTTGTGAGTTTGTTAGTCAAAATTTAGGGAAATAAATAAAACAAAACACTTTATCAAATGAAATAATAATAATAATGGTAACACTTTACGATAAGGTCTCATTTGTTAACTTTCGTCAACATGAACTAACAATGAGCAATACATTTGTTAATGTATTTAGTATTTTTTTAAATACTAGTTAATAAAAATGCAGTCGTACATTGTTTGTTCATGTTCACAGTGCATTAACTAATGTTAAATGATTTTAATAATGTAGGCATATTAGTAAATGTTGAAATTAGCATTAACTAAGATTAACAAAAGTGTAGAGGTACTGTTCATTATAGTTCATGTTAACTAAAGTAGTTAACTAATGTTAATAATGAAAACTTATAGTAAAGTGTTACCAATAATAATAATAATAATAATAAATGATAAAGTTGAATTTTAAATAGTGGAAATGGAAATAATAAAAATGTTACTCAGTAAGGGCTAATTTGAGACCAAATGTTGGTGTATAGTATTGTAAATATATTTCTGATACATTAAATATATTTTTTTTTAATTTTAATATTTTTTCTTACATAATTTAGTCACACGACTGAATGGCTGAGCTTGATGGATCAGCAACACAATGTGTGTAAATGCGGATTTTATTATTATTATTATTATAGGCTTTTAAGCATGTAGAAAGGGCCCAAATGATGTTGTACTGTATATTAGACTATATTGTGTTATATATTTTTACAAACATTATATTCAGATTTTCCATGTTTGGTAACAGGCCCATAATCATGTGAATAATCATGTGAATAAGCATGGAAATGTAGTTTTTGGTAATTAAAACAATAAAAACTAAAAAGTTAATATCAAATCAATAGATTATATTAAAGTAATGAGATTGCTGATTGATTTTAATAACTGAACGAGTTAACTAGATGAAATCAGAGGTGGGTCAGGATAAATCACTGTTTCTGATAGCAGATTTTGATATTTTTTAATACTATAGTTTTAGTTTTAAGTACTATCTATAGCTACTTTTCATGCCAGGCTAATACGTTATATAATAGTTAATAACAGTTCTCATAATAATAATAATTACATAGCAGGAGCATTTTCTTCTACACTCTGTAATACTAGGTTATTTTTTCTACCCAAACACTGGGTTTAATCTCCAACCTATTTTGGGTTCATTTTATTCCAGTAATATAGTCATTTTTAAACAGTTGAATTTGATAAACCAATAGTCTATATAGTTTGTCAGGTGCTTCATAGATCCTTTTATAGGGGTTCCTCTCATGGGATCATTTTATGGATTTAGTTTTAAAGAAGTCATTTTGTTTTAAATCAGTTTTTATTTTGAATACATTTTATGAATTAAACAGCTCGTAAACATACTTTATCACTACAATAACCTTTTAAACATTGAAGTATTGTGCAATTATTTAAGACATTTCTCCTTATATAGAAGAGTTTTTTAAATTTGAGAATCCCACTGAACCTTTTATTCTAAGAGTGTACAAAATACACAGGATTTTTGTAAAGTAATGTGACACCAAAGTGCACCCTGTTAATGGGAATAACCAGCAATCTACAGGACAGGTCAGGTGTATTTTAGTCATTTTATTGTTTGTGTCTGTGCAGGAGCTTGACATTTTGTCCCTTCGTGCCAAATCCTGAACACACACAGCTGAGCAGTTCATCCATATCTGGCAGCTGGCATTCTTAGCCTGTCACTAATGATGTAATGTTTGAGGCGGGCATTCCCCATGGAAGCGTTAGTGAAGCGCTCCTCGGTAAGTGACAGGGTGAAGGGCAGGTTTCACACACGCATGCGACAGCCATTGTCTCTGCATGAGTCAGTGCAGGAATGCAGGTGAAAGTCAACAGCAGATTAAATCCAACTTAAAAACTCCAGACACACTGCGCTCCCGTAATGGTTTAGATGTGCTGGAAGTGATTTCAGCTGTTTTGGCAAGCAGGTCATTTCAATCTGATGTCAGCAAAATGTATCGGCCAACATGATCGACGGGCTAAGAGCATTTCTGATTGGCTAGGGTTCGGGCCGCTCATTTGAGTTGTTGTTTTTTGCTATTTACAGACTCTAAGGCTGTCGCAGGTGTGATTTCTCACACATATTATAATGAAATCTGTTAGCTAGAAGAGATGTGTTCAACTCACTATTTAAATAATGCTTACAGCTGCTTAAAGCTGATTTGCATGTTATAAATTCTGATTAGTATTATTTTTAGTTTATATATATTTATTATAATATATATATATAAATATATATATATACAATTTAATGTTAAATTATTATTGTTAATACATAAAATTGCTTTTATTTTATATTTTCAGTTTATATACAGTATATATATTTATATATAATTCAGTTTATGTGTATATATATACACATTTCAAGTTTTAGCAATTTTGATTAGTTGTTTTTAAAATATATATTTTAATTTTTTTAAGTTTAAGTTTTTCATCTATTATTTCTATTTTATTTCAGTTTTGTTTCAATAAAGTTTTGTCCCTTTTAATACAGGAATACCTTAATATTAATATATACTTAGTATTCAGTAATATTATTGTTAGACTGCACTGACACTTTGAGGAGCTGAAAACCAAAGAGAAGAGCTGCTTTATAACTGATTTGACTTTGTTTCAACATTGAACTGACTTTTCAGCTGAATAATGACACTAATGTCTTCTGCAGATATGTTCAAGCTGAGTTGAACTCAGTTCGTAATAACTAAACATTTACTGTTTAATGTTATTTTTTAGTATTATTTTCTTTATTAATTTTCTTTATAATAATTTCAGAATGTATTTTGTGAAGTCAGAATATGTTTGTACATGTGTGTTGAGCAGAGAGCTGGGAGAGTTATATATTTTGCTTAGAGGTATGAGTGCAATGTAACATGTTCCAATGATGATGATACATCAAATGTGTACAATTGACATGTTCTTTACAAGGAAAGGAATGTTTCAACTGATGCAAATGTACCACTAATGTGTACACAGAGGGAAAGTGGATTATACCATGTGTAAGCATGAGGTATACGTTCCATTTTCAAACATAAGCAACATGTTTTCTACCTTACAAGGAAGTTGTAAATCCCTCAGTGGTGTATATAAGCTCAATCCTTACTGTACTGACTCAGAGAAACAGGCATAATGGGGCGAGGGAGGAGAAGCACAGAGAAACATAAAGGCATGATGGGGTGAGAGGAAGGAGAAACTGAGGCATGAGGGGGTGAGAGGAAGGAGAAATAGAGATGAGGGGGTGAGGGAGGAGAAACACAAGAGAAACCATTTACAGCTGGCATGATTGTGAGGGAATAGAGAAATGGGGAACAGAGAAATCTGGAATGAAGACCTCCTCACTTATAGCCTTATTCTGCTATGCCTGTTTATCTAAAATAATAAATAGATATCTCTTGGCAAAATATCTGGTGTAGCTTCCGTGATTCAACCATAATGGGGGAAAGCATGATTTTCAAATCTACAGTAATTTATGAAGCTGATGAAGCTGAATAATGAAACTATTGTCTTTTTTTAGAGCTGTTTCAGAATAATTTAATTCTGTTTCCATCATTGACCATTATGTTCCTGTTTATCAATATAATGTGAGAATGGAAATAAACTGAAAGTTTTAGGATTTAGAACATTTTAAAACATTTAAAATAATTCAGATCTTTTCTTTACATAGCAAGTTATATCAATTGTTATATAAAAATGCACCACAAACTTTTCTACCTCACTTTATATCCAGTTGTATGTCTACAGAATGAAGACATTTGAAGCCCTTCAGATGTTCTCACTCATCCCGAGTTCCTCTGCTAAACCTGATAGTTTCAGTATTGCACATAATAGGCACCTTGTCACGCAAGCACATATAAGGCCGTGTTATGTCACGCCAGAGTTATTCAGTCGTATAGGTGACACAGCCACAGCTCAGAGCAAACACACAGGCTGAGGTCTTTGTGGGATTGTGTTTGTTTTGCCTCCAGTAGCCTAAACCCTGCGTCTCTGTCTCTGATGTGTCACCTGACGCCGTCACCGATCTGTGAGCGTAACCAGAGTCTTGCGTGGGAAGCCATGATGGTTCAGTCCGCACAATTTCATCTTCCAGGCCACATTCCTGTTCACAATGATCCATTTGTTTTTAAAAGCAGCAGAAGTCGAGACTCAAAAGTGTGCCAATTTGTACATGCAGGCATTGTAAAGGCAAAAGACAAGGGTTTGTGGAAGTCTGAGACTATCACGTAAGGTTATATCATGTGGGCTTTTTGTTAATGAGTGAGGATAGAGTGAATCTTCCTGGCACTGCGGGTTACACGCTCAACAGGTTTCAAGGTGTCCATGGTAATTACTCACAATACTGGAGTAATTACTGGGAGATCTATGTGACCTGTGCATTCTGGGTAAATCATTTCCGAGAATCTTTTAAAACATTCACAACCTCAGAACTATCTGAGCCTGACCACATGTGGCCAAAAACACATAAGCTGCATCTTCACATATCTCTTCATTTGGGACGACACAAACAACACTTGTTTGTGCTGATTTGTTCAAATGTTGAAATGCTTACTCTCTCTTTCAGGTGGGCCACAATGACTGATGGGTAAATGAAATTTCCCTGCCCACTTCCTGTGAGGTGACATTGGCGCACGCTTGTGAAAGTATACTGCGGTTCAGACTGAGCATATATACAGTCCTATGATTTGGACATTTTTTGACTTTGCGTGCAATCAAAATTATTGTTAAAGGCCCCCTGAAATCAAAATGTACGTTTTTTAGCTTTTAGTATGAATATGTTAGCCTTAAGGTTATGAATAAGCTAGTGTGTTTCAAAACAATGACAAAATTCACATTTAGGAGATATAAGCATTCAGAACTTACAGTCTCTCACTTCCACTAAAATGGATCACGAATTTTTATGACATCACTGCGGACTTCAGCTTCTCATCACATCTTCTGTCCAATCAAATGCTCTCTAGAATCTAAAGCTCCGCCCCCACAAATACCAGCTGGCCAAAGCGACCGTTGACCCGTCACGGAACAATATGAGTTGGAGATGGGTGTTTGGTCGCTCAAATGCTCGAGTTTTATTCCGTTTTCCAACTGTACGTTGGTTAAGAATGAAATGCCTAGAATTTATTCAAACCTCTACTATTGAATCCAACGTATCATCAGCGCTCGGATTCGCTTCCACGGTGCTGTCAACTAAACGCTATTGGCTATTTGAAAAGGGGGAGGAGCCATTCAATATGTCCCACCTTAGCTTCCTGTTTCAGTGGAAAGTACGTCAATGCATCATACAAAGCTGTGCGTTCCAAGGCACTTCAGTGGGCCTTTAAAAACATCTAATATTTAAAATGCATCTGAGCATGCTTGTTTTATGACTCTCTATAGTGCTGTAAGCATTTTCGGGGACGATTAGAGATCTAAGCAACAAATGTTTCTTGAAAAGAATCAATTCTGCAAGCCTGTCTTTGCAAATTAAGAAGCTCAGGCGATGAGCGGTTCGTCCTCAGCAGTGGTTTGAGACGAGGAGAATCAGTCAAACAGATTTCAGTGCAGCCAAACCAAACAGGGCTGTTTAAACAGCCGACAACACACCATTTCTGTCTCCTAAACACACCACTCTCTTTCCCTCTGCGGGCCCCGCTTTTTTCCCACAGTCCATATGTACACATGTATACACTCCTCCACATGTGAGGAAAATATTTGAGCAAATGTTTGGCAGCTGTAAAGCAGAGAGGCCGCTCGGAGGGTGGAGACCCAGACGGCTTCATGAACACAGGGCTCAGGCGCTCTCGAGGGATATGGGTCAAGCTGTGCCAGGTTAAAAGATCCTCACCATGGGCTACCGAATCTGCTGAATGTGAGGGAATAAAAACATCCCCCGGCTTGTTTGCACTCTTTATAGCTGCGACTGACGTGTATAACAGACAGTCTATTCAGCCCATCTGCTGAGATCACCTGAGTACAACTGGCACTTCCTTCAACTTCGCCAGGGAAAAGAAAAACTCCCTCCAAAACAGCTGGCCGGCTCTACCCGGCTCACTTCCTGTCAAGACGCGGCAAACCAGATCAGACCGGTTTCTTTGACAGATTCCAAAGAAGTCTTTCAAAGCCGTTTTCATCTGAGATTATAAACAGTTTCAGATTTATTTACCTTTTTTTTTTGGGAGGGGCTGTTGATGAGAACTGATTTTTATTTTCCATTTATTTTTTATAGCCATCTTTGATCATATTTACCAAGGGGGCAAATAATTCTGACCAGCACTGTACATATATATATATATAAAATTTAATTAATCTTAATTAAAAATAATAATTAAACTTGTAAAATTCTATCTATCTTTGCATAATCTTTTTTTATATTTTTATGTATCATTTCTTACAAAAAAAAGCAGTGGAGTAAACCATAATTAATTATTTGGAGGAAAAAAAATTGTCTGCTAAATCACAGTCATGTGATCTAAGCAAAGTGCAGAAACATATTATAAAAACTATGTAATTTTCTAATATTATATAATTGTAATAATAATATTAATTATTATTATTATTATTATAAGAAAAACAGTTCCTATAAAAATACAAATGAAATCCTTTAATATTTAATGATTTTATGGAACTGCTTGTATTTGCATATTGTTAATGTTGTATATTTGCAACTTAAACACTATGTATTATTGCATTCAATGTGTGTATTTTGTCCAAAGTTAAACGTAATGTGCATAAATTGTTGAAACACTTTCTCTCTCCCATTACACAACAACAAGCCGCCCCCAAAAACACATTTGCTCTGTTCGTTTGCTCCCAACCTGTTACACCCACGTTGGTTCACAATCAGCTGAACATTTTCTGTATGTTGTACCCTCTCAGACATACACTAACAATAAATTTACAAATGATTTCTCAGTGTTGTATTTTTGGACTGAGTTGAAGAACTGAAAGCAGAACAGCAATTATCTAAAGCAGCTCATAATTACAATGCCAATCAGATGAACAGGCTTGAAGGATCTCGAGGTCCAAAATAACCAAGCCAAAGAGGGAAAGGAGGTTTCTCACAGTCATTACTGTCACAGCAGATTAAACTACAGTTGCTCTATGATGAGCTGGATTAGGTACAAATAACCTAAAGTGTACTTAATGTGCTAACATATAACAGTGCAATTTTTTTTTTTCAATCAGTCAAAATATAGTATGACTGAATCAACACCAACATGTCTTTTTTTTTTTTTTTTTTACATTTTATTTATGCAGATTTTTTACATACATAATACAAAACAAACAGAAAAAAGGCAGTAAATCAGACAATTAAGGCACATAAAAAAGGCACACAATTAAGGCACACATAAAGCCAGCACTTACACATTATATAGAAAGGAAAAAGTATAAATACACATGTCCGTTCAGTGAACAGATGTCCCAAAAAGTCTACTCACACAGATTGAGTCAAGGAGGCCTGAGCCGAAGGGGAGTGGCAAAGTCTCTGTAAGGATAACTGTCCAAATTTAAAAAAAAATTTAAAAGAAAGACAGTACAATGCATTTAGGTCCCAGTTTGTGGTCTATCCTTCCTGAAAGGGCCCCAGATCTTCTTTAACTTATCTCGAGAGTTAGACATAGAAAACCGAATTTCTTCAAGGTGTAAACAGGAAACCATATCATTAAGCCACCTCTTGAAGCAAGGAGGGGAAGCAAGGAGGGGAAGCTGACTTCCACTCCTTTAGGATAACCCGTTTTGCAATGGTCATACCAAACATGAGGGTTTGTTGTAAAGCGGATGGAAGAGCCAAAGAACCATTGGAGCAGAATTTAAACTGAATAAGCTGAAGTCGAGCATTAAAGCAACACCAAGGAACTTTTCCTCTGTGGTCGCTCTACAGGTTGGAAGCGGAATTGTCCATTACCGCTGTCGTAAATAATTTAGCCTACCGCATCCTACTGTCGCACGCGCACGCTCGCTGTTTATCCAGCACCGGCAGTACGCTCCACCTATCGGCAATTGTAACGCTTGCCGTAAAGCAAGTCAAATTTGTAGTTTTCTTATGTCTCATTAGAACTACAGAAACGCGACCCGATCTGGCAATCTTACATAGCGTGGATATACCAGATAAAGGACCGCAAAGCGGTGGCATAAGTGCCTTTCACCCTGTCACGACTTGATGAACCACTGAAACGATTTTGGAAACATTATTTGAAGGTAAAAAATCCTACTTAGTGTTGCTTTAAAGGAGAACTCGGCAACTCTAGCGAACTCTAGTCACTTCTTCGCTGATTTTCCCTTTTGTTGTCGCATGTTTTCCCCACGAGCTCCCCCTACAGCTGTGGGGGGGCGTATATTTCACAACACGGTCATAAAAAACTCACTTGCGCCGGCCTCCTCCCCCTCTCTACCGCTGCTCATGTGCGTTTGTTATGATCGGAGCAAGCCAACTGTATCGTGTGGAGCTATGTCTACCGAGGTGGGTAATCTGGTAATACATCATACATGCGTGTGTGTTTATGTCGAATTGTCGTAAAGCAATTCGTGTTTCGCGCTCGTTCTTGTTCTCGCTTCTCACGAGACTTCCAATTTCTATCTTGCCGGGACGGTAGTCCCCAAGTTGCAAGGTTGGTTTTCCGCCTGGGAACGCTGGGGGGAGCGGGGAAAGTCACCAATATCACCAGAACAGGTTGTTTAACCATCCAAATGATTTCTAGACAGTTTTATTAAGTTAAAAAAGTTACCAAGTTCTGCTTTAATAGAGCATGATTTTATCCTGTTTAACCCTATCGCCCATAGCTCGTCAGATATATCTTCGCCGGTGTAATTGATCCACGCCTCTTTAATATGGAGAGAGGGGGTTGCCACAACGAAGAGATTAACAAACCGAGAGATCAAATGCTTGGAGGTGGGAGGTCTAGTCAAAATATCAAAAAAGTCAAGTTGCATGGGGGTCGCATCTAGACGAGAAGAAGTATGCTTGACAAAATTCCTAATTTGTAGATGACGAAAAAATTGATTAGTAGGGAGTTTGAATTTAGCCTGGAGCTGGGCAAAAGATGCAACCAACATGTCATTTTAAAAGTAGTAGGGACATTTTATGCTAGCTGTTCAATGTCTCCCAAACTTATACCTATAGAGACATCAAAAATGTGTTTCTATTAAGTCATATTTCACTGGATATCTTTTAGCATTATGGCACAGACTGAATTTAGCGAAGCCTGAAGTCTATTAGCGATGCCATTAAAATGATTGGGGCTCATTAATGACGTCTTTAGACACTGAAGCAATTTTCTCCCCTCTGGGAGAGGAACTCAATCACATTAAGGCTGTATTTATCACTCTGGTCCGCTCAAAAACGTGAAAGGATGTGGAACAGTGGGTCAGCTGGCAGCAGGGCACTGCGGCGGATCTCTTGGCAGTGAGAAATGAGAGGCTCTTATTAACCGTCTCTCCCTCTCATGTGTTTTAGGGTGGCCAGACGAAACCCACTGAACCGCCTCTGCCGCCCAAGATGAAGGGGACAGTCAGCATTACCCCAGGACTGTGGCCAGAAGGAGAAAAGAGCCAAAGGAAGCTTCCTCTATTCACTCTAAGATTAAGTTAAGCAGCCACAGGAGGAAGCTGTAACAACAGTCTGCTTAAATGTAAAAGATCAAAGTGCTGTGCTAGTTTCAGTCATAGCATGATAAGAGGCGAGATGCTTTAAACTGTCCAGAGCACTTGGTAATCTGGGCAGAATCTCAGAGGCGGGGAGACAGAATGGAGAGATTAGAGAAGAGAGGGCATCATGTTTCAAAAACAGAGAGAGGGTGAAGGTCAGTCCAGGGACAATAATCCTTGTTAACATGATGAAAGCTTCTCAGTAGCGTGCAGAGATGCAGTTGAGCCTCTTTGGCCCAAAAACATACTTTCGCAATACTGTGAAAAATACTCGAGCAAAGACAAAACTGCTTTATCTTGAGTTTTTTATGTAACCCCCCGTTTTATGTTTCTTGTTTCTTATATAATGTATAAAATATATTTTATACATATATATACGATTATAAATATATATGTTATGTATATAATGTATACAATATATACTCCTAAATAAATAGAAAAATAAATAAGTCCTAATATCTTGTGCATTTTTTTCTGAAGTAAATATATACTGTTCAAGTTTTTACTGGGTGGAGTAAAAAACTTGAAGTACTCAAACCCAGATGTGACGACATATGAAATTAAACTTGTAGTTAGAAGCTACAATGTACACTACTGATAAATTTTTTGGAATCATTATGATTTTTGGTAACACTTAAAGCCTTTATGTACAATGTACAATGCCTATATTACAATGTACGTTATAATGCTCTATATCTTTTTTCCTAAATAAGTGTAACCAAAGTTAAAATGCATTATAATATTTGCAGATTCTTTGTTGCATCTGAAATTGGTTGTTGTCATGTGCTTTAATGCATTATACTCGCTGAAGGTGTAACAATAAATTGATGAGTATTATAATGTATTGTGGTTACAATTATTCATGAGACAATATACTGCATTATATAAGCTGCATTACAAGGCATAATTAATGCATTAAAATACTTTTATGCATTATATATGAAGACTTTAATTAAAGAGTTTTATTTAATAATGATTTTGTAAGAAGTCTCTTATGCTGCAAACCTGCATTTATTTGATTAAAAATAGATTAAAAAAACATAATATTGTTACATTTTTAAAATAAATTTAAATGTATAATAACAGATTTTTATTTTAATGAATTTTCAAATGTAATGTATTCCTGTAATGGCAAAGCTGAATTTTTAGCATCATTACTCCAGTCTTCAGTGTCACGTGATCCTTCAGAAATCATTAATATGCTGATTTGCTGCTCAAGAACCATTTCTGATTATTATCAATGTTGAAAACAGTTGTGCTGCTTAATATTTTTATGGAAACCATGACACATTTTTTAGGAATTTTATATCAAATAGAAATCAAATAGAAAATTAAAAAGAACAGCATTAACTTGAAATACAATGTTCTGTCATGAAACTCTAGATGGCTGATGGTCCTTAACTCAATCTGCTCGCAATCAGGACGCAGGGGACGCAGCTGATTGGTTCCTGCTGTTTCAGAAGCCATTGAGCTTCAAATACTCTGTCAGCATTTTCTGTAGCACCATTTGCTTTCAGAAACCCTCCACCTTCCCCAGCTCCACCTGTATAGATCTTCTATGGGTAATTCATGTAAGTTATATTGTACAGCAGCAGCATGTCTTGCTCACAGCAGTGTGTTGTGTGTTTATTGGCAGTAGCAAGTCCTGTACTTACTCCGCATATGCAGCAGCAAAACAGCAGCAGCAGCAGATCTATTCCACCAGACCAAACATATCAACA
This sequence comes from Squalius cephalus, assembly GCF_949319135.1. Classification (NCBI taxonomy): domain Eukaryota; kingdom Metazoa; phylum Chordata; class Actinopteri; order Cypriniformes; family Leuciscidae; genus Squalius; species Squalius cephalus. The sequence goes on from NC_137130.1 coordinate 28,720,598, forward strand.
TTGTCTTACCATTACCATGCCAAATACAAAGAGTTGTCATGACAGAAATTGAAATCTTTTGTAACATTATAAATGTCTTTTATGCCTCTTTTGTTCCATTTAATGCATCCTTGCTGAAGAAAAGTATTAATTTCTTTAAAAAAAAAAAAAAAAAAAAAAAAAATGGTACTGACCCCAAACTACAACCAGTAGTGTATGTTGGTAGAGTATATTCCAGGCTCATTGCTGGTGGCCGTGTGCTGACAGCAGTGGGTGGACGGTGCCAGGAATGTGTCAATCCCTCTGTAAACTCTTCTATCAGCAGGCCTGCATCTGCAGGTGAGAGAAAACTGCAGCGTCAGCATTAACATGTCCAGTGCAATCCATACTGCACTCCAGCCAACACTGTTCTGCACTGCAGACCTGCACTGGCTCCAGGATCACCCTTGGGCTCGGATCCTCCTCTGACTCAGCTATAGCAGACAGAGGAAAAGAAAGTCAAATAGTGTAATGCCACAGGGCCCAGTAATTGGCATTTGCTAATGTTACTTTATAATTAGCAAAAATGGCAGTGCTAAAATGTAATTGCATATGCTTTTAAAACTGTTAGACTTTGTTGAACCCAGGGTGCAGTGGATAGCACGCCTGCAGTGGCGCTCATGCCAGTGAAACAGATTCAAATGTGGCTCGCAACATCACATTACACCTCTCTCTCTCCCATAGAATCTAATTCCACTCTCTAAGGAAGCCTCTTTCTAAGGAATACAAACAAACATCAAGCAACATTTATGGCATTTAAATAATGTGGTTTATTTAAGAGAGACACTTTAGATAACAAAATAGTAAACCATCTGGAACAACAGCATTGCAAAGCCCTGGCAACATTTCACACACCCTAACAACCACAGATCAACGTCCTAACAATCACTGTAAACACCATAGGAACCACATAGCAAACACTCTACCAATCACTCAGAACACCCAAGCAACTGCATAGCAACACACTAACAACCACACAGAACACCCTAGCAACTGCATAGCAACACACTAACAACCACACAGAACACCCTAGCAACTGAATACAACCGCTCCCAATCCGAGTCCCAATTCACCTACGTATACTATGCCCTAAAAGTATGTACTGTTTTTGTGAAGAAAGAGTATACTTTTGAGTGTGTAGTAGAATAGGCATGCTTTGGGATGTACTACATAATAATTGCATCTTTAACGGACAGCTCTGTCGCTTATTACGTGCATTCTGTCATCGTTTAAACTCCCAGACCCCCAGAACACCCTCTACCAACTGTATGTCAACACACTAAGAACCACTCTGAACACTGTACTCTAACAACCTCATGCCCTGGCAACCACCCACACACCCTAGTAACCATATATAAATGTCTTAACAAGCACTCTGAACACTGCAGAAACAAACTGCATATTAATGTGCAAACAACCATTCAGAACACTGTAGCAACTGCATGGCAACGCCCTGGCAACCATCCGCACACCCTAGCAACCACATATCAACACCTTAACAAGCACTCTGAACACCATAGCAACTGCATAGAAATACTCTGACAATCACCCAGAACACCCAAAAACCTGCATATTAATGTGATAACAATCAATAAGAGCATTGTAGGAATTGCAAAGAAACGCCCTGGCAACCACCCACACACCCTAGCAACCACATATCAACACCTTAACAAGAACTCTGAACACCATAGCAACTCCACAGCAACATTCTGGCAGCTAGCCAGAACACCCCAAAAACTGCATATTAATGTGCGAACACAGTTACAACTGCATAGCAACGCCCTGGAAACCATCCACACACCCTAGCAACAATATACAAATGTCTTAACAAGCACTCTGAACACTGCATCAAATGGGAAACAAATGCATATTAATGTGCTAACTACCATTCAGAACACTGTTGCAACTGCATGGCAACCACCCGCAGACCCTAGCAACCACCTTAACAAGCTGCATACTATTGTACAAACAACCACTCAGACCACAGAAACCCGAATAGTGAAACCCTGGTAACCACAAACATAGCATTGTGCCAGTAAGTTCTGCATGGGAAAGAACCATTTTCTTCTAAATTCAACATAAAAGTGTATTGCTCATAGTGGCCATAAACTCAAACGGGGAGAGCTCGATGACAACATGAAGACAGTTCTCCTTATGACTGAGTCATATACAGTAATATATTGCATCAGTAAAATGTATTTTCATGCCCTGAGCTGTAGGAGGGAGACCCAAACCACATAAAACACAATGGAAGGGCCGTCTGAACTGTAGATCTGGATGGAACCGGATTTTGACTCGCCCTCACAGATTTTTTTGCTAGCTATCCCTTTCCATTTAAGATGTTACTCAAGGTAATGTTTGCAGACATGACTAAGGACAGCCAGAGACCATCCACACCCAAAACCTCTTGTATTTTGAGCAATCCCCTGTTTTCATATCCACAGAGTATTCGTGACAAAGCAAACCAAGCCGCCCACATCAAAGATGAGAAGGGAGCGGGTGGGGGTGCATGGCTCACGAAGCATGACAATCTCTCGCCTCAAGCGGCAGCTAATATTGAGATATTAGCATATCTTTAATAAGACAATATTTCAGTATCTTTGGGATTAAGGCTCATTGTAAACTTATCTGAAAGGGATCTGTAATGTTTATGGTGCTTTTAAAGTTAAACATGTTCTTTTTTCTTATCTGTGTACAGACAGGATATGTTTTTATATAGGGGATCCTGCTTCAGTGGACAGCTGAAATAAACGCTTATGTTTATACAGAATGCAAAAAAAAGTGGAAGACAGGGGCGGAAAGGGTCATCGGCACAGTTACATAAGCAGCTCGAAATCTAACTTAGGAAAGACTTAATCTCAACTCTGATCCAATATACTGTAGCGTCCAAAAGACTGAGACCACATGCAAATCTGTGATATTTATTTTTTAGTTTTCCTGAAATAAAATAAGAAATAATAAGCCGTGATGGTAAATGGTAAAGTTTTTTATTATGTTTACTGCAAGGATCCAAGTCTCTTAATTTCAAGAAGACAAATAATAAATATATTTTGGTTGTTTTATATTAAATACATTATAAAATGAATGATATCTGACATGGACTGAAATCCATGTCTGATATCTCGCGTGCGTCCTGACGCGGAATATTTAGAAAGGCCAGGAAGCCTGTTTACAGTAAATCACTACTGTAAATAACTGCTGCCTGACAGGGCTACGTGCAGACATGGATGCTGGTCGTGAGGACGTGCTATTTTTTTTTTTTCCATAACAAAAGGTTTGCATATCTGTATTTTGGAAGCTCTTTAAGCCATGTTCCCTCATTGAAGCAAATCAAACAGGTCAAACACACACGCTCATCATTTAAAGCTTTGGTTTAGTGGTTCAAAGAATCTCAAGGACAGTCAAGTCCAGTTCACACCAACTATAAAGATAATTATAACAAATAATATTAGCATCCATGCATTCTTTTCATTATAAGCAGTGGCACGCGCTGCAGTTTTAAATGCTCAATGCTCAAGGTGGATTTCAACCTGGTCCTATCAAGCTGTACCTAATAAAGTGGCCAGTGAGTGTATCTATATTTTGAGCAAGGAGAAACTAACTCATATACAGCACTTCATGGGAGTGGGCAGTTCTTTTGCTGAAATTTGCTTGTCACAATTCTGATTGGTGAGGTCTGTATGGTCTGAATGAGATTTATTTGCAGAATCATGGGTAATGCAATTTTTCATGTTAAATATGATTATTTTAAAATAAAATGCAAGGCTGATGTTTACTTCAAAAGAATATACCATTGATTAACAACATCCTAGCTCACAGTAGGTCAGTCATGAAAGGTTTATAAGTTAGCTTTAATTATGTTATTACCAACGTTATTATCATCATCTTAACCATGAACCCATTCCCCAATCAAACAGCTCCTTACATCTACACCTTTATGGTCAGATCACGTGATTTCCAGTAAGGCTGGCTGATGGTGTTGTGTTTGCTCATTGTAAATGTAGATTAAGTTGGAATTCAGGTTAATAAAACAAACTACGGCGCAGGAGTAGCCCATGCCAAGCTAGTGCATCTGGTTCCCAGATGAGTTCTGCAATACCATTGGACCTGGCATCTACCACGTCTATATCCCGTTTCCTAGATGCGATTTAACTTGTTCTTATTTGTTTACAAGTCTGCACACACACAGTTTCTTCTGAAGTGTTTCCTCGAGCACAAAGGATATGCGAGTCGGGCACTTTAATAAGTTACAGGAAAGCTGAGGCGTGATCGGAAGTCATAAATCAGGAAAACTGTGACAGTCATTCAGAAACTCGAACAGTGGTTCTGCAAACATCATGGTCTAAAGTGCAATAAAACCACAATATCAGTCCCAGAAGTGTTTCTGTGAATTCTACTTTAGTACACTGTAGACAATATGTACTCTAAAACATCATAATGACCTGTGTGTTCTGAAATGAAGGGGAAAAAAGAGTTATTTTCAGGACATCATCACAACCCTATCCAGAAATTTCCATCTGTTTGCATGGAAATTACCATCCTTTTTTCTTTTTTCGCATGATCCACATAAAAGCACTTTATTAATCTGAGGTTTGACTTCATAGGAAAGTCTTTGTGTTGCATGTAAATCTATATTTAAATACAGGAGACCCAGTTAAGATGATGCAAGTCATGGTTCACATAAATACTTGACCTGTTCTATTAATCTCTAATGCCAGCTGAAGGCACAATGAAGGTAGTGAGCACGTGTGAGAATAAGCACACTGATGGATTTGTTCTAATGGTGTCACGAAGGGCAGGGACAATGCAAATAATAACAGCAACCGTATTACTGTGCAAGTATAAATAAGATGCTTATGAACTTTTAAGACTAGAAAACCTTTTTTTTTTTTTCACATCCGTTGTTATTTAGGTCAAAGGATAGGTCCTGTGTGTCAAATCAAACACTAGCCTACAATATCAACTCCAATTCATGTCCCTTATAGTTAAATGGCTAATAAATTCAATATTTACCCCAGTGTTTGTTTCATGCCTGAGAAATCATGATAATCCCACTGTTGTTTATACACTTAAAGCTACAATAGGCTATGTAACTTTTGTCCCACTATTGGTTAAAAATTTAAACTGCATGCCAAAAGTCAGTCTTGTGGAAATATTTTGTTTTGGTTCTTCTCTGGGGTTCTAGAAACCAGTGTAAACAGGACATCTTATCAGAGCGGATGGACAAATAAATAATGGATCTTTGTTTTTACAACCGGTGATTCACGGAGATTTGTCGTTTTTAATGGTCCATGGTTAATTTTTCTTGTTCATTGTGACAACAAACTTGTAGCTTCTCGCTACAGACAAGTCGGAACTATCTTTCTCTACAGACATGATGACGTGACAAGCACTTCGCACGAAATCCGTCCCGACAGCTTTAAAATAAAAGCTTCATTATACAACAACACAACAGAATAGACTAAGTGTATTTGGGTGAAGTAAAGATTTTTTGCACTCTATCATTAGCCTACTATAATTTTTTTTTTTTTTTTTTTTATTATCAAAAAGTTACATTTGTACATTTTCCTGTTTAAAGGGGTGGTTGATTATGATTTCACTTTTTTAACTTTAGTTAATGTGTAATGTTGCTGTTTGAGCAAAACAACATTGCAAAGTTACAACGCTCAAAGTTCAAAGCAAAGGAAGATATTTGCTTTTAAAGAAATCGTTTTTTAAGGACTACAACAAACTTACACCAGGGTTAGTGACATCACAAACCCTAAGATTTACATAAACCCCGCCCCCGGAAAACGATATAGATTATCGTGACAGAATATGCTAATCAATGACTAGAAGATAGTTAACTCCACATCAGCTACATAAATTCATCAACTAACCATTCAGAAATGTCCTGTTGCATTCTACATGTTGTCACTTCTTCTTGAGTCACTCCATCATTATCTGACCCCGGTTTGAACATAAAAGGCTAAAAGTTTTTGAAATTTTCAGTGCATGTGTGTGTGAAGGAAAAGGAGACAAGCTTTTGAAGTTTTAACATGCTATATAAAAATATCTGTGGAGTAAAACTTACCATACGCACTCTAGGGACATCAGAGACTTATCTTACATCTTATGAAAAGGGCATTATACCACCCCTTTAATACTTTTCCATATTGGAGGGCCTATGCAGTTCATGTTTACTTTTTTTACAATTTTGGTACAGTTCCACATGACATCCGTTGTCAAATTAGGTGCATGTGTTGACAATGTTTGATCCCTTAGTAGGTCAGTGTTGAGGTATTGTCAAATAGGTTGGTTTACCACAGTCATTTTCTGTAAACACGGAAAACTTACATTTCCTTGCACGCTGGTGCTCGTCTAGTGTAACGTTACACTGACTAGGGTATTTTCTTCAGTGCTGGTGAAAACATCACGTCACTCTTGGATATCTCCTCCTTTAATGACTTAATGTCATTTCAGCAGGCTAGCACGCGATAGGGAATAGCTGAGATGTTTTTGTGACATTGCAAAAGCGCTGTTGGAGACCAAGCCTGCCTGTGATGCTGCTGAAGGGCTCTTGGCCACATGCCAACAACCACCAGCGTCTCTCTCAATCTCAAAAACAAAACAACAAGCGCGCGCACGCAGCGTAAAGTTACAGCAGTGACGCGAGCGCCATCTAGCGTCGCATCTTCGAATACAGAACAGATGTAACGTTAAACGCATTTGAGATATTGAGGCCTGGTTTCACAGACAGGATAAGGCCTTAGTTCAGTTAGGACATTTAAATAGCTTTTTATAAATGTGCCTTAGAAAAAAGAAAAGAAAAAAAAAAACTTTTTTTCCTGGTGTGCATCTTGAGACAAAACAATGGCACTGACAGATTTTAAGATAAGCTAGTTGATTTCAGTTAAAACAGCTCACATGCATTTTAGTCTGGGACAAGGCTTAAGGCTTGTCTGTGAAACCCAGGGGTAAATATATGTGTACACGTGATTTTACACATTTAGTACTATTAATTTTGTTATACAGTATTATAATACAATAAAAAATAGGCTATGTGATCCCACAGTTTCAAGCTTAACGTCTTAGGCTTGGCATAATGACAAGAAGGAACTGCTTTCACAGTGATATGATTTAATTTTTTTTTACAGATTTTATTTTTTACTAGCATTTCATTCATAAGATAATGGTCACGTTAAGACAAAGAAATCAAACGATTAGCTCCCTCTGGTGTACATTCACAGTTCATTAAATTAGATTGTGCAATTAAAAACATCTAATTTACAAAACTCAAATCACTCTCATACTGACGGATATCAACATACAGTTCCTAAATGACATATTTTACAGAGGTTTCTTTCAGCAGCTTCCAATAACTGGTTGTTGACATCATGACATTGCACTCATTGAAAAGGGCCATATATATATATTTAACTATTTAATGGGGTCATTACTGGTAATTACTTTATTTAAAGTCTTTATAACTTGGTCACCATTTTAGTCATCAACTTTATAACTAAGTCACCATTTATTGAGTCCTGAAGAGTGACAAAATCTAATCTACAATCTCTTGAAAATGTTGCCAATCAGGACATGAACGGGAAGTAAGCCTTCAAGGAATTTTTAAAAAGGGAAGTTTTACCTCCAACTATTAATAGATGTGTATCGCTTATGTGAAGCTACTTCCTCAATCATGTGGTGTGATGCATCCATATTATTACAAGAGAGATTACCAGCATTAATAAACATAAAATAAGTTAATATGCAGCATACAAGAGAACATGTCAAAATATGGAATATTTATATTTTTAAAAATCCATTTGTCACACTCCAAGACGAACTAGCAAAAAGTTGATCAAAAGTAGTGGAAAAACTGGGTGACCATCTAAACAAACACTTTCTCTTATTAAAATTAGAATATTTTCAGTCTAAAATCTTGATGTTGGGGAAAAAAAATCATGTCCATTTGTGAACATACCAAGTGACAATGTTCATAACTGCGTCATATTTGAGTTTGGCACAAGTGGTGGTAATCCCATACAAATTAATTTATTATATTAGTAAATTTATGTAGGCCTACTGGCTTTTAGATGCATTTCTTGAATAAACACATGTGAATGTAATGTTTCTGCACAATCAATCAGAGCTCGGTGAACGCAGGATTATTTGATCCACACAAAGCCAATTTGTGTCCCAAAGTTGAGTCCATCTCTTACATGTGAGAAGAATAATTCAGGATGGCATGAAGTGCACAGTGTGGATTCAGACTGATGTGGGATCCTGATGTCCTCGATGTGTGCAGGTTTAATCCCACCTCTCTCCAGCAGAATTCTAAAAGACAAAGCATGATTGGTTGGTTGATATGATGCAGTTTAATAGATGCAAGATAAAGTAACGTTCTTAGAATTATCTTAAAGAAAAAAAGTTTTTTTAAATAATTTTTAGAAATTATAATAAGCTTAATTTTAATAGCGCAAGCAACTTAAAGTGCTTTACATAGTTAAACCAACCTTGACACAGTGTTATTTTAGTATTATTGAGATCACAGACAGCAACATAGTGTCGGCCCAGAATCGGCCCACATCTGGTACAAACGGCCCAGAAGTGGGCCGGATCTGGGCCGACTCTGTGTTGCTGTCTGGGATACTATTGTAGGGTTTATTACTAATATTCTCCTTTTTCATTTTAATTGAATGAAATTATATTAAAATGAGAAATGTTTAATTTCAGGTACATTTATTTTATTTCAAGTAATGAAAATGTTTATTTTTTTAAGGATTTAGTTTCAGTTTAATTAACTATAATAACCCCTGTGAAATCTGGGAGGAGCGAAGATTACACTTCGGAGTATATATGTTAAAAGATCAAATCAATGAAAAGTCTACCATTGGAATTAATGCTGGCCCACAGATTTTCAAATCTTGTTGTGTGTGCAGGTTTGAGATCGGAAAGAAGAAAATCTGTGAAGATTCTCCTTATGTGCATGATACAAGTCTGTAGTCTGAGCCCGGCTTTAGTCTGCATACATGTGTGCGTCCACTTTCCCCTGGGAAATCATCAGTATTTGTTTCTGCTAATATTCTAACAGAGATATATTGCCTTTTACATAAATCACCTTCATTCTTGAGGTGTTCATTACTGTGAGTCACTTCAGGGAATGACTTGACCTAAGTGAGTGACAAAGAGGACTGAGGGATCAATAAAACAGGTCTCTGGAGAACAGTTGAAGTCAAACCAGGATTCCGCTGGTTGACCTTTGACCTTTACCTGGTTGCGAGTCTGATGTCGACATAAGGTGTAGATGAGTCCATGTTTCTAACACAGTCTGGATGTATGGCTTGAAACTCTCTGGCCGAATCTTTCTCCAGAGTAAAGCAGCATGGCCCAACAGAAGGCCCGATCACACACACAATGTCTGCAGGACTGCTGCCAAACTCTGACACCATGGCGTTCACTGTTGCCATGGCAATTCCCATTAGGGTCCCCTTCCAGCCTGGGACACACACAAGAAATACCAGATAAACACTTGTTCCATTATGCTATAGCTGGTCACATCATTTCTGGCATAGATGTTATGTATAAACACAGAAAATGATTTTTTTTTTTTTCTGAGCTCTTACAAAGTGTTTCAGAGAGCTTTTCAGAGAGAAAACTGTCATAAACCTCAAGTTCTCTTTTCTACCATTAACTCTGTTTTAAATCATTCTGTGCATTCTATATTAGAGCCCTCTACTGCTCTCTGTGACAACTTTGGTAAGATCTGTGACAACTTTTTGTTGATAAGATCACAACTTTAAGATCTCAGTTGTCTAACTCTGTATATACTATGCATGATGTTCCATTACGTTCTTCCATCTGGTCTGAGTTTGAGCCGATTGATCTGGACTCATGTAAATGAAATTGTTGGTCACCTAAAACCTACTATCTGTCCTCAGGATATTATTCCACCTTTTTTCCTGAGACAAATTATGGACACAGTTGCTCCTGGCTTGTTACTTGTAATTAACAAATGCCTGTCTACTGGTTCCTTCCCTAACAGTCTTAATGTTGCTGTGGTGACGCCGTATCTTAAAAAAAACTAATTTGGATCCTTCCTCTCTCTCTAACTTCCGTCCTATTTCTAATTTACCTTTTATTTCGAAGATCCTTGAGAGAGTTGCACTGACCCAATTACAATCATACTTGTCTGTACATTCTCTCCACGAAACGTTTCAATCTGGTTTTAAAGCTTTACACAGAACTGAATCTGCCCTTTTAAGAGTTTCAAGCGGTATTTTCACAGAAACTGATTCTGGGAAATCAATGGCTTTAGTTTTATTAGATTTGAGTGCTGCATTTGATTTAGTCGACCATGAGGTCCTGTTGAGACGTCTGGAGATGTCTGTGGGCTTTCGAGGCGTAGTCTTACAGTGGTGCCGTTCTGATCTGACCAACAGCTGTTTTAGTGTTCGTATTGGTCATCAGTCCTCCTCTAGTGTACCTCTAAACTGTGGAGTCCCACAGGGATCAATCCTCGGGCCGGTATTGTTTACCCTGTATATGCTACCTCTGGCTTCCATTTTTAATAAATACGGAGTATCCTTTCATCTATATGCTGATGATACTCAGATCTATTTTCCTTTAAAACATAACGATAAAAATGGTTTAGAACTCCTGTTGGCCTGTTTAAATGACCTTGAGCTTTGGCTTTCAAGTAATTTTCTAAATTTAAACGAAAATAAAACTGAAATAATTCTATTTGGGCCCAAGGAAAACTGTGTGCTTGATGTTGACCGTGGTTCTCTTGCTCCACATGAAACTCAACGCGCTAGAAATCTGGGCTTTCTGTTTGATCACAACTTAAAGGGATAGTTCACTTTGAAATTAAATTTGGTATGTTTTAGCTTACCTCAAGGGCATCCAAGATGTGTCTTTTTTTCCGCAGTAGTTTCAATTTTGATATTTTTAGGTCAAACCGTTCTTGTCTGTCAGTCATTTAATGCAGGTCTGTGGTCACTGTCTCAAACTGTCTGTGTGACGTGTACACAGACTGGTGCATAGATATATACACTAGATGTCGCCTTAAAGACATTCGTTCCAATGAACTGCCGTAGACAAGGCGACATCTAGTGTATATATCTATGCACCAGTCTGTGTACACGTCACACACCAGGAAGCGCCCGCGCCCTCAGATCACTTGGACGTGGCTGTGTTATAAGAGGTAAAAACGATATAAATACTGTTCGTTTTCTCACACAAACCGCTCGTTTCGTGTCTTAGGCCATCAGTGTGTACTTACGATGGGGAATTGTTTAATTTGGACGATGGGGAATTGTTTAATTTGGACTCTGTGCATGCTCTTTGAGACAGTGACCATAGACCTGCATTAAATGACTGACAGACAAGAACGGTTTGACCTAAAAATATCAAAATTGAAACTACTGCGGAAAAAAAGACACCTACATCTTGGATGCCCTTCAAGTAAGCTAAAACATACCAAAATTTTATTTCAAAGTGAACTATCCCTTTAAAATTTGAGAAACAGATCAGTACTGTTGTAAAGTCATGCTTTTTTCACCTTCGCCAACTCTCTAAAGTGAAACCTTTTTTAACTCAGAGTAATTTCCAAACAGTGATTCATGCTTTCGTAACATCTCGACTAGACTATTGTAGTTCACTTTATTTTGGTGTCTCTCAGTCTTCCCTCTCCTGTCTACAGCTAGTGCAAAACGCAGCTGCTAGACTCCTCACCGGGACCCACAAGTGTGAGTCGATCACCCCTATTTTATCCAAACTGCACTGGCTACCTGTCAAATTTAGAATTGATTTTAAAATTGTATTATTTGTTTATAAAGCCCTGAACAAATTGGCCCCTCAGTACCTGACCGATCTACTTTGTCCGTACACTCCTTCTAGAACCCTGAGATCCAGTGATCAATGTCTACTCATTGTGCCTAGATCCTGACTTAAAAAAACGAGACGATCGCGCTTTTGCGACTGCAGGCCCAAAACTTTGGAACAGTCTACCTCTCTACATTAGATTAGCTCCCTCTGTTTCCACCTTCAAATCTTATTTATTTTCTGCACTGAGAAAAACTCAATTACATTAACCCTTCACGGAGTACTCCAATTACTGAATTTCACATAAAACACATTGATTTACATGTCTGTCAGTCATTAATGTTCTGCGTTCTGATTGAAAATGCACTCATTTGGAAGAGCCTGCAATGCTATCACACAGACGAAACTTGAGTCGCGCTTATTATATGATGACATAATATACTTTTTATATTACTTCTTATATAATATACTTCTTATATTATATGTACTTTCATTTTATATATGTGTGTATTGTACTGTATATAACGTGTGTTTATATAAATATTCAATTATTATTCATTTAAACCATGTAAATTGTGATTTTTGAAAGCACTAAACTGAGTGATAAATGTCTGTTCTGATGTCTAATATAAAAATAACACATTTTGGTTAGATATGTATTTTATCTGTCGAGTCTCATGCACTTTATACCCCTCAAACAACCATGTTTAAAACTATGGAAGCCTGTTTCTGCCACGGAATTAAAAAAAAGTATATTTTTGTGTGTAATTGTGACTTGTGACAATTCTGACTGTTTTCTAGCAATTGCAAGTCATAAAGCCCGAAATGTGTAATAAATACTCGTTATAATTATGAGACAAAAAGGCACAATTGCAAAATATATGAAAAAAATTGTCAGAATTGTGAGATATAAACTCACAATTTTTTCTCGCAATTGTGTTTATATCTCACAATTCTGACTTTATAACTTGCAGAAAAAATAATTGAGAGCTATAAACCTAAACGTAAACGAATTGCAAGTTTATAACTCTCAATTGTGACTTTATATCTCGTAATTCTGACTTTAGAACTCGCAACTGCAAGTTTATATCTCACAATTGTGAGAAAAAAAGTCAGAATTGTGAGATAAAAAGTTGCAATTACTTTTTTCGTGGTGGAAACCAGCTTCCATACAAAATACACCAGGGACTAAATACAATAGAGTTAAAACAATTCAGTAAATTTATGATTCTTATGATCTTTAAAACTCTTGCAGTAAATGCTTATGCTTTAATGCTTGAAATTAGTACACAAATATTAATTGCCTACATATGAATTTATTATTTTTATTTACAAAACTTTAAATAAAAGTCTGACAAAGCCTGACATATGAAATAATAGTAAGAAAATATGTATATCTTTAAATGGAAGCGTTTGGTAAAAAAAAAAAAAAAAAATATATATATATATATATATATACAGTATATATATATATATCAGAAATCTAAACAAAGTTTGCATATGTGTTTAATGTTTTGTGTATATTTTATGGCCCTTGTATGATATAGCAGAATATGGATCTCATATCGAGGAGGAAATAACACATTACTTTTATTCAGAGACATAAATTGAGCAAAAAATATGCAGTTTGGTGGAGCTGTTATTTATACTGCCAAAAAACTAAGATTTAATGTACCTTGTAATTTAAATAAATGAGATTTTTATTACAGGATTGTCACAATATCAGTGGTCACTCTATACTTTATATCTGTAAGGTGACAAATAAGCTCAATTAAACTGCTTGAGCCTCAACTCATTTTCACTGCGTTTATTTTATTCAAGCTACTTTAGTACTGGAGTGAAGTGCAATGACCGGTGGGTAAATTTCCTTCTCCACTTCCAGTAAAGTGATATTATTCTCTTGTTCCCTTTATGGCGTTCACAGTGCCATACAAATTAGTACAATGAATGGAACGCATTCTTGAATTGAATCACTATAAGGTTATGCAGAACTAACCATAATATATCAATTACATTATTATTGAGTGTATTTAGGTGAGTTAAACCTGTCAAGAAAAAAAGTCATATTTCACCCCAACGAAAGTAGAAATTATATTTTTTTTTTTAAGAAAATCAAGTCTATTTGTAGGAGCATTGCATTGTGATGAGACTAACCTGCATGTGCCACTCCAATGACCTTTCTCACGGGGTCAGTGAAGAGCAATGGCATGCAATCGGCCCCTGGAGCCGCAATGACAACTCCCACCTGATTGGTCACCATCCCGTCGTAACTGTCGGGGGCCGGTTTGCCCATAACCCACACATCACTGGCATGATTGCACTGAAGTCAATAACACATGCAATATGTAGAAAATGTTTAGTGTGAAAGATCAATGAGTGAGACAGAACTTCTTTGACAGAATGTAGAAATGCAGTGGTACAGTATGTGTTTAAAGTTATGATATGCTGCTTGCTCTTAGACTGACTTCCTCATATTTTCTTAGTACCTTTATGAGGTTGAACTGCTGAGGGGTAAAGCCAGCCTGGAGGCCGAGCCGGCGCAGGTTCTCGGACACCACAGCTCTGGGGTCTTTGCGCCGAGAGTTACAGAAGAGGTTCAGTGAGCTCAGGGTGCTGATGTAGGAGATTCCTCCAGTACGAGTGGTGAAGCCATGACCAAAGCAGTCTGTGAATGAGAAGGAAATAAGATATATTAGCTGCTTCTTTGTCTCTGCTTACTCTTAACTTTCACACAGCCAACACTCGCTGGCTGTGTTTCCTTCACTATCTGTTCCAATTATCCATTAATCCCACAAAGCCTAATTGAACATATTTAAAACATGAATTTCTAAGGCCTCTAAATGATCAACATTATCAAAACTTTGCTGGGAAACCTGTTGTACACAATCTACTGCATGCCTTCTGCCCACGAAATAGTTTATACTTTCTCAGGAAGACAAAAAAAAAAAAAAAAATTTTTTAGTGTAATTGTAAAAATGTCCCTCTTCAGGTTATGTTACACGTATCTTTTTGCATTAAAATCTTGTAAAACGTAATAACTTTTATATTGTTTGAATATTTTTGAATGAACACTTACTGGACTGAAGCAACTTAGGTTTACATACATAATTTAAAAAAAAATCTTAAAATGTATGTATCAAATATGATACAACAGGCTTTTGGGGAGCATTTATTTGTTCATCTGTCAATCATCATTGTATTGCATTGCATTATATATTTAGCATACACTGATTTTATCATAAAACTATTTAAATATCATCTTAAAATAAAGTATAGAGTGACCACTGATATTGTGACAATCCTGTAATAAAAATCTAATTTATTTAAATTACAAGGTATTAAATCTTTAATCTTCGAGTTTTTTGGCCATAAAAATAACAATATCTCCACCAAACTGCATATTTTTGCTCAATTTGGGTCTATGAATAAAATGAGGTGTTCTTTCCTCCTCAATACGAGCTTCATATTCTGCTATATCATACAAGGGCCATAAAACATACAAAAAAACATAAAACACATTCACAAACTTTGTTTAGATTTATTTTAGATTTTTTTCTATTTTTGTAGATTTTAAATGAACGCTTCCATTAAAAAATATATTGTTTTTCTTACTATTATTTCATATGTCAGCATTTACAGCTTTAATAATAATAATAATAATTTTATCAATAATTACATTTATTAATACTATGAAATAATAGTAAGATTTCTTTTTTTACAATTTTTTAATAAACTGTTCCATTTAAAAAGCTATTATTTCATATGTCAGGCTTTACAGCTTTAATCATAATAATAATAATAATTGTATTAATAATTTAAATAGCATTTTATTGTATTTAGTTTTATAAATAAGAATAATAAATTCGTATGTAGAAAATGTATGTGTAACCAAACTAATTTCAAACATTTAAGCATAAGCATTTACAACTAAAGTTTTAAAGATCAAAATAATAATAAATTCACTGAATATTTGTAACTGTATTACTGCATATTTATTATTCCAAATTAAATTATGCCAGCCCTCAATCTCATATAGTTCCTGTTTTGTAGACAGTGAACATAACTTTCACATTTTTACTATATTACTAGTTCATTAAAAAGCATGCAAAGTAAATAATAACGAATAGTACATACTCAAGTATAACCTCAAAGGTAAAATACGCGTATAATGTGATCATGAAGACGAACACCGCCAACCTGAAATTACAGAAGACCTGAGAAGTGTAATATCTCCTTTGACCGCTGGGAGGCGCTGTAGAAACGTGCAGAGCTCGTGTTTAGCGTCAGCTGCCTTCTGAGTGCTGATGTCTGTGTGTGTGCAGATACCCAGGGGACACGAGTCACAGGACACACTGTCATATATCATACTGTACTCAAAACTATATGCAGAAGTGAAGAGGAGCTCCTGGTAGACCTGAAACAATGCTCTCCCGTGGCTCGAGGTCATGATCTTCACATTACTAATGTCCTCTTTGTCTATAGCCTGTTTGAATGAGTATAACGAGGCTGAAAGAGAGCTTTTGCACAGGACCTGTGGGGAATTGCTGAAACCGATAAACATCTCCAGAACAGAGCTTCTTGGAAATCTGTCAGTCCCCACGGAGCTCTCTGGATCCGCTATGACGAAGACCGGTTCCTGTGAGCCATTCCCGGTCAGTGCACAAAACTTGCTGATGCGCCTTTTCACACAGATGTCGTATTCTGAACTGCGGATATGTGTGAGATCCACAAGAGTAACTGCAGACATTATCGCACACAGACACGCTAGCTTCGCTCTCTCTGGGATGGAAGTTATGTGGACGTGCAAACATACCACACCTGGTTATATGAGTTACAAACGAGGAACTTTTTTTATTTACCACGAAAATAAAATTTCCTCTGTCCCAATCACTTCCTGAAAAGAGTGTAGCGCCGCCCTCAGTGGAAACTCCTCACCAGACGAGCGCCTCATGTACAGCCATTGATTTATTTCTCAAGCGACGTATGATAGACATTTCTCAGATACAGAAATTCCAGTCAGTTGCTACAGTTTGGTGCGTTTTCATTTTACCCGTGTCTGGCTGTTTTTTTTTTTTTTTTTTTTTTTTTTTTAGACATGCAGGCTGTCAGATGAGATATATCCTCATAAACTTCCAGACGAGCGCCTCATGTACAGCCATATTTATTTCTCACGCGACGTATGATAGACATTTCTCAGATACAGAATTTCCAGTCAGTTGCTACAGTTTGGTGCGTTTTCATTTTACCCGTTGTCTGGCGTTTTTTTTTTTTTTTTTTTTTTTAGACATGCAGGCTGTCAGATGAGATATCCTCATAAACTTCCACATTAAAGAGTGTACTGAGACTTAACTGACATTGTCAATGAACCTTGCATTGTGCCCATAAGAGTATAATTTTATATTAGAAGCAAACAACGGGGCTAAAGGCGTACCAGGGTAAATGCACATTTGACTTCTCTTTTAAACAATTAGATGGCACAAAAATTCAGCTCGCCACTTTTCTTAAAGGTTTAGAGTTCACCCAAAAAATTTTCCATAATTCACTTACCCTCAAGCCATCCTAGGTGTATATGACTTTTTTCTTTCAGCCAAACACAATCAGAGTTATATTAAAAAATAATTTGGCTCTTCCAAGCTTTGTAATGGGAGTGAACAGTGCCTGAGTTTTTGAAGCGCAAAAAAAACACATCCATCCATCATACAAGTAATCCATAAGGCTCCAGGGGGTAATAAAGGCCTTCTGAATCAAAGCAATGCGTTTTTGTAAGAAAAATATCCATATTTATAAACTTTATTAACTATAATCAATGGTTTCCGGTAAAGGCCGTACGCGAGGCTAGGTCTAGTTCGGAAGAGTGACCTCTGACCTGACGCTTGATGTAGGATGTAGGAGTAGCATAAGCTTAGGTGAGATTAGACGCCTCTTGCGGTTCAAACAAACAGGGCTGGGCAACAAACTCAAGCTCCCCTGACATTTCTCTTTAAAAATTCTCGTTTTAAACTTCTAATTCGTGACTTGTGCTTTGTTTTGCTCTACCCTCTGCGCTTCCGCAGTCGTCAACGTCATGCGTCGGGTCAGAGGTCACTCTTCCGGCCAGAACTCATCTCGCGTACGGCCGTTACCAGAAGCCAGTGATTATAGTTTATAAAGTTATAAATATGGATATTTTTCTAATAAAAATGCATTGCTTCGCTTTAGAAGGCCTTTAGTAAACCCCTTTACCCTTTAATGCCCCTTTAATGTTGTGTCAAATGGTCTGTGGACGCATCTAGTGTGGTGTGCTGTATGTTGTGTGCTTGTCACATTCAGCTTTCAGCCTCTACCGCTGGCTAGCTCATGCGAAAAGAGAGCTGAGTGCGTAAGTCTCCCCTTCCAGTACATAGCCTCTCCACAGACAAGCCCTATGTAGTGTCTCCGCGTGGCGACACATGTCAACTGAGCACCTGGCGAGCTCAGGCTGAACTACAGGGGACTCGGAGGTGGTCTGCCCCCAGATATGCGGCATGCCAGTCCCACCGGCATGTGGATAAGCCCTGATCTCCATGAACATACCCCCAGCTATGGGTCAAATAGTCTCACAGCCATCAGACAATGGCTCACCACCAGGCCCACCGGCGCGTGGATAAGCCCTGATGCCGTGAACAGACCCCCAGCTCTGGGTCAAATAGCTTTACAGCCATCAGACAATGGCTCCACTGCCTTGTGGACATCTCCGGGAGGAGTAAAGGCTAACGAGTAAACCCGACAGAAATCCGGAGTTGAGCCCCTAAGGTGGTAAGAATGACTACTTGTCACCTTTCCGGCAACTCCTGCAGCCAAGCCAGGTGATAAATGTCGTGCTCCACACTCCTTTGGACCCCATTAGCGAGGGCGAGAGGGGGATTCTGACGAATGGGCAGCCCAGGATCTCCATACACCGTGCCCAGGCTATGCGTCCTGGAGAGGCCTCTCCAGTATCGCTGCTCACAGTGACAAAAACAACACGGGAGGCAGCAGTTACGAGTGATAAGTCCAGAGTGAATTGGCGTACGCTCAGACGCTACGGGTTGTCTCCAACAGTGGGAGGGATCAATGAAATCCTACTGGTCAGCTACCGCCCACCTCAAGCTGGGCAGCCCCCAGCCAGTAAGGTGCTGACCCGCCACAGTCAGCCTGCTTCATTGGGTGCTTGGAGCTAAGGGAACAGACCGACAAGCAGACTGAAAACTTCGCACCAGGCAAAGAAAGAAAAAAGCATAAACCTTGCGACTTGCAAGCTGGAATGTCAGGACTATGTGCCCTGGCTTCTTCAAAGACCTTGATCAGGTTGATGACTCCAGAAAAACAGCAATCATCAATCGTGAGCTCTTGAGGCTGGACATTGACATCGCTGCACTACAGGAGACCAGACTCCCTTCAAATGGGAGCATCAGGGAACAGGAGTACACTTTCTTCTGGCAGGGAAAGGAACCAGACAAACCAAGACTGCATGGTGTTGGATTTGTAGTCAGAAACTCTCTGCTATGATCAGTCGGACTGCCAGCAAAAGGTACAGCCCGTATCCACTCCCTTCGCCTCTCAACCTCCACAGGCCCAGTGAACATCCTGAGTGACTATGCTCCTACACTCAGCTCTCCAGCCGAGGCCAAGGAAGAATTCCACGAGGAACTCGTGAACATCATTAAAGGAATTTCCCCCACCGAACAACTGTACGTGCTTGGGGACTTCAACGCCCGGGTGGGAAATGACTGTGACTCCTGTCCCCACAGTATTGGTCATTTTGGCATTGGCAGAATGAATGAAAACGGGAAGAGACTGCTTGAGCTATGCTCCTACCATGACCTCTGCATAACTAACACATTCTTCTCCACCAAGCCCAACCACAGGGTATCCTGGCGACACCCAAGATCCCATCACTGGCATCAGCTGGACCTCATTATCACCAGAAGAGCCTCACTGAACTGTGTTCTCATTACACGCAGCTATCACAGCACTGACTGTGACACTGACCATTCACTGGTTTGCAGCAAGGTGCGCCTTCAACCGAAATGGATCCACCGATTGAAGCAGAAAGGACGCCCACGCATCAATACAGCAAGGACAACAATCCCAGATCTATGTGAGCGATTCGCTGTCTCCATCACAGAGGCCCTCAGAAATTGCCCAACGGGCAGCGCAGAAGAAAGATGGAATCATATCCGTGACGCCATCTTAAATTCTGCAATGGACAACTTTGAGAAGAAAGAGAGGCAGAACCCGGATTGGTTTGAAGCAGGAATTCTGGAACTTGAGCCAGTCATCGCAGCCAAGACAGCAGCTCTGATCAGATACAAAAGGGAGCCATCAGAGAAGATGCTCGCAGCTCTCAGGAAAGCCAGAAATGATGCCCAATGGATTGCTCAACGCTGCGCCAACGAATACTGGTTGAATCTTTGTCAGTGAATCCAACTCTCAGCTGACTGTGGTAACATCCGTGCCATGTATGACGGCATGAAGAAGACCTTCGGCCCAAGCGTTACCAAGGTCGCACCCCTAAAGTCCTCCTCGGGAGACATTATAACAGATTGGGGCAAACAGGTGGAGAGATGGGTGGAACATTACCTGGAAGAGAAAACATCATCACTACCTCAGCAGTTGAGAACTCCAACCTCCTGCCTGTCATGGATGATCTAGATGCTCCCCCTTCTATGGAAGAACTTTGTAAGGCCATCGCCTCTCTAGCCTGCAACAAAGCACCAGGCAGCGATGGTATTCCTCCAGAGGTCATTAAGACTGGGAAGAAGACCATTCTTCTTCACCATTTGCATGAGCTCCTGTTACAGTGCTGGGAAGAAGGAGCAGTGCCCCAGGACATGCGTGACGCCACCATCATCACTCTCTATAAAAACAAAGGAGACCGTAGTTACTGTAACAACTACCGTGGAATATCCCTTCTCAGCATAGTTGGGAAAGCCTTTGCCCAGATAGTACTAGACAGGTTACAGTCACTAGCAGAACACGTATATCCTGAAGCTCAGTGTGGATTCAGAGCAGGGAGGCAAGCTGTCGAAGCAGGCATCAAAGTGTCAGAGAAGAAAAGAGAGTACATGTGGGAAGAGCGGAGAAAGCGCAGACGGAAGAGGGTTGCATCAGCAGATATAGCACCAACAGATCCAGACCCAGGCACATACTACACCTGCGGCAAATGCAACAGAGCCTGCCGCTCCAAATTACACAATTGTTCAGCTGAAGTCAGTTCAGTGTTGATTCTGTTCCATTGTAAAGATCATCAATCATTAAATTAGTTAATTTCATAAAGCAGTTCTGCAAAAAAAAATTATGGCATCGTCCAGCCCAGTTCAGTTCTCATTCAACAGCATCAGTGCAGTCAAATCAATAATATTGTTGAATATTAAGTGTCCCCAACTAAGCAAGCCAGAGGCAAGGAACCCAAACTCCTTCAGGTGACAGAATGGAGAAAAAAACCTTGGAGAAACCAGGCTCAGTGTTCCTTTATATAACAAAAACCATAAGCCAAACCCCAGCAATTGAAAAAGATAAGAGTGCTCCCAATAATGTCCTCACAATTACAAAAAGGTTTTCTTAACTTGAAGGGTTTGTTGCAAAAGGCTGCAGGTCCTCACATTATCTTTCAGGAAGTGACATGAAAAAACAACAGCACAAACATTAGTAAACAAATCATCAGTAGATAAATTCTGTGTTGTTTTGTGATATTCGATGTTCTTAGTATACATTCCATTGTTTGATTATAGAAATCATTTGGATATTGTAGTGACTGAGACATATCAGACATAATTATTTGTTATCTTTAACAAATAATCCATAATATCCCTTACCCAACAAGCAAACCATGGGCTAGAGCTAACTGCAACTAACACACAGGCAGAACCAGGTGTCCGGTCACAGGACACATTAAGGGCCCTATTTTAACGATCTAAGCGCATGGTCTAAAGCACACGGCACAAGTGCACTTAGGGCGTGTCCAAATCCACTTTTGCTAGTTTAACAATGGGAAAAATAGTCAGCGCGCCTGGCGCATGGTCTAAAGGTGTTGTCCCTTTTCTCTTAATGAGTAATGGGTGAGTTTTGGTCTTAACGTGTAATAAACCAATCAGAGATTCATCTCCCATTCCCTTTAAAAGCCAGATGTGTTCGCACCATGGCGGATTGCTATTTACATGCCAGAATTTGCAAGCGGAAAGACTGAACGCATCTCCAGAGAGGAAACGGATCTGCTCATGCACGAGGTTAAAGCGCACAAGCAGGCCATCTACGGGACAAGCTAGATTCCACCATATCTTTATGTACACAATAATAATCTTTTACATTGTAATCCTTTTATTTTTAATATTTGGCATGTTTGTGTGCTGCTGTGCGTCCCTGTGTGTGTAATAATCAGAGTGTACGCACGTTGTGCACCCGCCTTTAAAATAACAAAAATGCATTTGCTATTTAAACAACGTGGCGCAGGACGTGAAAATTATAACTGCGTCGGGCTGAAAATAGCAAAAAACACTTGGGACGCATTGCGTTGCACCGGATGTATGATAGGGCCCTAAGACTGTTTATGACCCAAAGGAATTTAGAGAGATTTGGGACTCACTTAATTCTCATTGAGAAGGACAAATAAACCCTTTAAAAATTCTATATATTTTAATATAGAAATATATAGAATTCTATATATAAACCTATTCTATATAACCACTTGAGAAATGTATAAACATGTATCCAATTTTTCATCTCTTGATTTTTCTTTTATAAGATTTGGCTTAAGTATTAATTCAAACTCTTTTGGATTAATGTTTCAGAATTGCATACTATGCTAAGATCACAAGTGTAGCATGTTTGGTATCTATGAACTCCAATTTTCATTCCCTATTTGTGAACTTACATTACATTTTGCTAACTCTGTGACACATTAGTATTATAAGAATCTTGAAGGTTCTCCTCTTAAACACCCAATCAAATTAAACATGCAAATGCCCTGCAAGAACACAAAGAGCCGTACACTTTCCCTCAGAAAGCTTAAGTACTGCTTAAGGTTATAAAGCTCCCGCACAGATCCCACTCCCTCTTCCCTCTTCTCTGCATCTTCTGTTTGCCGTTATGTGTGGCCTCTCCAGCCGGCGCAGCCACGCCGTCAGGCCTCAATCTACAACCAGCTGTGCTCATGTCCTCAGAACAGAAATACAGTCTCTGCTGGAAAAAGGCGCCGTGGAGAAAGTTCCCACAGAACACAGTAAGCCAGGCTTTTACAGACCTGACTTCCTTGTCCCCAAGAAGGATGGCGGCCTCAGGCCCATCCTCCATCTGAGATGCCTGAATCGCGCCCTCATGAGACGGCCTTTCAGAATGTTAACTATAAAACAATCCTAGCGCAAATTCGCCCCAGGGATTGGTTATATCATTGGATCAGAAAGATACCTACTTTCATGTCCAAATAGCCCCCCATGACAGACCGTTCTTGAGATTCACGTTTGAGGGGGTGACATACCAATATACAGACCTTCAAAGTGTGTAGACGCGGCTCTTTTCCCTTCTGAAACAGACAGGAATCTGCATACTCAACTACCTCAATGATTGGCTGCTTTTAGCCCAATTGGAACAGGAGCTATGCGCCCACAAATCCTAGCTCCTCAGCCATTTGGAGAATCTGGGCTTCAGGGTCAACTTCGGCAAGAGCCGGGGATGGTCTTCGACTCAGTCCAAATGCAGGCTTGGCTCTCACAGGAGCACACCTTGAAAATCAGGAGCATGTCAACCTCGTTCAAGAAGCTTCAGGTTCAGAAGCTTCTGGGCCTGCTCCACATTCGACCACTCTAGCTCTGGTTGAAGGGCCTTGTCCTACCCCATGCGTGGCACACAGACCAGTACTCTCAAGGTAACCCATGGCTGCGTCAAAGCCTTGGTCCCTTGGAAATCACCCCGCTTTTACCATGATGGGGTCACGCTGGGCTCGGTTTTCAGAGGAAAGTGGCCATTACAGATGCCTCCAAGATGGGTTGGGAATAGCCTTCGGCTCGTGGGTGATTACTATGTCGAGTTGGCACACCAACAGCCTAGAAATGATGGCGGTGATTTTGGCCCTTTAAGGAGTTCCAGCCAAAACTCAGTGGTCATCATGTCCTGGTCCGTTTGGACAACAAGACGGTGGTTGCCTTTATAAACCACTAAGGAGGTCTCAGGTCTCACCTTATGCACAGACTGGCGAGCCATCTCCTCCTATGGGTACAGAGGAAACTCAGCTTAGTGAGGGTGGTTCACGTGCCGGGCTCCTTGAGGAGCAGACATGCTGTCACACGGCGGACCGCCCCCCAGCGGAATAGAGACTCCACCCCCAGGCAGTCAAAGCGATATGGCGCCCCCTTAGTCAGGTGGATGTGGATCTCTTCAATAAGAAAGAGAATTCCCACTGCTAGATATACTTCTCAAAGGAAATGGACGCGCTGGCCCAGAAATGGCCTCGTCTGTGCCTTTATACCTTCCCTCCTGTAGCTATCATCAGGACCCTCCCTTTGAGCCTCTCGGAACAACTGACCTTCGGTCCCTCTCACTTAAGACAGCTTTAGCGTCAGTCAAGCGAGCTGGAGATCTGCAGGCTCTGTCTGTGGAACCTTCCAGCCTTGAGTTCGGTCCTAACAACTGTAAAGTGGTCCTCGGGCTGAGAATAGGCTACATGCCGAAAGTACTTTCCACCCTGTTAAGAATGCAGGTGATAGTGCTATCAGCTCTTCTCCTTGTGGAGAACGAGCAGGCACCTCATGCACTCTGTCCCGTCAGGGATTTTAGAGTGTATATTTAGCGCTCTCGCCGATTTCAGCAATCAGAGCAGTTGTTCGTCAGCTTCGAAGGCCGTTCCAAAGGGCCGCTGGTCTTGAAGCTAAGGATTTCCAGATGGATTGTGGATGCAATAGCACTGGGCAATAGCGCTCCCCCTAGGGGTTAGGGCCCACTCCATTAGAGGTATGGCCTCCTCTTGGGTGTGGTCCAGCAGAATCTCTATTGCAGATATATGTGCACTGTCCACTTTCATCAGATTTTACAACCTGGACATCCCTGCTCTTCAAGCATGGGTGTTGTCAGTCTAAAATGTCTAAAAGTCTAAAATTGTGTACCATGTAGTCAGGCTCCGACCACAGTCTGAGCTTCTAATTATGCAGCTGATCATGGGGCCCTCAAGCGAGCGCCCCTAAGCTGACGGCTCACAGAACGGCTTTCGTTCTGTTCTCGTAACATGGTGCTATTGGATTAAGTTCCCCTTAAGTGTTTGTGAACGAACACATTGCGAGGAAAATGTATTGAAAGGGAACGTTAATGGTTACTCATGAAACCCTGGTTTGATAACGGGAACGAGCATTGCATAGCTTGCCGTGGTACTACGATGCACAGCGAGTCATGCTATCCGCTCCTCAGTCGTAAGATTCTGACGTATGAAGATTCTGCATGGCTAATATAGGCAGCCAAACCCACCCCTTTCGGTGGGCTGAAATGCCATTTGTCTGTGCACTTGCACAGACGTGAACCAATCAGGATTCAGGATTCTGAGAAAACTGAGTTTTCCCCATAAGCAATGCTCTTTCCCAATATCTCAGGGAACCAGGATTACATGAGTAACCATAAACGATTTCCAAAATCTGCTATAGCCTGTCAGAGATTAGTAATTATGTGATGATTATTGTTAGGAGTTATTGTTGTACTGTGCTCTGCTGCACTGATCCCAAGAGAAAACCCCACGAAATAACTAAAGAAGTTATCGTATTTTTCACAGAAATCATTTATGAAGAACAGTGCTCACAGGGGCACAACTGCTTGTTTTCTCTAGCAATGGATGTTGATTACAAACCCCTAGTTAAAAACTGCTTTTGTGAATTCTATCCTCCATTTCTGTAGCTGTTGGGTAACAAGGGAAAACAATATAACCACACTGAAATACATTCAGGCCAGTTTCAGGTAATAACTTATAAAGTTATTATAACTAATAAAAAAACAAAAAAAAAACAAAAACAAAAAAACACTAAATTGAATTCAACTGTTAATGAGTGTTTTATTTAAAATTTCATGAAAACCCTATAAGGACCATATAATAGACCTACCATTTTCCAGTACAGATGTGTTGGGTAAAATATCTTTTTAATACTTTATAGTAAATTTCACATTTCCCCAAAAGGTATAATACTCAAATCAGTAGGTCTATCAATAAACAGCAGGATTCCACCATGATAACTTTCCACATATAGAGTGACAACATACAGTTAAATTAACTACATTCGATCCACAAAATGAGCACAATGGTTCAAAAATGAAGAGTCAGAATAGTCACATGTCTGAGCTTTATTTACAATAGAATTTTATTGAAATAGCCAGTCCAGACTGTTGCATGACATGATTCATGTTAGTTCATAATAATATGATAATATGCTAATGACCATTAATGTAAACAGTTTTTAAACATGTCCCGCCACTTTACCTGAAACTATTTACTGTAAAATTTCAATCTAAAGTGGGACAGTCACAGGACAGTATAATTTAGGTTAAGATAATTTAGATTAAAGGTTTAATGTTGTTGAGTTATATTCTCTATAGAGGCTTAAGAAGGGCTTTCATAGTGAAATTCCCATGTATTTTCTTAGATCAGTTAGGCTATTTAATCAAATCCACCATACTGATGTCATGCAAATGAAAACATTTCCACAATGGCAATAATAATCGTTGCCTTCGACTTTCTCCTGATATTCAAAGACCAATCAGTCAGGAAACTTATTATTTGTTTCCCGCTTTACCTTACATCGTGGTTCAATCACTTCCTCGTAATTTTATGACGTGTCATAGTTGATCATTTGATAGGCTACCTAAAACATTTAGCAAATACCGACGTGTGCAGCAGTGGCCAACAGAGGGAGTACAATAACCAGATGATTTTGCCTTTACCCTGATCAGCCATGGTGCTCTGACTCTGATCTGAAAAATATGCAATAACCACTCTATTAAAAATCACTCGCACTGTATCTGT
Source organism: Squalius cephalus (assembly GCF_949319135.1). Taxonomy (NCBI): domain Eukaryota; kingdom Metazoa; phylum Chordata; class Actinopteri; order Cypriniformes; family Leuciscidae; genus Squalius; species Squalius cephalus. The sequence goes on from NC_137130.1 coordinate 28,747,410, forward strand.
GATCTTGAGCTTTGTGAATTTAATTTAAAATTAATACACAAACACTAAACAGATCACAGCAACTAATTATATACGTGCATCATATTAATTGTAAGTCACAGGACTAAATCTTGAAAAGTTTCTGAATGCATCCAAAGAACAGCAAATTTAGATTTAGACACATTTAGACCAAATTTCAATTTCAGTAATTTTAGTAGTAAGTTATGCAATGTATATTGTCATGCATGCGCGTTAAGGTACAATCTGACTCGCACTATAGTAGGCTACTACTAGTGATGACCCCCATCACTAGTAGCCTACTACACTGCGAGTCAGACTATAGTACTATAATCTTAACACGCATGAATGACAATATTCACTGACTGCATGACTTACTACTGAAATTACTGCATAAAAAAAAAAAGAAAGAAAAAAAATCTATTATTCCTGACAAACAGACAGGCCACATAACACGTCAGACAACCGACTCAATCGTGACTTTAGGTTCTTTGCCAGTTTTTAAAAAAATATTGTAAAAAAATATGCATCAATTTTATCAAAACGCACATGAACTGTTCAGTGGAGGCAGTTCGCTGTGGACTCGTGCACGCTGATCCGTGTCGCGCGCGCCTCAGTCTCAGTCAGTCTCTCGCTCTCAGCGCGTGGAAGCAGCAGCAGTGCCGTCAGATGCAGCAGCACTGAAGAGCAACGACGGCCAGGGTTTCGCCATTCAGCTTCATTCACCTTTATTTTGCAGGATTATTCCGCCGAATCGCACCGAAGCTCGGAAGAGGCTTGATTCAGACCGGTAAGAGTCGTTCTTCATTCTTCAGTGTTGCTGTTGTCTGTATTCGCTCCTTGTGTCCGTCCCAGTCCTGATAGCGTCTGCTAGTTCCCATTCTTCTCATTTCATCAGACTGAGCTGAGCTCCATCACACTGTTTCCCCCTATCGAAGCATCAATAACATTTAGGCTACGAGCCGCGTGTTTACTACATTTTGTCAACATTCTCTATACATTTTCTAAATTGCGCGCGTTTCACTTGAGACGGAATTCATATTATTACTTGTTGAAATACTTGTTGAGACAGAATGATTATTATAAGCGGTTGCATGTTGAATATTATATCAGTTTTGAAAGTTCAACGCGCAAATGTTTTGTTTTGGATACAGAGTTCACTGGAAAGAAAGCTACACAGACTCAGCGAAGGACCTTATTTAGTGATAAGAAACGAAAGACGGCCACAAACAATAAGTTTCTCGGCTTTGATATGTTTTGAAATTGGCTGAAGACCAGATACGTTGGTTAAATTCTGTTGAGAAGTGTTGAATGTCGTGACATTTGTGTAGTTTGTGTATTAATCGCTGGGGTTTCGCGAGCGTCAGATGGTTCTCTGTAGAAACGCCGATGCCCTTGATATCGTCATGTCACCTGGGCAACCGCTTCAGCACCATGGAGAGAGTTCGCGGCTCGACGCTACAGGAAAGCAAAGTTATTTACTCTCGTCTGTTCGACCTCTCAGCGAGCTGATTATCAACTTTTGAATTATGTTTGTTTTTTTGTTTATAAGTACGTTTCATATGACACTAATCTTATACCAAACAAACAAAACAATTTTTTTTAATTCATTTAAATTTGTTATGAAATCAAAATGGACAATTCTTATTTTTTATGGAATATAGCAGTTAATTATAAATTATTGCACATCATCATTTTTTTGGTTTAAATTCATGTGCCATTATAATCTTTAATCAAATAACTTCCCCTCCCTCTTGCAGTGACTTCTCTTCTCTTCTCTTCTCTTCTCTTCTCTTCTCTTCTCTTCTCTTCTCTTCTCTTCTCTTCTCTTCTCTAATGACGTGTTTACCGGTGCGAGGACGGGGCAACCTGTCACTCACATGACATCACAGCAATAGCAAAACACAACGATCCAATCAATTCCTGATGGACAAAATCAAGTCCCGCCCTACATCTTTTCTTGTTCGAGAAGCCGTTTCACTCATACATTATAGAGAAGAAACGACTATCACCACTTCTGTTTCATGCTGACTTTAAATTAACATTCTATGTGGCTAATGATTTATTTTAAATTACACTTTTGTGTTTTGGTTCTCAGATTTGGTTGGCTCAATGAGTAGCCGATTCGTCTTCAGTAAAGGTGCATTTATTTACCTTTACACAGTGAAAGCAGCAAGTATCATTCTAAGTGCATGTATTATGCATGTATGTTATGTTTATATCGTTCCGCGATCACTGCGCTGCGCTTCTCTCACTATTGTGCACTGAGCAGAAACCAGGAATAGATTTTGAGCCGAGTGATTACAGAGCACTTTCAGCGGGGAAGGCCAAATATCTGTCACTCCGCTCATATATGCTGTTCCAGTCCGTATTTCAGCTTGATGCTTTCATTGGCTTCTTTTGGAAGCATTTTTGTTGACCGACAAGAAATACAAACCAGCTGGACAATTTCTGTCCAAAATGTAAATTGCTTGATTTTAATTACTTGCATGTTGAACCTTTGTGTAAAAGCAGTTGCAAGCACATTGCTTTATATGCAATGGTTTCCACTGAACAATTAATGCAACTGTAGTAATACACCATGCAATATCACAAAGAAGCCAGTCTTCTGTTGAAATTGAGGATTAGAAATGGTTTTATTTCATTCAGATTGGAATATAAACAAAAGTCAGCCTGCAAATTTCTGTTGACCTATTAGTGGGGGAAAAGTGCTCAAGAAATCTTAAGGGGCCGTCATTGTTATGAGGCACTGAACTTGGAATGTGTTATAACATTATTTTCCATTCTGGGTCAGTGAAGTACCTCAACAAGAACCGGTTTTGAAACGATAGCAAATTAGTTCTTTATGGATGGCCAAGCAAAATCAGGGCAAAATAACCAAATCCACACTTTAATCAGAGCTGGCAGCTGGACCTACAGTAAAAAGCTGTGAAGATGAAGAAATAATGATATTTAACACTGACTTTATGAATGCTTGGCCAGCTATTTATTATGATACATGAATAATACTTGTAGTTAGGGGTGCAAAAAGCACAAGAGATTTGACTCCGGGCCCAAATCTGGTTCTCTCATCCCCTTTTTTTTTGAGGGATATGATGCACATTACAGTAAATATAATGTGAAGACTGATTTATTTATTTATAAGTGTATATATTTTTAAAATGTGTTGCTTTCACAGTAGTCTCACCAGGGCCTAAAATCCATGTATGAAGGTCATAATAGGTATAAATATAAACATGCAGTCAGATTAATGCAAACAAAAATTGACTTATGCATTAGATGAAGAAAAAGGAGATCCTTAAGTGAGATCCTTAAGTGTCCCATAAGAATGATGCAGTAGTCTGTTTTAAGCAATCTTCTACCTAAAAGCCTCTGATGATAGTCAATAGCATTTTCATTGCTGCTGTTTTTCTTTCAAAGGCACTGTATACCGAGAACGACATGCACTGATTGAAATACTGGTTGTGGAATTAGAGTATAATAGAAATATCAGGCAAATACTTAGTTTGTCATGTATCCATATGCTCCACGTGTTCTGTGTATTGCTCCATTTGTAGCTTTCACTTAAAAAGATTGCACATGTTTCTCTGAAAGTAATTCATGGTAATAAGCATTCCCATCTGTATTGACTTCATTGCAGATTCATGAAAATGAAGCAAAGCCTCACTTTGTGATGATTTAATAGCATTATGCCAATACTACGGTTTAGATCTGAAAGCTATTACAAAGCGTAAGAAAAACCTGGGAACATTCCCTGACACATTCATATTGTTTACAAATGCAGTCATACTATAAAGAATGCCATACTGATGTCTTCCCTTAATTGTGTTTTTTCCATCTATCAAAAGTGAGTCCAATTAGGCTCATGTGCAGATAATTCTTCTACAGTTGCTTTTCTCATTATCCTTTACTTGTAGCGGAGCAAAACAGAGATTGTAAAGATCAACTGAGGAAAATTATAGTCGCAAGGTGTCCGTGCTGCACATGGCTGATATATTATATATACACTGAACAAAATTATAAACGCAACACTTTTGTTTTTGCCCCCATCTGGGGCATCCAGATCCAGATCCAGAGCAACCTAAACATGCTCAATGGGTGACATGTCCGGTGAGTGTGCTGGCCATGCAAGAACTGGGATGTTTTCAGCTTCCAGGAATTGTGTACAGATCCTTGCAACATGGGGCCGTGCATTATTATGCTGCAACATGAGGTGATGGTCGTGGATGAATGGCACAACAATGGACCTTATGATCTCGTCACGGTATCTCTGTGCATTCAAAAAGCCATCAATAAAATGCACCTGTGTTCGTTGTCCATAACATACGTGTGGAGGTCCTGGGCTGGTGTGGTTACACGTGGTCAGCGATTGTGAGGCCGGTTGGATGTACTGCCAAATTCTCTGAAACGACTTTGGAGACGGCTTATGGTAGAGAAATGAACATTCAATTCACGGCCAAACAGCTCTGGTGGACATTCCTGCAGTCAGCATGCCAATTGCATGCTCCCTCAAAACTTGCGACATCTGTGGCATTGTGCTGTGTGCTAAAACTGCACATTTTAGAGTGGCCTTTTATTGTGGCCAGCCTAAGGCACACCTGTGCAATAATCATGCTGTCCAATCAGCATCTTGATATGCCACACCTGTGAGGTGGATGGATTATCTCGCCAAAGGAGAAGTGCTCACTAACACAGATTTAGACAGATTTGTGAACAATATTAGAGAGAAATAGGCCTTTTATGTACAGTCTTAGATCTTTTATGTAAGTCTTAGATCTTTGAGTTCAGCTTATGAAAAATGGGGGCAAAAACAAAAGTGTTGCGTTTATAATTTTGTTCAGTGTATATGTCTAATGCAAAGACATTCTGAATGCACGCCAGGCCATCCCAAATATGGGGTGGTCACACCAATTGCACGTACGGCCCTGCAGGCTCGCAATCTGTTTGACTGTGTGTTTGAAGTATAACTGCTAAATCTTTTCTACTCTCATATGTTATGTCACACTTTCACTTACAGATTTAGAACACTGTGACGTTAATGCATGCTTTTCCTCAGCTGGCCCCCATGCCAGCTGTCTCCTCAGTTTAGCAATACTAGGCGTTTTTAGATTCATCTAATCTAGACCCCCTGTACTTTAACACATGATCATGACCGCTGTTGACGAGACAGTAATTGGCCCAATGTGGCGTGTCCGAATGGCTGTGGTCACACTTGTCTTCTGAAGCCACTGTATCTCACTGCATCTCAAAGCAGTAGTTATTAAAGCCTCCTTTGATGTTAGGATGTTTTTCTGGGACGGCTTTTCTGCCACAATAAGCTGCGTTATCCTTTGGAGGGGGGGCTGTGAGCCCCGAAGTAAAGCTTGGCAATAAATCAAGTTATAATTTAATTCATATGGAGATCCATGGAATAAAGCGAGCAGGAAATGCAATTTGCTGCCTTTCAGATCTCTGAATAAACATGGCTGGGTTAGTGCAGGACATGAGGAGCCGCTGCTTCAGTGGGAGTCAAAGTGGAGGGTCGCAAACCAAAAATGCGTTGCAGACTTGTTTACTGGTTACAAACTGAATAAAGAAAAAAAAAACAGTTTCAATTAGGTCTCATTTGTAAACATTACTTAATGTATTAGCTAACACGAACTAACAATGAACCATAACATTTTATGTTTGTTATGTTTTATCTTTGTCAATGTTAGTAAAAATGTAATGTTCATTGTTTGTTCATGTTAGTTCACAGTGCATTAACTAATGTTAATAAATACAGCTTTTTGAATGTTTGAAATTGACATTAACACAGATTAATAAATGATGTAGAAGTGTTGTTCATTTTTAGTTCATGTTAACTAAGGAAACCTTATTGTAAAGTTTTTGCTGTAGAGCAAATATATATACTATATATATATATATATATATATATATATATATATATATATATATATATATATATATATATATATATATATATATATATATATATATATATATATAGTTATGGGGGCAGAATTATTTGCCCCCTTGGTAAATATGATCAAAGATGGCTGTAAAAAATAAATCTGCATTGTTAATCCTTTTGATATTTTATTAAACAAATTTCATTATGAAATAAATGTTTATCTCCAAAACACATTGGGAACAATTATTTGCCGCCTTTTATTAAATACTTTTTGCAACCTCCTTGATAACATTTCTGAGTCTTCTCCTATAATGCCTGATGAGTTTGGAGAATAACTGACAAGAGATCAGAGATCATTCCTCCATACAGAATCTCTCCAGATCCTTCAGATTCCCAGATCCATGTTGGTGCTTCTTCTCTTCAGTTCAGCCCACTCATTGTCTATAGGGTTCAAGTCAGGGACTGGGATGGCCATTGCAGATGCTTGGTTTTGTGCTCAGTGACCCATTTTTGTTTTGATTTTGATGTTTGTTTTTGGATCACTGTCCTGTTGGAAGATCCAAACATGGCCCATTATAAGATTTCTAGCACAGGCTGTCAGGTTTTGATTTTTTATCTGTTGGTATTTGATCAAATCCATGATGCCACAATGAAAAAAATAGCTTTTTGGCAGCAAACACTTAATATGGGTTTGGTTCATACAGGGATAAAAAAAAAAAGTACCCCATGTGTAAAATGAAATACTCTGCTGTATCTTTAATGCTGTGGGCCTAATTTTCTGCCAGAGGTCCTGGACATCTTGGATTCGATCAAATACCAACAGATAAAAAAAAAATCAAAACCTGACAGCCTCTGCTAGAAATCTTATAACGGGCCATGTTTGGATCTTCCAACAAGACAGTGATCCAAAAACAAACATCAAAATCTACACAAAAATCCAAGCATCTGCAATGGCCATCCCAGTCCCTGACTTGAACCCTATATATTATATATATATATATATATATATATATATATATATATATTTACACATTTGAGGAAATTGTGTCTACTTTTACACAATAAAGCAATTTTAATGTTGGGTTGCCAGTTGCCACTTGACGTCCATGTAAATCTTATTTCTGAATTAAATCCAGTAAAGAATCACAGCTATACCAATTAAACGGCAATGAGGAGAAATGGGGAAATGTTTTTCTTTTTAAAGAGAGCTGTTTACAATAATTAACTGTGAATGACTGTATGTGCCTTCTATTCAACTAGCTTTTGTTGTAATTACACATTTTAAGTGCTAAAGTTAATTGTCCATGGGTGGTTTTTACAGTGTTTTTTCATTCTAGTTGATTTCTGAACGGCAGGGTCTGGCTGTTAAAATGGACGATTCTTTCCTCCGTCTCTCTTGGGTTTTCATGTCAGTTAGAAAGTCAAGAATTTGGCGACTGCACAGAAATCCTTTTTTTTTTTTTTTCTCCAGGAGAGAGTGCTGCGTGACTTCAGCTATGTTACTTTGCCTTGAGAGGTGCATTTGCTTAGTCTCTCACTGACAGGGGTGCTATGGAAAGGAACAGACCGTCTGTCTCCCCATTACCAGCCTGTGGCCAGAGAGAGATTATCATACACACACACACACACACACACACACACACACACACACACACACACACACACACACACACACACACACAAACCTCTGGCTGCAAACAGTGCAGCAGGCAGTGATGCAGAAGCCTTCAGGAATGGGGGTTAATGGTTTTTGCTGTGCGCGTCTCTCTCATTTGGTTATTCAGTCCTTCCATTCTGCATGCTGCAAGAGGGCTGTGAAAGGGGGAAAAACATACTCATTATGGGTCTGCATCTACACTGTTGGGAATTTTTTTTTTGACATCATTATTTTCACTGTAAATATTGCCTGTTTCCTCTCTTTTTTTATTTTATTTTTATTCAGCATTCTGTTTTTAATGCTGTATTTTTACTGTTGTAGAATAATTTTTTACCTGAAATCATTGCAGGCTAGGTATTTTCTGTCATTACATTCTTGTTAGGGCCAGAGCACCGATGGTGCCAAGACTGTATTGGAATTGCTCTGTTTTTAATTACTGTGTTTCGTTTTTTAGTTAGTTTTTATTTTGGCTGGGAAATTGGACTTTATTGAATTATATTTTATTTTATTTTGGTTATTTGGTTACTCCGTGTTATATGGAGAAACTAAGCTCAGCTTAATGACTCTTAAGCCCAAAGTATACTGCGTTTTTTTACACGTACGCTAGCGTATGCATAAAGTCGAATGCGTAACTTTTCAAAGTATATTCCATTTGATAGCGTGCAGTGCACAAACATAGGCGGTCGACACATGCTATATAGAAAGTTTCATCTTTGTCCAGTATCTGCGCTATTTTTCTCCAGAAGTTATGACTGATAAAAATGTCTTTGTCTTCTTTTAAACTAATTTGTGGCTATCTCATAACTCCCTCACACAAGCACTTGTCAATGCGGACATCTGTTGTTGTTGCAGTCTCCGGTATTTTGTTATTGTTGTTCATCTCTTTAGTTTTGTTTTCTACTGTGAAACTAACGACCTGGGCCAACTGATTAGTGCAAAACATATTTAAAACAAATTTAATGCGCATATGTGACACGCATACTATTCTGGTGATGAAATTTGCATCATGCGCACTGTACGCGTACCCTCTCGTACATGTAAAAACCAAAGTAGACTTTGTGCGATGAAGTATGGAAGCTTGTTTCCGCCGCAGAATAAAAAAATAATCACTTTACACATTATTACACTTTTATAACATTTTACAATAAGGTTCATTAGTTAACATTAGATAATGTATTAACTAACATGAACTAACAATGAGCAACACATTTATTGCAATATTTATTAATCTTTGTTAATGTTAGTTAATGAAAATAAAGCTGTTCATTGTTTGTTCATGTTAGTTCACAGTGCATTAACTAATGTAAACAAATACAACCGTTGATTTTAATAACGTATTAGTAAATGTTGAAATTAATATTAACTAAGATTAATAAATGAGGAAGAACTTTTGTTCATCCTTAGTTCATGTTAACTAAGGTTAATGTAAACACTAATGTTAACTCATGAACCTTATTGTAAAGTGTTACCAAAATTATTTACCCTCATGTTGTTCCAATCTTTTATTACTTTCTTTATACTTCTAATCTTTTTTTTATTGGGATTTAACAAGACAGTACATAATGGTACATTCAATGAAAATGTCTCAATTGAACAGAGCCCCTAAATGAACATTGTGTTGGGAAAGAGATGGAAGGAAAAATTATATGTCAATTTCTCTTGCGTTATCTTGCAAAAGTTTTGTGTTCGTGTTCCTCCGAGAAACTTTGCATTCACTTGTAAAAACTTTTAAGTTCTTTGCGAGCGAATGCAAAGTTTGCAAGGGAACATAAAAGTTTTTGCGAGAGAATGCTAAAGCATATATTTTTTCCTCCCACCTAACATATCTTTAGTGTCCTTTTAGGGGATCCGTACATTTAAACCCTATGATATAAATAAATTCAAATTCAAGGGGAAGAGAAGGATTTTCCTTCTCATTTGGAACACGCACGCACACACACGCATGCACACACACACACACACACACGCACACACACAGTTTTGAAAAAAAAATTGCCCATACAATGAAAGGTGTTTTGGACCCCATTAACTTTCATTGTATGGACAAAAATAAATCTTATTTTGGACAGAATTCACACTAAAATGTTTTTTAATGTGTATTTAGTTAGTGTTCCTTTTCTCTAGCTTCATTTGCAATACGAAGTCCTCCACGCTTGTGTTGTGGCAGCCACTGTCCTGACCTTGCACTGCATCATTGGACATGCATAGATTGAATAAGATACTATCTCTTCAGGCGGAGAGTATCAGATTGTGCTATTGCCTTGTTTTACATTAGGGCTTGGTTTTACTCCAGGTTTTAGAGCTTGAAACACAGCTCAAATGATCTGGTTTGAGCTGATCTGGAAGATACAACACAAAGTGAAAAAGTGAGTTCATTCTAAGTGCACAGAACGTAGTGCTGGTTGATACATATTACAGTATATTTGCGCTGATGCAGAAAATTATGACAACTAAGCAGCAGGATTTTAATATGCTATTTATTAGGAAATCTCCATTCGGTGATATTGTATGGTGTGGGAAACACACACACAGTTGTGATCAATTAAAATGCTAAATGGGGCCACGAACAGTCCAACACACCTGGACTCATTGTGTCCAAAGCCAACTTACATTGCTTTCCAGATTTTAGTGTTTTTTTTATTCTTTAAATGAACTAATAGACATGGATTAAATGTTTGCTTTATCCTGCATCCAGAGTAAGATGATGTTCAAATGATGGCTGTAAATCTCTCACGACCTGAAATGATTTAGATGTTTTCCATGTATGAAGGATAAATGGACAGTCACTGGTCGATTGCACAGATATCCTAAGGTATGAAACCCTTTCAAAGATGGCTTTCATCTCCTCTGTCTCTGTCTTGTTCAAGGACAAAGGCTTATAAAGGTGGGGGAGGGGAGACAATTGAGATATAAGAAGCGCTGGACCACTGACACGTGCACACCGTCGGCTTGTAACATACTTATACGTGAATGCAAATGCTTCTAGTTAAGCAAGGTACATAATTTCTCCCTCCAATTTCTCCATTTAGCAAGTATACACTGCAGTTAAAAATGTTAGGGGGCAGAAAGATTGTTTTTTTGAAAGAAATTCATACTTTTATTCAGCAAGGATGCATTAAATTGATCAAAAGTGACAGTAAATCCAATTATAATGTTACAAAAGATTTCTATTTCAAATAAATGCTGTTATTTTGAACTTTTTCTTGATCAGAGAATCCTAAAAAAAAAAAAATGTATCACAGTTTCCACAAAAATATTAAGCTACACAACTGTTTTCAACACTGATAATAATGAGAAGTGTTTCTTGAGCACTAAATTAGCATATTAGAATGATTTCTGAAGGATCATGTGACACTGAAGACTAGAGTAATGAAGACTATTCATTTTAAACAATATAGGCCTAACAAGAAACAAATATAGTCTGTTTCTAATTCTTTTTTTGTAAAAACGGTATTGGGTCGCTAGTGACCCGAGCTATGTAATAGTGCAAGTTTATTTATTCTGTGCAACAATAAGTGAATCTGATGACTCAAAAAGTTCAATTCACCTTTATTCCTCAAGGAGGCAATGTCTGATACACAACGATGACGTGACGTTTCACTCATAATTATGGCATGCATAAAACAAAAGAATACAAGTATCATCAGCAAATATGAAATGGCTCGGTGATTTAATGTACTGTGCACAATCAAATATTAGTGCCACGGTCACTTGATGGTGGATCTGGTGAAGAAGCTGTCAGCAATCAAAATATTGATTTTGGAGATGTTGAAAATGATAGTTTTGAGAATATGGTTGAGGTCTCGAAAATAAGCCAGATGCTGAATGTACTGGGGAAAGCTCTGATGATGACAGTGATGATGGTAAAAAGTATCTGCTCAAGTGGAGCAAGTTCCAAAAGATATCGAAATATGTTTTTTATTTTAATTCTTGTAATTGTTATTAATATATCAGGAGAGTTTTATTCTATTGCGCCAGTTAGACACCCTTCCGTGTAAGATATTGATCCGGGTCGCTAAAGACCCGAATATGTAATAATGAGTGGCAAAACATTCATGCATTTAAGGGTTAAAAAATATTAAAATAGAAAACAGTTATTTTTACTGTTTAATACATTTTTGCTAAAATAAATCCAGCCTCGGCGAGGATAAGAGACTTTCGAAAATATTTCACGAGTCCGTCTGCCCATTCAGTCTTAATAAGTTAATGGTAAACGAAGTTGGCTTGCTGTCCTCAAGTACCTTGCAGTGGAAGAATAAGAGAAATAGAGGAGGAGATGGGGAGGAGGAGGGACGCTGTGACTGCTGCTTATATACGCTCGTATATAGTCTTTGACAGGGCTGAATGTATAGGCTCCTCCCGAACCTAAATTTGGAACTTCATTAAAAAGAAATCTTACAGACCCCAAACTTTTGAATGGAGGTGTATTTGCTCAATAAAAACTTTAAAATTCATTATTATAAGTATCAAACTTCAGTGATCTGACATTGTAGAGGCCGCTGGTTATGTTATATCTCAGCCAGATAACTAGATTTTATGGCTCTGCAGCAGGTGTTGGGAGATGATGAAGACGGGTCTGTGAATAGCCCACAGCTCCACAGCACTGAGATCCATGTTGGATGATGGGATTTCTCTAGACATTAACGGCCAGTAAGCAGAAAGGCTGTACTCTTTCTCTTCCAGCTGAACTGCTGACTGATCAGAGGAGAGTCTCTGGCTACGGTCTCAGTAAACACAGACAGCCTTTTGCATTGAACTCTCTAATGAAACAACGTCAGCACTGATAGTGTTGGAGCCGGGTACACCTCACAGTCGAAATCTCATCTCAGTTCCATTTCTCTTTCCTAGATTGCTTCGGGGATAGATCTAACCCGAAAGGGCCAGACGAATACCTAAAAGAGGGAACAAAGTGAGTCATCTGTAGACTGAAGCTCTAGTGTTTCTCTCTCTATCTCTGAGAGGTACAATTGTTCGGGCACAGAGGTTTGGCACGCACACTAAATGTTGCATCAGGAACAAGTTTTTTTTCTTTCTTCTGCATATGGAACAATACTTGACATTTAAACATTGCACCACTTCAGTCAACCCATGTCCTTGAACCTGATGACATGCACACTAGTCAGGGATGGCCAATGAGTCCTTCCAACATCAAATTAAGTTATACAATATGACATCAAACCGCCCCTCCCTAGTGTCTTTTAATCTCAAATTATGGGTTTATTCTTTTTTGGACAAGAGGTTGAGCAAAATCCTCAGTAAGCCACCAGAGGCCAAAAAATTACGGTAACACTTTAGTTTATGGGTCCAATTCTCACTATTAACTAGTTGCTTATTAGCATACATATTACTAGGATAGGATATTTGCTGTTTATTAGTACTTATAAAGCACATATTAATGCTCTATTCTGCATGACCATATTCTACAGCCCTTAATCCTACTCCATACTTAAATGTAACAACTATCACCACAACAACTAAAATTGTAGTTAATAGTTAGTTAAAAGTGAGAATTGGACCCGTTATTCCACGGGAAAATAAAAATGTTTGTCATCTTAATATTCAATTAAAATGTAATAGCTTTTCATCTGAATCAACTTGCTTTTTTCCCCCCAAATTACTTTTGTTAAAAAAGCTATTATATACTGTATAAATGTACAGTAGTTATTAGGTGCTTCCCAATTCACATATGTAATTTTGTAGTACAGTATAAATAGTAGTATGTTCACATTGAAAAGTTCAAAAAGAAAAAGTGCACTTCAAATACTTAGGTGATGCACTTAATTAATCGAAAAATTTAAGTCGGGAATGTTGGAAATTACATTAAAATGGCTTAAAAAATTTGTTGAATCTTGTATAACTTAAAAAATAATGTTTAAAATGGCTTAACTTATTTTGACGAGTTGAAATAATGTAAAAACACGTCATGACTTATTGATCGTGTCATTTTTTACAGTGGATGCTGGATGACAAAATAACGTATACAATTCATACACTAGACAGTACAGCACATCGTATAAGTGTATAGTATATAATATGTCGTTCAGAACACAACTCACATATGCTCTGGCTCAGTTCTGGATTTTAATTAACTTTTCATCATCCAATTAATTCCCATCCAACATTTTCACTTGTTGAAATTCCAATTTCACATGAAAATATTTCACATTGCTGCAGCGAAATGGATTGAGAATACCAATTCACACTGACTTAACCATCATCACATCGTGCTTTCATATGATTAAATGTGGTATTTTCATGATGGATGAATTAAACCGCATGTGATTTTAGGCAGAGATCATCAATGAGAGGAAGAGATCAGAACCTAAAGGCCGATGTACACATGTACCTGCCATGGATCTGACACCTTCTCAACTGGGAATTGAACAGGTTGCTAAGCAACAAGCACAAGCCTCATTGGAAGGCTTGAATCTTAATTGGTCTGACTGGTCAGTCCTTTTTTTATCTATTTTTATTTTATTTTTGATGACAAGGTCACAGAAACACCAACAAAGAAAAAACATGTTGGAGCTTCATAAATGAAACATGAGCAAACTTCCCTCGCTGTCCAATCCACCCCATCTATTTATATGGACACACTCACTCAGTTTTCCCTCAAGCATGAAAGAGCAGCAGCTGCAGCACCTGAGGACTACAGAATGTGTTTTCCAATGCAATGAAGATCTCAGGTGTTCAGAGGGTTTAGGCTTGAGGGGCAGACCTCACTGCCGTTGTAATTTCACTCCTGAAGCATGCCTCATACAGAATGAAAACTCATTGTCGAAGTGACACTCACTTTTCCAACGTTATGATCATGCAGATGGGAATTATATCTAGTTTTTATTAAAATGTGCTCAGATTGGGAATAAAAGAAATACTGGAACCAAATGATTTTCATGACATTTAGTTTCATTAACAGTTCTTGGACATCTTCATTCGAGTAACAGTTTGCTGGTTACGCTACTGAATCTACAGCACCACAGCAAAAGAAACGGTGTCAGCCAAGTTGTGAGCTCGTGACTGAATTGAATGTGATGGGAGAGAAAGAATGGGTTCTCTGAAAAAATAAAAGACAATAAATAGACAACACATCTCTCTGTTGTAGTTTCCTTGCTGGTTGCACACAACAACAAATGCTGAGAGAGAGAGACCATAGTGCTCTGTTTCATGACTAAATGGCTGTCGTGAGCCAATTTATTTTTAAATAAATTGGCAAAAAATACTCACAAAGACTTAATGTTACCAAAAAGTAATAGTGTTCTTGTTTAGTGTATGTTAAGTAGTATTGTATATTTCTACACCGACAAACACTTTTGTGTTGTGTTCCTGTCACAGGTAGCCTGGTAATACCAAACTCTGCTACTTCGCTTTGCTTCGTAGACAGAGTCTGGCATGGCATAATTGAAAAGCGTTTTCTTTCTCGCGGGGGGGCGCTTGTCTGAAGTTTAAAATCATTGGTTACCCGTAAGCCAATCACATAACGTTTGGTTATGGCGTGTGTTATGCGCATGCTCAGCCGCATCTAACTTCCACTGTAAACACATGTATGATGTGAAAACAAAACCATCGAGCGAAATACCGGAGTGAACATGGCTGTGAACGACTTTTGCAGATTATGTGAAGTAAATCTACCCATCCACGGTACAATCAGCGTCTACGTCACGGCTCTCAGCCCGCCCTCTGTTTGTTGATTGGCCGGCTGTTTTCAGGCCGGAGGAAAACGGGGAAAACGGTCGCTATCTCAGACTGAGTACAGAAGCGAAATGAAATTGAGCGGAAGTACGAAGTCTGATGTAGTCAGGCTATGTCACAGGTGCCATGAAGTTAAATCCAATAATGCCGGTACACATTGTACGAAAGATTACCAATTGTGGTGATTTCTGTGGTCATGGCTCCTAAACGGTGGAGCCACGTTGTCACGGTCTTGCAACCAAAGATAGACTGCGATGATCATCTCACAGTGTGTTTGCTGCTACGACCTACGTCTACTGACTAGCCAATAAAAAAATGCAACATGAAATGGCGTATTGATCAACTCAACATGGCACTTAAACTTAAAACTACTTAACTCAAGCTCCATGTGCAAGATTGGCATGCAGAGTTGGCCTCTTTTCCCAATATAACCTCATCCATATTCTCCTCTTGCTTCCTCGTTTTTTTTTCAGCTCACATAATAACCACAATTGCCAAAAGTGGCATTCATGTTGCTCTATTTGTTTACTACTAGCACATGCTGATGACGTTTTATTCTTCTAAACTACCTTGCGTCGTAGCCTACGATTCAATAGGTGTCATCATCGTACAGTCTACATACATGTCGTACCCAAGTTTATTAGATCCATGTCGTACAGTGTGATTTGTAATGATCTTATAGGATTGCCGAAATTGCACAGTTTGTAGCAGGCATGAAGAGATGCGTGACAAAATGACAGATGAACCAAGAGATTTGATTAAACACAGAGAGCAAGAAAACACTACACATTTAAAAGAAAATTCTAAGGATGAACACAGAACTGAGGAAACTGAGGGCTGAAATACACTGAGAATGATGATTAATGAAACAGGGAACAGGTGTAACTAATCAAAAGCCAACAAATGAGAACTCAAAACAGGCATGTTCGACTTGAAGCGGCATTGCACAAATGATCGGTGTATGTCTGACATCAAAGTACAGCAAGAGCGATTAGAGAGCAGATTTGGTGCTCAAGAAACATTTCTTATTATAATCAATGTTGAAAACAGTTGTGCTGCTTAATATTTTTGGGGAAATTGTGGTACATTTTTTCAGGATTCTTTGATGAATAGAAAGTTAAGAAGCACAGCTCAAAAAAGAGAAATCTTTTGTAACATAAATGTCTTTACTGTCACTTTTGATCACTTTAATGCATCCTTGCTGAATAAAAGTGTTAGTTTCTTTTTTTCTTTTTTCTTTTAAATCTACTGAACCCAACCATTTGAAAGGTAGTGTAGATCTGGAAAAACAAAATATCATGAAAATAATTTAGTTTCAGCATTTTTGAATATAACTTGTACTGAGTACGAAATGGCTCTAGGTTCCCAGGGTACAACTGTGATTTTCAAGGAAACAGTAGTTCTTCATTTAATACAAGACTGGCCTCATACACTATAATGGCCTAAAGGGCTTAGACAAAGATTTTTTCTCATCGGCCAATGGTGTTTCCCCATGAATGTTTCATCAACCATTGAATATCAGCCAAAAATAGAGCCTACAAAAATATGTGTAACATTATCCTCTCTACCTCTCACGGCAGCTTACAGTCACCATTTAAAATGTGTTCCCAGAAATCCCTCTCTCTCTCTCTCTCCCCACAGCAAACACACATTCACACTCTTGCACTACCGACCCTCACATGCAATCTTCCAGCGTAAGGCACACTTTTCATTCCAGTGTGAGCCTAATGCACGTCAAGGTAGAGATTGTTTTCCACTCATTCAGCGGGTAATATGTGCTGTATGGTGATATCCTTAAGAAAGGGATGGTTTAAATTTTAATGACTTTTGCAGGAGGTGGTTATTTCATTGGAAACACTTGGGTGCACAGGCTGGAATCTGTAATCCTCTTTATTGGATGGCGTCTCGTTATATTCTCATGGGACGTCCACCTCCATAATGCTGTTGCGTGCTCGGGATGGTGATGGGGGTTGTCTGTGGATTTTCTTTGTTTAGTGTATCCATACTGTTTTTATCTATCATTAAAAAATAGGTTCATTACAATCCATTTAATGAATTATTCTAAAGAAAGATATGGGAATTAGTCACATGAAATCACTCTGAATGGATGCATTTGATTTCACACTAGCAAAATGTGCTAGTGCTTGTTAAATATCCACAGCATTAGATTGAAAGCAGGTTAGATTGACCTCTACAGTGATATATTCTAAATGCAGTGGTGATCTGAGATATAATACGTTAAGCACATATAGGTCAGAAGCATTTCGTAAATCTCTAATGACAGGTCCATCTGTGCTGCAAGCATTAAAGTGATGCTTCAAAAGGGAACTTCTCGGCATGAGGAGATAACAAAGAAGCAGCCAAGCGCATCTTCAAGGCGGTCTTTGTGAGACGTAAATGCGCTTTGATGTATTCTGCTCTACTTAGATGGGTTTAGGACTCTGGAGATAAACAAATCAATAGCATCTCCAGAGCCTGGGGGAGAAATTAGACCAGATTTCCTGGATTGGAGACATTCGTAGAATAGGCTTGTGCAGTTGCGCTACTGTTTCGGCCTACCTGATGTTTACAGTAAACAATGCATAATTTGTATTCTCTCTTCAGAGATGCTGCATTGACTTTGACAAGCACACAAAACCACTCCATCTGTTTTTTGTTTTGAAATTAATGTTGCATAGAAAAGCTGGAACTCTCAAATAATGCAGTACATTTCTTTGTGCTTACCTTACTTTTGGATGTTTATACACCTCTGGAACAAATGCTACTTATAGCAGGCCTCCAGATCTCTGAACTCAGTCAAGTAAGGACAGGTGAAGGTATTGGCAATTTACTCAAAACATACTGTGACAAAGTAAGAGAGGATTTCAAGTTAACCTTCATTGATCAGACCAGGTCATTTGAATTAATTTGACTCTAATGATCAACAATGAATCTGGGTTGCTTTTATGCTGAGGTCTCTTAACTACGATGTCTCTGAAAGTTCCCGAAAATAATTCCAAGTTTGATTGCGTGACTTGAAAAATGATTACAGCATGTCCATAAACATAATCAGAAAATGAATATACTTGCTGTGTATCTTGGCATACGTACACTTGTTAACTAGCTAGGGGATTGGTTGGGGTAGACAGTTTGATTAGCTAGCCTATTGGAAGAAGCCAATCTCCATGCTAAATATGTTATCTACAATTGGCTGATGTTCGTTCCATTTGGCTGATATCTGAGGCGATCTATGATACCAAATATTTAAGCCAACATTTTGCTGTGTGCCTTGGAATGAAAACATGCCCATCTGCCATGTTTTTCTCTTCTTTAAATCAGATCAGGCTAATGTTATTTTCAGTGTGTGTAAAACATGTTTTGTGGGTAGAGCTACACAAAGGCTTTCAATACAGCTAACGAGAGTATGAGAAAGTACTGCATCATTAGCCATGTAGGCAAAGTTATACCAAAATAATCACAGCTGGCAGAGTAAATAGTTTTAGCTTATTTTGTTTCTTAGGCTGGATAGCAATAAACTTTGTCCTCACAAAATGTTGATGTGCCTTTTTCAAGTTTATGCTTTCTAAATCTGTAAAGATAAGTGCATTTTGCTTTTAAATGTTCATACATGCATCATTGAACATGATGCAATTTCTGTTAATTGTAAAGAAATTTTAATTTAAAGGTACACAACTTTTCCCCCCCAAAATTTAGTATATCATGAATCCATCTTCCAAACCATGTTTTGGTTATATCGTTCACTATGATACTATGGTACACCTATACTAAGTGTTTATATTCAGACTATTTTAGACTGAGCGGGATGCCAACCACTGCGGAGTAGCCCAGTATACAGCATGACTTGTCATAGAAAGCTCTCTGTTTATGGCTACAATGTTCTTCCGCAAGATGCTTGCAGTTTTGTTTAACTGCTAGTTCTGTCTGTTTTCAAAAAGGTTTCCCAAACACTCCTCCCATTTGCCATTGGTCAGGCATACAGACTCATGTCCCACCCCCAAACCCATGCCATTGGTTGAGCCAGTGTTGCAGTTGTCGGACTGGGGTGTGTTTCCCATTCAATTATGTCATTCCAACTACCACAGCATGATGGATCGTTGGAGAAAAATCCCTATTTTACGTTTCTTTTTGCACCTTTCGTGACACATTCAAAGTGAAATGTCCAGTAGGTGGCGCTAAATGCATGTTCAGATTTATGTGATAAACAGATGAATGTGAATTTGGCAACGTTTTATTAAGTTGGTTGTGGCAGTTCAGAAATGAAATGTCTGGTGCTAAAGGGTTAATCAGGTTCAAAAATATATTACCGATTGCTCCACATCACATGTGCATTGTTGTACCAGGTGAGCTACAGAGCAAGTTTACTACATCAGAAAAGTCATGGAGCTGATTATGTGATGCAAATGTCAAAATGTCTGCCTTTAGTGCTCTTTTCAGCTGGAAACTGCAGTGAATTGCATATATACATACGTTTTTTACGTTTTGCAAACATGTAGGTAGATGCACCTTTTATCAATGAGCTTGGGTTGAGATTGTACAACATGTTATCTTGCTTGTTTTGTTAAAGAGCATGATTTATTTCAATCCACATTTCATGTAACAGGAAACTATGCTTCAGGTCGAGAGCTGTAGTTCCAACCTCACAAGTTTGCAAGGCTGTTTGTTTCTATGGAACTACGGTTTTCGGGAAACATGTAATCATTTAATTAGTGTGTATTGATGGAACTTGCGAACACAGATGCATTTTGGGAAGCAATCAGAACAATGTTTTGACAGCACCAAAGGTTTGACACTTTTCAAGGGAATGAACCAAATAGCTCATTGTAGTCTGTGCTTATTAAGCTAGTAATTTAACATAGCAAAACAAATATGCAGTTCACCTGGGTGACTGATCTTTGTATTTGGTGAAAGATTGGTAGAGCCTTGTTGGCAAATGATGTTAACCAGAAAAAAAAAAGGTAGTGAGCTGCAGGTTCCTGTTCGCTGAGGGTGATTGATCATGACAGAAGCATCACATCTCTTAGATACACTCCATCCAGCAGCCTGTGAGAGGAATCAGCCCTGCCACAAGAGGTGCTCATTAGAGGAGGTGTCTCTGTTCATGGACATCATGATGAATGGAGGACACAGCACCTCAGGCTGACGGCTGTTTATCTGTGAACACTTCCTCTGCCCTGAGCCTGACATCACAAGGCTCTTCTGCTATTTCACAAGTCTATTCAATTCACATACTGAACTCAGTGAATCAGTGTGTCTGCACTGCCATTTGAAAAATGCCCAGGTAATTCATAATCAGACGGCTAAAGTGATTTACCAATTTATAATCAGTATTCTTGTTCAATTAAAGAAATTTTACTTTAAGCAACATTATGTGGAATAATAAGACCCGTTTTCTGTTTTTCCGCTTATTTTTGTCATAAACCTTAAAGGGATAGTTCACCCAAAAATTAAAAATGTCATAATTGAATCACCCTTTAAGCCTTGTGCACACCGGGTCGATTATCATGCGCGCTTTTCGTGACGCTTAACGCCTCGTGACTAAGCAAAGGGCGCCAATGTGAGTATGCAAAACGCCAGGCGGAAAAGCGTAGTAATTCTTAAACACCTCGGGTTCAGTTTCACAACACGGTCTTGCCGAGCACACATTGATAGAAGAAGACGACGAAGAGGAAGGAAGTAAGTAGATGAAGAAGAAGATGCAACGAGGCAAGATGAATGCCTGCTAGTCTCTTTGGTGTCTGAACAAGAACTTTATGACAAACGCCACAGTGACTACAAAAATATAGATAAGAGGATGATAAGTGTGTGAATGGTTTTGGCAAGCACATAAATACTGGCTCTCTTCTTCTTCTGTGTGACAAAGCAGTGTGTCAGAAGCATAAAGTTGCCAGCACCACCTTGTGTACCAGGGTATTTCTGTTTTTCAGTAAGCGCCATCTACTGTCAGGGAGTGAATTTGCACGTTCACTCGGCGCATCGCCAGTGAAAATCGCTTGGGTATGAAAACAAAGACGCGTCGAAAAACACCTCGAAAAACGCTGGCGATAAGTGCGCGCGATAATTGTCCCGGTGTGCATGTGGCTTTATGTTGTTTCAAACCTGAGTTTCTTTCTTCTGTTGAACTAAAAGTAAGATATTTTGAAGAATGTTGGTAACCAGAAATATACTAGAAGAAATATACATAAAAACATACTATGGAAGTCAGTGGCTACTGTCAACTCTCTGGTTACCAACATTCTTCAAAATATCTTATTTTTAGTTCAAAATGATGACAGAATTTTCATTTTTGGGTTAACAACCCCTTTATGCTTAAAGTGTTATTTGATTGACTTTTGCTATTAAGCATTGTTTATTTAAATGACTTTTAACTCTCATTCATTAGTGTTTATGAATTTCCATGCAGTCACGACTAAAGAATGCACCTCTCACCCAAAATTCCTCCAGCTAATGAGCCGTTCCCTTCAGAGTCACAGAGCACCCACTGCTCTCCACCATCTGTACAGCCACGCTACGCAGTTTTTACTCATCTAGCAGTGGGTTATCTGAACATGACCGCTCTACCATATGTGCATTTTGGCAAACACATCCCCAACACTTGTTTCTGCTTTAACAGCAGTATTTTCTGATTTCTTTCCATGACATGCAGAACTTGTCTGTCCTACATTTTGCCACTCATCACATTCGTTTCAGTTCTTCCCTGTGCTGCACTTGCAAATTCAGCCAAGACGTGTTATTTTCCACTCCTTAGCAGGGGTGCAGGAACCAGGTGGGACATAAACTGAACTTAATCGGCTTATATTCAAATATGCACTTAGGTAATATTGTATTCAAAGTGCATTTCTGTTCTGTCCTGTTATAATTTTATCCAGTGTTATTCGATATTACATTTAAAGTTAAAATATTTTAAATGAACTAAATTGCAACTTCATTACAAATGTGTAATTCTAAATATATTTAAATATACATGACATACAAGTTTCAATAGAAATGACATTAAAGTATAATTTAGTTTACCATACATGCTTGTAAGTACACTTTAAACATATTTCAAAGACATTTACAGTATGAAATTACGTGTTCAGCTAATGTCATTTAATATAAATTTGAACCATAAGTAACATTGCATTAAATGTAATGTAGCACTTTAGTATATTATTTCTGTGAAACATACTCTTTTTTAAAAAAGTAGGCTAAAGTGTACTTCCTTTTCACAAGGGATATTCTGAATAAGAATTAAGTAATAATAACTTTATGTTAAACTGTTGACATTGTTTGACATATGAAACATAAGCAAGTGTTCTACAGATCTCGATTACAATACATTAAACAAGTTTCACAGACAGGGCTTGGATTAAGCCAGTATTAGGCCTTAGTTCAATTAAAACATTTGAGTAGCTTTTATAAATGTGCCTTAGTAAAACAAAAATCACTGGTGTGCATCTTGAGACAAAGCAATGGCACTGACATATTTTAAAATGCTTTCAGTTAAAACAGCTCAAGCATGCATTTTAGTCTGGAACTAGGCTAAAGCCTTATCTGTGAAACATTTATGTTACATCTTAAGTATTAAGACAATAAGAACCCCTTTCATTACCCCAAAATGTTAAACCACAACAAAATATAACAAAACATCGACTTGATACATCTGGTGCAATAACAGCAAAAACACTAACAGGAACAGGAGACAGAAATAGACAGATGAGAAATTGAATATAACTTGCATAAATGAAATATGACAGATTACATTCTGGTCATATGCATACAAAAATAAGCAAAAATAAATCATGCAGAAAAGTAACTGCATGTAGAATAGAAAAGGCAATTTTTTGGGGGGGAACACATTCAGGATGCTTGTTTAGCCAGTGGTAATAATCCATTTATTTTTGCAATAAACTTCTAATTTCATATTTTCATTATTGGTATACTCTAAGCCTCTAATTTAGACAGCTCAAGCACTATTTCTCATTTGGTGTGTCAGTTAAAGCCAATAATACAGCAGACTCTCTAAATTAACTGTCTTCAAATGGAACACATTCTCAGTATAATGTGGCCTGTATGAATAAACATGAAATAACAATTACAAGTCAAATAAATTTAAATGACGTAACACTTAAATCTGTTAATTATTACTTGGGGTGTAACGGTACACAGAGGCACTGAGGCTTCCCATTTCCACGACACGCATATTTCATCACTGGACTGTAGTAGTGAGACTTCCACGATACAAATCGGCACAATGCCAAATTATATTGTCTCATAACAGTGTAAACAACTTAAAATTTATTTCATTTATGGTCATACAGATAAGCGTAAGACATCATTCAAAACTATTTTTACTTGTGTACACGTACACGGGGATGCCGGCTTCTGACGCCTCGGTTTCCTTTCTGTGAAGTTTGTGGAGCGCGTCACAAAAATGAATCGAAACTCAGCTAGCAAGCTCTTGTGTGCTGTCTAAACTCTCTTCTCTTCTTCCTCTGCTCTTTTTCTTGTTGTGGCGGTTAGCAAACAGCTTTGCAATATCATCATCTAATTAAACTTTTTGAAGGCTTGGCCTATTGACACACCATTGTAAGCTTACAGGTCGGTCTGTTAGTGTCTGAACTGAAATGTCTGGCTACCCTTGATCTCTGTGGGCCATGGAGGATGTGAATCTGATGTCATGCAAAATGTCTGGATCCCACCCCTGACTTGACTGCACCCAAAACCTTCTGAGGGTTTTGCAGGCCTGTTTTTTGTCAGGATGGGTGTGCACTGCTTACAGATGACCCAGATAGCAGAACACATCTGTGAGAACACAGGCCAAACTGGCTTCCTTTACAAAGATCAATATCATTCACGGAAGCGGGAGAAATATTGGTAATTTATATTTGAAAGCTATTCTATTCCCTTATGCTTATCAGCATGGTTGGAGTTAACTTGATGTTTCTTTTCTGGAGCTATAATTGATTGCATGTACATGTGCACCAATATTGTGATTACTTCCAATAATCAGAGTAAGGACTTCGTCGCAGTAACAATGACACAAGCAAACCTTCTCTCTCCCGATTACATGCAACTTTGATTATTCTCTAAGAACTGTGGTTATTTGTACTGCCATAATTCACATACCCTAATGCCCAGCATTAATGATGAACTCACATATAGTAGGTGTGTTACTGGCAACTCTTTTAATCTACTTATATGAAATATAAAACACATTTCTAAGGACATTTTTTGGTAATACGCTAATGTCTTCATTTCAGTGTTTTTGACCGTCAATATACAGCATTATATTCACAATATCATTCATGTACATCACAGGCCATGTTTACACCTGGTATTAAGATGCGTTTTGGTTGATCGGATCACAAGGAGACGACGCTAAATACAGGTGTAAACGGGCTTTAAAACATTTTGAGCTTGTCCACTTTGACCACTTCCAGAGGTATTCGAAATCGCATTAGTCCGGATTGTTTTTCTAGTGTAAACGCTCATGTTGTCGAATGTGTTCGAACAGCAACAAAAGTCCACCTACTTTCCGCTTACTGACCTAATGCGTAAACATTATGGGAAGCGCACTGGCCAGGCGTGATTTAAACTTTGTCAGCTAAAAACCCAAGTTTGGTTTGAAGATGAAAAACATACCAAGCACAATGTTCTCTCACCATCCCTGATTTCTAACACGCACCCACAGAAGAGCAGAAACGAAAGCTGCTGTTCTTCGTGTATTTTTGCGTCGTCTCCGGTCACGTTCATATGTAAATTGTGTGAGCTTATTTCGTCCATTAAATCGAAAGATCGGAAAAAGTATGGAAGTAAAATAATGTCAAATGTTTTTAAAATAAAAAGCCTGTTGAATTGCACTACTTGAAAAAAATAGGCATTGCATTAACCATGCTTGCATTTTAATGCATTGTATTTTTAGGGCTTGCATTTTTATGGGCTGAAATTCAACAGGTTGAATATTTAAGCTGTGAATATTTCAATCAAAAACATTTCAAACACATTTACATTATTAAAAATTCAATAATCCATATTCACCTCTCATATTTCACTTCCAAAATATTCAAACTGTTTAAAAATACAACCTATAATATTCAACAGGCATTTTCGGTCCATTTTATTTCGCTTTGCAAATTCGCTTCCACAAATTCAGTGGTTCAAATTCGACAGTAAATTCAACGGAACTGCAGGAAAAGCAGTAGATTACCGAGCATACTCTCCATCTGCTGTTAGTCAACCCCACCAGCAGATGGTGTAAAAGCGCGTGTTGTTGACGAAGACCAGCAACAGAGCAAGCCATTCGGCACAAGGGTTTAAACTGGGCCCATAGACCCTTGAAGAAATCAGGACAGAAGTGGTTGAAAGTGGACAAAAGAGACGGATTAAAACACCAGGTGTAAACGGGAATGTGTCTCCCTCGTCTACTTGTGATCCGATCGAAACAGGGCCACATGCACGCTTTGGTCAGAGTGGAATAAATAGTGATTAAAGTGTTTACATGCATGTTTATTGGGATTTAGGCATACACCACATATCATTTTACTGTGTCTTATACGATTATAAGCTTAATCGCATCAATTTGATCGAAGTATTGTGTTTAAATTAGGTACATTTTAATTTCAATATTGCCTAAATCTCATTATAATCACATTATGAGGGTGCATGTGAACGCAGTCACTGTATCAATTGGTACTTTCAGGCAGACACGTGCACCTTAACTTCAGGAAACTGCATATAGAAGCCAGCCAATCAGATTAGAGCTGCTAAATTTCGTATAATGCTTGAGAGTTTTCGTGCAGTATGCTTTAGGGAGTCTGCCGCCTGAGGCTGATATGAAGGTCTAGCTGAGGCAGCGGATCATGGAGATACTGATAAAGCAGATAGATGAGAGAGAGAGAGAGAGAGAGAGAGAGAGAGAGAGAGAGAGAGAGAGAGAGAGAGAGAGAGAGAGAGAGAGAGAGAGAGAGAGAGAGAGAGAGTGAGAGAGCATCAGGTGTGTGACCCCCCCAGCCTCTAATGGCCACCGGAGAGCAGAAGCAATAAAAGTGGATTAGCGCTGGATTAGCTGATTGTCACTTCACTCTGCATTTTCACCCCCTCAACACACTTAAATACATTCCTGTAGGGAAAACACACAGGCATGCAATTTTCCATGAACAGGGTAGACTTTACTTTTTAATGGCATTAAATTATTATCAAACATACAATTAGGATTAAAAGTGGCTAGACACATGCAATAACTATCATGTCAGAGGTTTAAACCTTCTTATTCAACCATTAAAATCATTCAAAAACATGACATTATCTGTTGAATTTCTATTCAATTTATTGTAGTAAATTTATTTTTTAATTAGAAAGTAATTCAATGACCAAAACACATAACGATTAGTTCTGTCATACAAGATTTTCCCCATTCTTAGTATATGGGGTGATAGAAAGATAATACAATTATTTTAATTTTATATAATATTAAATATAATAAAAAATATACTTTTTTCATAAATTGCATTGACTGCTTTTGTCAAGATCAGTGTTATTTTACTATTATAGTATTTACTATTACTATTTAGTGTTTACTATTACTATTTACTATTACTACTATTTCTATTTATCTTTAAATTTTATTTTATTTTTTGTTTGTCTTTCGTCTAATATTTATATTTTATTTCAGCTTTATTTCGAAAATGATTTTCAATAATTTTAGTTAACAATAACAATACTTGTCAACTTGATTAACTATTCAGCTCTTTTACCTAAGTTATTGTAAGACAGAAAAATGGTTTACATAATTTAGCTATAACTTAGCTGAATTTGCAACCCTTTTTATTTTTTATTTTATTTTATGTATTTAAAATTTCGTCTATTTTGATGTTTATTTAAAGTTTATGGCAAGAAGCAAAAATCACACAAATCCAGATTGTCTAGATATTTACAGTAGATTGACCTTTGTTTAAGCTCTGAATGTTCATTTTAATTAAGAAATACTTTTGAATTAAAATGGTGTAGTAATAGTGTTGGTATTAACATGTTGATATGCCAAAGGACTCTAGTGGAGGTGATGAATGGGTCACTGCTGCTATTGTGCTGCACTAAACCTGTGGTGATTTACGGAGGCTATTAAAGGCTGAGATGGTCACTATAAGGCCACTTCATCTTGTTGATATATAGGAGGAGAGCAAGAGATAAGGACACCAAAAGTAGAAAAACCGAGACCGGTGAAAGCATGTGGCGGCAGACGATGAGGAAGGACCGCGAACACAGCGGTGAGGATTCCTTTTGCCCGAGCTAAGGGCTGCTGTTGTCGAGGTTGGCACTGCTTGGATCGTATCTCACAGTAGATGTTGAGGATCTGGAGCGACGGACCGTGTGGTTTGGGCATGAATATGATTTCCATGATTCAACTGTCCCGGCAAGACCTATGAGGCCCTGTATAAGGCCCTATAAGGCCCTGTAGGACCGCACACTACAGTGACCACATCCAAACCAGGATGAGAGAGGGTGAAGCAGGGAAAAAAGTGAGAGATGTTTTGAGAGGATTTCTTAAAACAACACAAAGCCCAAGGCTGTTCTATGTGTCTGTGTAAGTGAGATAGGATGTTTGGATGAACGCTCTGTTCCCTGTCTTTCTGTGTTTGTGTAAATGTGTGTGTGTGTGGTTGACACAAAGAGAGGGTTTTTGTTGTGGATTGCAGTTTGTCACATAAGCTCAAAAAGTTGCATGTCTCCCTGAGTCAGTCACCAAAGAAACGGTTTATCTTTCTTAAAGCTGCAGTGTGTTATTTCTGTGCTTGCATCCCCAAACATTACTGTTTTCAAACTGGTTTCCTGAAAAATCAGATAGTCCTGCCCTAACTTGCACCATCGGGGGAAATGTTACGGTAACACTCAACAATAAGGTTCATTAGTTAACATTAGTTAGCTACCTTAGTTAACATGAATTAAGAATGAGTATTTGTTAACATTGGTTAATGCACTGTGAACTAACATGAGCAAACAAAATACTGTAACACATGTATTGCTCATTGTTAGTTCATGTTAGTTAATACTAATGTTTACTAATGAACCTTATTGTAAAGTGTTACCAATGTTACTTATGAATGGCTCACTTATGGTTGTCACATTAAACCAGGATAGGAGAAAGTATTTTAACATGGAATAAATGATCTTCCAGCATTCCATGGAACGAGCATATTATTGGATCTCCGTATGTCTGGAGACTCCCATAATCGTTTATTTCAGTAAGTGGGAGTAATTGCAAGAGTTCACGAGTCCTGAAGGATGTCAAACTCTCAGCCCTCAGGGATCTATTGTGGTTTTCTGTTTTGAGGTGTCTCATGATCTCACATCTAGTCCAGCTGTCAGCTGACAGCACTTTTGACTCAACTTCCTTCAATGGCATCAATGTTAGCTTTGAATCAAGGGAAAATATGACACTCCTGTCTTCATTTAAAAGGTTCTCATTTTAAGCAGTTTACCCAATGATCATGTTAACTGATGTCTTTAGAATATGCCTGTGGACTGGGATGCAGTCTTTTTCATATTTTTTTTCCATAATCACCATACACATTAAGGGACATAATATCATTAGGTATAATATATATATATATATATATATATATATATATATATATATAGCAACACAACTTTTTTTCATCATTGATAATGACAATACATGTTTCTTGAGCAGCAAATCAGCATATTAGAATGATTTCTGAAGGGTCATGTATCACTGAAGACTGTAGAAATGATACTGAAAATTCAGCTTTGCCATCAAAGGATAAAATTACATTTTAAAATATATTCAAATGGAAAACAGTAATATTTCACAGCTGTATATTTGATCAAATGAATGCAGCCTTGGTGAGCATGAGACTTCTTTCAGAAACACAAAAAATATTGGTGCATTGTTCATATCTATTGTCACAGTATTATTTTCACTTTACAATTTCATATTAGGTTTGCTACATTCTCATCTTTGTTGTAATTGACATTTTTATCAGTAATTTTATCAACAAGACATCTAGCCAAAAAGATGGAGATTCAAGCCAATACATTCTGTTTACCACACAATTTCTACTTTGTTATCCACAGTCAGATTTTGATCTTAAAGGCAGACAAGCACACGTATTTTACCCCTGTCAAAATAGATGAACTATGAGCTGAATCATGGGTGAAGTCAGAGGTCGCTTACAAGTCAAATTCTGATTAGTTTTGCATATGGGCCTTCAGTGAATGAAACATCTGACTTCAGCAAAATGTGTGTATATCTGAACTCCAGAGACCTGCATGATGTCATCAGACTGTGAGAGTGTTGAATGTCAAAGTCTTCTTCCCTTTTCGGTGATGTTGACAATTTATACCCATGACAAAGACCAACTTCAAGTGCACATTAAATCTAATGCATTTATATCTTAGCATCCTGTGATCGATAATGTCACACTTACTAGCGAAGTGAGTAACTTCTGCTCCAGTAGTGGCCGAATCATCTGCCTTTGTTTAGTTCAGCCAAACTCATGCTACTGTTAAAGCCAGTCAGGCCAGTTTAAAAAAAACAACAGATTGCAATTCTGTCTGGTAGCAAAAATTACACGCTTCATCTTTAATTTATTTTGCTCTCAAATCGAAGCTCATGCCTGAGCTGAACTCCAGCTATGAGACAAGATTTGTGGTGGCAATGAATCATCTTTCCCTTTTAATTAAAACTCTCTGCGTTTAAATGACACAACATCCATCTCACGAACATTGACACACGTGTGATTATGACAGACTCCACTGGAGAGCAGCATGCCGTTTCCCTCCCTTCTTTATGAGACAAAACAATATAAATCCCTTCAATAGACAAAATAACAGCGTCTCCTTCACTCTTCTTCTTTCGTTACTTGACAGAAGAAACTATATGTGACAAATGATAAAGAACTAATGGGAAACTGTGAACATAAAGGCTCCTTCGGGGCCTCACATGACCTTCTGCTGATGTGGATATATAGATCATCTTGGTTTGGCTTTATTTCATGGAGAAAAACCACACTCAACCACTGACAAATATGTTTTTTTGTCCAAGATACTGTATGTTCAATACAGTAATTTCTTTGTTAAAAGAATCATCTATTATTTTTTCCTTTCCAAAACCAAAATTATTTACCAGAACAAAATTGTGTTTATATATGTAGTCAGAGTTCTCATGGAGTGATGGCGAGTTGTCCTGGGCCTTAAGACGAGAGGCCACCGAGGTCCTCTGTGGTAAAGCCTACTCATTAAAAAAAAATGTTGTGTCCCAGGGCCCTTTAAATTGGGCCCTGAATCTAATTAAAGTTTGTTAGCAGTTGTGTGGGTCAATGATATCTAAGAGCAAAGCAAACGATATTTAAAAAATCGTGTTTGATACACGTGTCACGTTTTTAGAAATGTACGATTTGTAATCATGTTGGTTTTAAATGCTTTTGTAAAAATTAACTTTTAGGTAACACTTCATCTAACTGATCCTTCTCGCCACGTCCCGAGCAGGAGTCGAACCGGGGTCTCCGGAGGGTGGAGACTAAAAACCTCAGTTTTTAACATCAATCGCTAGAGCGCTTCTTGGGATCAGGGGAGTGAGATTTACACGCACAGATACTGACCTACGACGGTTATATTTACAATAATCTCCCATTAGTTATCGTTAGTTCATAACGTTAGCTTAACATTAACTAACGCAATACATTTATTACAGTATTTATTATTACCTAGTTCTGGCATGAAACTCTAGATGGTGCTAGCTGATACTTATTGGTAGCAATCATTTCATTATCTACATAGTAGAGGTGATTGGTTGCCGTTGCATCAGCGACCAATGAGCTTGCTGCTCAAACATTCAAATACTTGGCATTGCTTTCTGTTAACAGTCTGCAGCGTGCTTTCAGAAGCTTCCCCTTCCCCAGCTCCACATGTATAGATCTGCTACGGGGTTAATTCATGTATGCTACATCTCCAGCAGCAGCAGCATGTCTTACTTGCTCACAGCAATGTCTGTGAATGTATTGGCACTAGCAAGTCTCGGTACTTGCTCTTCAGCAGCGTAGCAGATCTATTCCGCCAAGACCAAATACATTAACATTGCCATAGCCATTACCATGCAGTTACCATACCAATCTCTGACAGAAATCTATTAACTTCATTTTAAACTTATGGCGTAAATATGCAAGGAAGTATGAAGTTTCCTGTGAAATCTGCTATAAAATCATTATTAAAAACTTAAAGACCGTAGTGATTCATATGCCAAAAACACAGAGGTATTTATGATGAACACTTTTTCAATTTGAAAATGTCAGTTTGAACAAAAGTTACATTTACAAAAAAAGGGACAAGCCAAAAATGACAAAATATTTAGTCTTTATCATTTTAATCACAAATCACTGGTCAGAAAATTAGCAAGAATTGCACAAATACCGTAGATAAAATAACTTGGCACAGAATAGCCTTCCTAACTTGCAGACAGCTTTTTACAGGAGGAAGAGTCAGTGTTGTTCCACTCAATATTAACGGCTTCAACGAGTTCATGAGAAGTTGAAAAATGTCTCCCAGTTCGTTTGAGTTTAATGTGAGACCAAATATTCACTATAGGCTTTAAAACTGGACTCTGACAGGCCAAAACATGAGCCTGATAAACTTGTTTTCAAGCTACTTCTTGGTTGTCTTTGCTTTG
The DNA here is from genome assembly GCF_949319135.1 of Squalius cephalus. Taxonomy (NCBI): domain Eukaryota; kingdom Metazoa; phylum Chordata; class Actinopteri; order Cypriniformes; family Leuciscidae; genus Squalius; species Squalius cephalus. The sequence continues at coordinate 28,779,309 of NC_137130.1, forward strand.
GGCAGGAAAATCTGATCATTCCTCTTTAGAAAACAAATTTTCATTTGTGGAAAGCAAGCCCTTCTGCAATATTCTCCTGAACTCCAAAGCATTAAATGACTTCCACAGTGAGGTAGCTCACCGATACGGTGCAGCAGCTAAAAAGCCTCCGCACACAATGACAGCTCTTCCTCCACACTTCACTGTGGTAGAGATGCATTTATTATTATATTTCTCAGCAGATTTTTGAAGACACCGCTCTGGAGAATCTCTCATGTTTCATTGTGATTCATCACTCCACACACAACTTCCCATATTCTGCCAAAAACTTCTGTCTTTGATGTTTTCCTGAGACAGCAATGGATTTTTAAGTACTGCATTTGCTTGCATTTAGCTAATTTTCTGACCAATAATTTGTGGTTCAGAGAATTAAAAACTTAGTGTTTAGCCATTTTGGGCTTGGCTAATCTTTTTCTCTTCTTTTTTGGCCCAGTAGAGTAGCTTTAATGTATTTTTGAATACATTGAAAAGATCTGGACTAAAAAGAGCACCATGGCATTGATCCACGTAGGGCAAAAATACCACAAACCCTTTATTATTTACCCCATTTGTAGAGCATATAATGCCAGTTAAATGTCTTCTTTATGCCTTAATGCCAGCTAAATGACCACTTTGTCATTTTCATTTTAAAAAATGTTAGTTAAAATGGAACAATGTGGGTTGAAATGATAATTCAGCGCATAGCTTGAGTTAAACATTTCTTCTCCCACTCATTAAAATAACCATGTCAGATAAGGTCAGTCAGAAAGGAGAATTAGTTCAAGGCAGGATAATCTCATGTGCTTAGATGTTTGAGGTTCTGATGGGCTTCTGACAGAGGCACAAGACAACCCCAGAGAGAAACACAGCCATGTACATCACAGGTTGTTTAGTGCAGGTGGATTATGGAGATACTCAAAGCTTGCCTGTGACCTCCCGCTGGTGGTATTACATACTTAATCGAATGAGATTTAAGCAGGAGGCATTTTGAAGCTCAATTTTTTGCACCATACATTTTGAACCGCTGTCAGATCTTGTGGCCAGGGCAACGGTAATACCTTCTAACAGCAGCAAAGAAGAGAAGGGCATGTCATATTCAAGTGTTTCTTTTTTCACTGTGCTAAATATGCTGGGCTGCCACCTACATTTAAGCCACATTTTCCCCCCTCGGAAAACAGGCTTTTTAAAATTCAGCACATTATTCTGTACCCTTCAGCTATGCATTTGTTCCTTTTATTATTTTCTCTTTTTGTCTCTCTCATCAGTCATCTTTAGAGCTTAAAAAGCATCAGAGATTTATATTCAAAACTCAGAATTTAAGAATTTCAATTGCATGTTGTTATCTTCACAGCTGCAGCGGCAGAGCATAACTCAAGGCTCAAAAATCACACCATGGGCTAAAATACATAAGGCTCAGAGCTTATGTTGCTATTTTGATCCTGTTTGTTAACAGCCCTAAGGATCCAGCGCACTCCATGCAAGAGAGCACATTAGTAAATTGATGAATTTATTGTCTCATGCTATGATTTGCTTGTTTTTAGTTGATAATTTGCTTATTTGTTCATCCAGGCATCCCTGACAACATGACTTAGAGGGGTTTGCTCTGGTCAAATGAAGGTAAACAGAGAAAATAAAATTGGATTCATCATCAGCCTTGTGGCATGTAACTGATTATGTTGTGAAATCAGTGTTTGTCGCATGCGTTGAAGCAATTATCACTTGCGTAAGCGAACATGTTGTTCAAGTTTTACGCTGGATAAATGATGAATAATGTCAAGTGAATTCTTGACAAAAAAGCTGGATTGCACCTGAGCTATTATGATCTACTGTAGCATGCATCTGCCTTTTCAACCCATGGGGTGAATAAGACCGTGTCTATAGTGTCTGCATCTCTGGGGAGAAAAAAATGAAGTCTTTTCTCTCCTTTGCTGGTTTTCTCTATTTTTTAATTGGCCGCATATCAGATGTTTTTTTTCTCTCTTGATACTGTGTATAATCTTCATGCAACAGCAGTTCTATTAAAGCCTGCACAGATTGAATCTCTCTAAAGGGAGAAAAGTGCTGCTGTATTTCAGCTGTTAATAAGTATGTTTTCGTATTGGCATATCTAGCATTTATTCATGGAAACTGAGTAAACTTTATGAATTGCCTCATAAGATGTTTATTTATTGAATGTGCTCGAGTTTTATGAAAAGGCGGAAAGATTTAGCAAGAAAGAAACACAATTTGACTGTGAGCTGATTTATCTGATGCTTTTCATTAGATGCAGAAGGATACATGAACCTGAATCACTGAAGGCTTTCAGTTCAAATCATCATAGAAAGAGCTCAGTTCAAGCCTAGTTTCTAAACAAGATAGAAGACTGAGTAGTAGTAGGGTGTTGTGATGCAATACAAAAGGTTCAAAATATTTTTAGGCCACTGCATTGTTTCGTGTTGTTTTTTCAGTGTCTTATGCCATGAGCACTGCTTGTGATTAAAATTTAAACAGTTCAACTTGTTATATTTCTTGTTATATTTAAAAATTTTTATATTTCATTCTGTTTCACTCTGTCAGGCTGTTTTTTAACCTAAGAATGAATTCCAAGAATCTGATTTAAGCGTATGGATAAGTGATGGACATTGAATCAATCTATAGGGTTGCCTTAAGACTTCCCTTTGGATGTTGGTATATTTACAAGACAGCAGTTTAGAGAGTAGTCGATTGTCGAGTTCACGCGCGTGATCATAGGTAACTAAACCTATGCGCGTGAACTCGACAATCGACTACTTTGGACTTCAACCGAAAACAGGATGTAAATACAGGTACAGTATTTGCGCTGGCTTAAATAACATCATTTTTATCCATTTCTTTCACATCTACTGCAGTCAGATTCACTAGTGTTCACTCTGAAGGAATCACTCACATGACCTGTGCACTTGTAATGACACATCAAGGATGTTAAGAGGCTAAAAGCAGGTTTAAATATTGCCCCATTGAAGTCAACAGGGTGCAAATTTTAAAAAGAGGATAACACGGTGTAGGCAACACCGATTTTTGTCGTTGTTCTCTGTATTGACAGCACTCCAAATTTACAAAAAAATGAGCTCAATGTTAAAATTGACCGGAGTTCTCGTTTAAGAAAGTAAATACAGTATACACTACCATTTAGAAGTGTGGGGTTATTAATACTTTTATTCAGGAAGGACACATTAAATTGATCAAAAGTGACAGTAAAGACATTAATAATGATATAAAAGATTTCTAGTTCAAATAAATACTGGTTTTTTTATACTTTCTATTCAACAAAGAATCCTGAAGAAAATGTATCACGGTTTCCCCAAAAAAATTAAAAAAATAATAATAATTAAGCAAAGGTTTTCAACATTGATAATATTAGAAATGTTTGTTTTGATGTTTGTTTTTTTGAAGCTTTGCATCACAGGAATAAATTACATCTTAAAATATATTAAAACAGCAAACAGTTATTTTAAAGCGTAATATTTCATAGTATTGTTGTTTTACTGTATTTTGAACAAATAATTAGTGTATAAGTAGTGTATTTCGATTTCATGTTGACTTGAGGTAGAGAGAATATAGACAGGAAATATTCAAGATATCTCGTTTTGTTTGACGCTGCGATTTATTGAACAATGGAAAGTTGAAAGACGTTAACCAGACATACTTAACCGAGAATGAAAATGGCTTGATTTGATGGTGAACTGAAGATTGTCGACTATGTGGATGGAAAACACATGAAAAAAGAAAGTAATATTCATTTTATTTGTGGATTTCTATGAAACACTTTTAGGTTAAGTGGTGTCTTCACTGCAAGATAAAGTCCATTTCTAACAGGGATGCTGCCAGGGTCGTAGCCAGACTATGGAAAATGTTGCTCACAACAAAAGCCAAGCCACTCTTGAGTTTTGCAGAGAATAACAACGACCAACCTGTATTTAATTTTCTGCTTTCACTCTTCTGACTTGTTGAAGTAACTAGACCTGCAGGCAGTTCAGCCCGGGATGCCCTGAAGTAAGAGCCAAAACATCTGGGCCTCTCATTAACCCAGTGAAACTGAAACCCAGCAGACACGCCTGGATCGCACTGGGTCCCAACTGCTTCTAAATCAGGTCCGCCTTGGAGTCGAGCGTGCCTGTCATTAGCCAAGGGTGGGCCTGTATCAGGATATTATTCATAGATTTGATGGTAAACATGTGTTGTTTACTCTAGTGTGCACACCTCTGAGGCTCACCAATTAATGCTTGAGTCTGAAATTAATTGAAAGGGAAGGGAACATACGGTGTTGCTATAGCTCAGTGACTCCGTCAATCATGCTGTTTAGTGCAGATATGCAGGTCTGTGACAAACAGGCATGGATGTGTAGAACAGGTTGACGTCCTGTCTGGAAAAACCCTAAGCTTATGGATACAGATTTTTTTCGCTACAGCGTAGTGGTTGTGCCATTGCAGTGTATAAGGGCTGCACAGTATATCCCCAGACAGCAACAGTGTCGGCCCAGATCCGGGCCACGTCTGGTACATGTGGATTCCACACATGCCAGATGTAGGCCGGATCTGGGGTGTGTTTCCCGTACAATGACTCAACTCGCTGATGAACTACCATAGTGCGATGCATCGTTGAAGAAATCAAATAGCAAATCACGACTGTTTTCCGAAACCGTACTGTCGCAAATTGGTCGTTCAACCACGTTGGTTAATGATGTCACACAGGTGGTGGAGTAATAACTTCTTTTAATGAATCTGTTTGAGATCGAATTAACGCTAGATGTTTTGCTATTAATTGCGGACATGGCATCTGAGGACTATTTCAAATTTTTCTCAGTTATTTTGCTTTATTTCCAGATTTAATCATAGGTTTGTTCTTACGTACTACAGCACGTACGCACATGCGCACTCTTCAAAAATGACGCTTTAAATCTCTTGAGAAACTAAAAGACGTAAAATTACATTTGTATGTATTCTAAATAAAAGATACAGATTGTACTGAATGTCAGCTTGCTTATTTGGCTCAAGATAAGGATTTATTGAGTCCACATGTCATGCAAACAAGAAACTATACTTCTAACCACAGGTCGAGGCCTGTCGTTCCAAACACACAACTTTGCGATGCTGTTTGCGAATGTTCATTGGAACTTAGTTTCACCGACTGGTTGAACTATGCTGATAACGACTGAACTTGCAACCATAGTTAGCTAACGATGCTTTTGGGAAACGCACTCCTGGGCGACACTATGTTGCTGTCTAGGTCAAAATAAAATTTATATCGCAATATGGCTTAGTGGGATTGACAGACTGCAATCTAATTAAATAAATATATGCACTACCGATGTAGTAGTGAAGTAGTTTCATATGAAGCACGGCACTGTGTTCATTTACATGCATGCAGTTCATGATTGAATGTTTATGCTTCTCAGAGCTGCTGTGAACTATGAGCTACATGCGTGTAAATGAAAAACACAGTGTCAAAACTGGTAGCATTTTTTTTTTTTTTTTTTGCTGGCAACTCGCCAAAATAAAAGCAAAATGATGGTTTAAGGATTTCCCTAATTGTTCAGCCATAAAAGGATGGATCATGCTCAAAAAAGAAGTCTTCAGAGTAAAAAGTATTTTTTTTTTTTCATATCGCATATTGCTATATTTTGCTTTTCTGCAATACATATGTATTGCAGAAAAGCAAAATATAGCAATGCCAGTATTTTCCAATATTCCTACGGTGAATTGTCCTCTGTAGTGGCTGCCATGCTTTCTGCTGATGTTTGTCAGCTAATTTATCTCTCTCATGGTCTTGGGTATAATGTCCTTGCAGAGGACCTGATATACAGCAACAAATGCTGTAGTAATATTTCACTGCTCCTGGTGACACTTGGCATGAAGATTTTCCATCACAGGGGTGAAGGCCCACAGTGCATTGCGGTATGCAAATGGCAGAGAGTCCAGAGCAGGTTAGTCACGTACCATACGGTAGGAATGCAATAGTAGCCTCTTTCATTGGTTCATTAAGACAACAGAGACGATTCATTTGGAGATGTTTACTTTTGAAACAGACAGTGTTTCTCACCTCCTCTTATTGGATTCCTCCCCCTCCTTCTGTTTCGTTGGGCTTTGGCGATGCCTTTCTGCATGGTGTAAGGCCATTGGCCCTGTTCCAGGAACAGCAGCGCTGCTTTAGGGTTGGGAGCTTCATACTCCATCAACAGTAAACAGCCACATGAATCCAAGGTCGAGGATACAGAGCCGCTCTACCAATACAGTGGGCTTTCTGTGAGAGGTCTTGTACTTGAGAGTGAGATAAAAGCTTGTTCTCGCTCTGTTCCACTGCCTTACGAAAGTGAACATTCATCGTCCATTTATAATGTTTGGGGGAGGACCGATTGACTGACAAGAAAGGGAATCAATTTCAGTCAGCCTTGGCCTTCCTCACATCCTAACATAATGGCCTGTAATAAACCCTGATGGCTGAGTGGATTTAGACGAGAAGGGTGTGGATGGAGAAACATAGAGCATGAAGAGCAATCTTAGTCTGGATACTTACTCTATGCAAGTATGTGAGCGTATGGTGGAGCTGAAAAGGGTAGATATTATAAACATGTTGGTAACACTTTATAATAAGTATACAGTAATAATTAAACTATTAGTTTATAGTTAATTCAGGTAATGTGTTGTAGATATAGTATATTATATAATATATCAATCATAGTAAAGGAATTGTTAATTGGTTATTAGGAGTAAATAGTTCTTACTTTAGATTAGGTCATGGAAAATGGGGAAATTTCATTAAGTGCTTTAAACCAACCTTTATCAGACATTAATTGAATTCATATTCATTTATAAATACATTAAGCACACACACACTACAGTTACATGTACAGTTTACAGGGAATTTACAGTTAAAAGCCCAGGGACCAGATATGATGAATGAAGACTAGGAGTCAGAAGTGCAGTCAACTGAGGAAAATTTTACTGAAGATAGTTTGCAGTTTCATCAGCAGAAGTCAGCTTCATCAAGGAGTTTGTAGGCCGCCCTCTGCGTGAATTCAATTTTACCCCACAATTATACCTTCACAGGTCCCTGAGCTACAGGCTAAATTATTCTGATTGGCTCAGAAATAGATAAACATAGGAAATTTCCACACGTGGACTGATAGGCAGTAGCACATCTCCATAGTCTGTACGGCTGACACCAGGGTCGAGTTTGGCACGAGACTGTGTGTCTAGGCGCCAGCAACAAGTCATTCCCTCTTCCTAGGGTGCCAGTTGTTCACCTATCTGTAACAAAGAATACCAGTACACAAATACACAGGATCCAGCCTTGTCAAGGTTGAAGTTGGTCAAAAACAGGAAAGTTTCCCAAAACATTCAGATGTTATTTCTCTCAGTGAGAGGTTCAGACAATATTCAATTATTATTCTCTAGTATTTAAATGTCGAAAAGTAAATGTTTTAATTAAGAAGTGGTTGCGTATATGACAGGTGAAGTAACCCCAGTGACCTCGGCTGTCTCGGTCAGCTAGAAGAGTAGATATATGTTTTAACACATGTTGGGTGCCTCTTTTAAAAACACGGAGAGAGCACATTACATTAACAGACATATAATTCTATAACTACATAAATCTCATTAGCTTAAAGAAATCCTTCAAAATATTGATTAATACCTTGATTATAATCACTCATTAGATATTCATTGATGCGGCAGTGGATTCCAGAATCAATACCCTGCAGTGAGAACTATTTACAGTTAATAAGTTGTTAACAAAGCATAAAAAGAAATGATCTAACTCTTGACCTGTTTAAACAATAATAATTTGGTTAATTACAATGACAATGAATGAAGAACTCACTATTTGTATAGCCTATTAATATATTAACAATGTAGACTACAATATATTAACTATGAATTAACTATACACTAATAGTTTGCAAATGATTTGTAAGTACTTTATTACCTATTATAAAGTGTTACCAACATGGGTATAGATAGCTATCTGAATAAGAGCTTTCAAAAAGTACATATAGTGATTTTCTTATCATGTTGAAAAAAAAAAACAATTAAGTTTAAGTAAAAGTAAAAATTAAGTACATTTTTTCCCATATAATTCATTCAATCATGTCTAATTTTTAAATGTGTGTTGCAAGATTTCGATTTAGAGGAAATAATAAAATAAAGAACAACAGTCTTGAAAAAACTTTTTGGTACATTGGAAAAATCAACATTTTTAGAGAATGTTGATTTGTACCATATGTACCATATTTATATAATATGTACCTACAACAGGACCACACACTTGCAATATGTTGGCAAAGCGTTTGCGTCTACTATTTTTCTGGCCCTAAGGCACGCCCCACTGTGGAGCATCTGTGCATGGGACAGTAGGGCACTGCAGGACCCAGCGCCTCCGGGGATTGGGTTCAGCTCTTTTTAACAAACAGCGTCTGGCAGATATTGGCCATTGTGGATGTAAGCCAGTATGGGGTTTGTGTTGCGTCTGACGTGTGCATATATTCTCTAACTGCATGGTGAGAAGAGAAATACTTTATCATCACGTTGGTCTGTGTGAGTGTTAAGTCAGCACAGCTGTGAGATTCATTAGCAGGTCTGGGGAAGATTCCACTCAAATATGATATGCATCCAAGAGTTCAATGCTCCTCTTTATGGGGATTATATCATGGTCATTTGCAAGTCTTTGACCTCCCTTGTGTATATTATGGGATTAGATTGCGATCTTGGGAATTTTTTGTCATGGTTTGGCACATTGAAGACATTTAATCTGTCGTAGCACAGTGCAAAGAAAACCTTAACATTTTATGTGATGTATCAGGGCCAACTGTGCCCTGATTAGAAGTGAGACGTGTCTTTTCTGCACCACCAATAAAAATGTCAAAAATAATACAAAGTTGCATCCAATTTTGTATACTGTCAGAATAGGGCTACACGATTAAACTGAAATCGTGATATGGCTTAGTGCGATTGCCAAATCACAAATAGTACGATTTAATGAAATAAATACATGTCCTGTGTGTTTCAGAGTGAAGCGCAGCACTGTGTTCATTTACACTGTGTAGTAAATACTGCTCCACAAAAACAAATGAATCACTTATAAGCCGACTGTCAACGAAAGAGTATATATATATATATATATATATATATATATATATATATATATATATATATATATATATATATATATATATTTATATATATATACTGTAATAATTATTTATACATAATAATTGTTTCAATATTTATTGACACATTTTTAGGCAAATTGTGCAGTCCTACAAACCTTTTTTAAATTGCATTTTAAAGTGCAATCACAATTTATATCAGTAAAAATTGCAAATATATATTTTTTGTCATATTATTTATGCTGAGATTGTCATAAGAGATTATAAGAGATTGTCATGTTATTTATGCTTTCATCCGTCACTGTTCTCTGCCGTAGCCTCATGGAATAGTGTTCATTGGATGTGTATTTTAGAATCAAAATTTTTTTTTTCTCCCATTATTTTATAAATACTACATATTTGGGCATATAGTAGTGGCCAAAAGGAAAATTTACGACATCACCCTTCAAATATTATAAAAAATGGTTTTTAAAGATTTTGAAAGCATATTAGCTAGTTGTGCTTGGAGTCCAGTGTTTTATTCTTGATTACGCAATGAAACATGCCAAGATATGCGGACATCATTTTTAGAACACAAAGAGAGAACCAACAAAATATAAATACCTGATTGACTATATTGTAGTCAATGTACCTAAAAGTAGCTTTTGTTTTACCTAACCTGTAGCTTTAGTTTTACCCTTTTTTTGCCAAATTATTTTGTCAGATAAATACCTTAACCAAATTTAGTGTTTTGTTCTTACCTCATGTTTAAAAAATATATATATATTGATGCTGTAATCGAACTTGTAGGGTCATTAAAACAAATATCCCCTACCTACATCACTTTTGGCCACTACTGTACTACATTTTGCATATATAGTAAAAAAGTAGGCTCATTTGGACAAGTGGACTGTCTTTGAACATGTCTACTAAACACTCCCCCCATCATTCATTGGTCAGAGAAACACCTCATGCCATTGGTTGCTGTGTTGGGCTGGTCAGCAATGATAACAGAACCACAGTGTTATACACTTCAGGGAAATCAATCTACCTCATTATACAGTAGTTGACTGCAAATTAAGCTATGATATGATTATGTATTTAAACACTGAAAATGACACACTTCACCTTTAACAACACTTTACTTCTGAGCACATACACTTGTGCTTTGCAGGTGGTTAGATGAACACAATGGCCATGGAGGCTCTTTTGAGGCAGTAATAACATCCTGTGCTATTTCTCCCTGTCTCTGTGGACCACTGTCTCTAAATATTCATGGCTCAGGTTTATAGGCAATGTGTGAAATGCAGCACGATGCTAATTGGCTCTGCCTGCCTGCGTGTTTGTGTGTGTGTGTGTGTGTGTGTGTGATGTGGGATCATGGTGAGGCAGGCTGTTTAAAATGCAAAGCAGTCACGGCTAGAGGAATGCTTCAGTTCGCTTTCGCCATCTGGTCACTTTCACTGTGACTTAGAACCATCACCCCACCACACGTTTCTAGCTACCACATCACACACACACACACACACACACACACACACACACACACACACACACACACACACACACACACACACACACACATCCACATCCAAAGGGTACTTAGTACGGAAACAATATGTGCAAAAACTGAACGCAATGTTTTCAGGCACATAATTTCATATTAATTACAATTTAATGAAAATGTAATATATTAGCGATTAAGAGTGTTTTTGACCCACTTTAATTTCATAATTAATTATCTTTGAAAGATTGTGCTGCCGAATGTATACTGACAAGCATTTATGTTAAACTAAAGCCTATTTTAATGTAATTTCTATTAAAAACTTATATGCCATGTAGTTACATATATTGGTAATTACACATTTGTAATGATGAAGTTGCCATTTTGTACATTTTAAAATGATTACTTTACATGTGCTTTAGTATGTTAGTCAACACATCAAAATAAGTGTATTTCTTTAATTGCACAAAAAAAAAAAAAAGATTATTAAAACAATTAATGATGTATACTTTAAAGTTAAACTTTTAATTTGACATTATCACAAAGTGGACATTTTAAAAGTGACATTTATGAAAGTGAACTCTCTTTAAGGACACTTAAGTACTTTTTATTTCTTTAATTATATATTCTCTGCAAATATTGTTTTTTTTAAATATACTTTTAAGATTTAAAGTACAAGTGCGCATTCTATACAACTAAACGCACACACCTACAGTAGTGATAATTAATCTGTATTATAAAGAATTCTATTTATGCCAGAAATTGGTCTTGTCCGCCATCTTGGATGAATCATTTTCACTGAGCTTGTTCCAATGCATATTCTGAGTTTTCCTCCAAGTATACATGCACTGATGCCAACAGAAGGTGACTTAGATGTTTACTATTTTTTGGAAAATAGCTTAAGACCCTTTATACAGGCCAGGCCCAGACAGGCATTATCTCGACCTTATACTTTCTCTTCAATTTCCTCTTTTCGCTTTATATAATACACTCACGCTTCTAGTCACAGCGATGTGATTACAACACCAAAAATAGGTTGTGTGGCCAGCGATGGATAAAATTGGTGACTGGTTCTCTGACTGCCACGATGGAGGGACACGCAGGGTGAGAGGAGGTGATTAGTTTGTTCGGAGATTAGTTAGATTGAGATGCGAGTCTTTATTCATCCATCTGGATTCTTCCACAAATAAATAAAGAGAGGAACAGAAATAAGAAACAGTAAGTGAAGATGAAGGTGGGACAGGGCACATTTTTAGAGCATGTATTTGAACACATACTCTAACATGCTGAGATGTGACACTCGTGTCTTTGCTATGGTTGTTCACTATTATTACTTATACTTAGTACTTATTACTAAGTATTAAACTTTGGTGTGCAATTCCTTCCACGCTGTTTGTGATGAGGTGATAAAACAGGTAGAAAAGGGCTTGGGTCCCTCCTTTAGTGTAAAGATTGGGTCACATTTACTGTTGTCTGGCGGATATTCATGGGCGAAATCAAGTCATTTTAAAAGGAATCCATGAGACTGAAAATTTTGCAGGGCGAAAGATCCTCATGGCGATATCACATGTTGGTTATGCGAATTCATCGCATTGACCATCAAAAAGCTGCTTTGTTTGTGACTACATACACTCACCTAAAGGATTATTAGGAACACCATACTAATACTGTGTTTGACCCCCTTTCGCCTTCAGAACTGCCTTAATTCTACATGGCATTGATTCAACAAGGTGCTGAAAGCATTCTTTAGAAATGTTGGCCCATATTGATAGGATAGCATCTTGCAGTTGATGGAGATTTGTGGGATGCACATCCAGGGCACGAAGCTCCCGTTCCACCACATCCCAAAGATGCTCTATTGGGTTGAGATCTGGTGACTGTGGGGGCCATTTTAGTACAGTGAACTCATTGTCATGTTCAAGAAACCAATTTGAAATGATTCGAGCTTTGTGACATGGTGCATTATCCTGGAAGTAGCCATCAGAGGATGGGCACATGGTGGTCATAAAGGGATGGACATGGTCAGAAACAATGCTCAGGTAGGCCGTGGCATTTAAACGATGCCCAATTGGCACTAAGGGGCCTAAAGTGTGCCAAGAAAACATCCCCCACACCATTACACCACCACCACCAGCCTGCACAGCGGTAACAAGGCATGATGGATCCATGTTCTCATTCTGTTTACGCCAAATTCTGACTCTACCATCTGAATGTCTCAACAGAAATCGAGACTCATCAGACCAGGCAACATCAGGACTGCCGCATACTGGATGTTTTTCCCTTTTCACACCATTCTTTGTAAACCCTAGAAATGGTTGTGCGTGAAAATCCCAGTAACTGAGCAGATTGCGAAATACTCAGACCGGCCCGTCTGGCACCAACAATCATGCCACGCTCAAAATTGCTTAAATCACCTTTCTTTCCCATTCTGACATTCAGTTTGGAGTTCAGGAGATTGTCTTGACCAGGACCACACCCCTAAATGCATTGAAGCAACTGCCATGTGATTGGTTGATTAGATAATTGTATTAATGAGAAATTGAACAGGTGTTCCTAATAATCCTTTAGGTGAGTGTACATCGCTACAGTATTGACAATAGACAATGCACCTTTTTGGCCATGAAATATCACTTATGTGAATTGATTTTGACCCTGCACTCTTAAAAATAACGGTTCTTTATTGGCGTCTTTGGTTCCATGAAGAATATTTAACATCCATGGAACCTTTCCATTGCAAAAAAAGGTTATTTACAGTGAAAATGATTCTTTCAAGAACTATTCAAAGGTTCTTTGGGAAACCAAAAAATATATATATTTTTAGACTCTTGCCAGCACAAGATTTTCCTAAGAAAATGTAAATATCTAGTTTTTGTATACTGTCTCCATCAATAAAAGAGCTGAAAAGGTCTGCAATATGCATACAAATTCTCATTGCAAATGCTATACCAAAAACAACATATTTGCATGTCATAAAGGAAAATGAGAAGATAATATTAAAAAGGGAAGGGGACAAATGAGTGGTGATAATCTTTTTTCAAAATAGAAAACATCTAATCTGCAGTGTTTTAATGCATGCTGAGTCTGTTGACCCATAAATATGGGTTTATCACGCATTAAATGTATGTGCACATAGATTAACATGCTCTCAAACTCAGAGTATTAAAGCTTATGTATGCAGGGCCAAATCCCCAAGGATGACTGGAGGTTTTCTCTCCTCGTGTGTGCATGAGTGCACAGGTGCTGGGCCTGCAAAGATCTGTCGTGATAGTTTACACTACAGTACCTTCTGCCAAGAGTTGACCCTACTGGCAGTGGGTGTCAACAGACAGGGGTAACAGATGGAGCAAACAGACAGATGAGAAGAGAGTTGGGGAAAGCAGAGGACATTATTTTCAAGTTCAAGTTCAAGTTCACTATATTTATATAGCACATTTACAACAGCCACTAGGCTGACCAAAGTGCTTTACAGAACAACCATATAAAAAATAATACCTGCATAACAACACATAATAAACACAAATAAAAGCAGCAAAGCTAAGAGCAACCTTAAAACCGGAGTAGCAAAACAGTATCAGACTCAAATATAGAATGGAAAAACAGGAGTGGAAAAACAGTATCAGACTCAAATATAAAATAATAAAACCAACCTTAGAATAGAGATCAATATGCTAAAGAAAACAGGTAGGTATTTGAGGAGCTGTAGAGTTGGTGACCTGCAGTTCAATGTGCCTCAATCAAGTGGGGTCTTTACTTTGTCACATTAGACTACACATAAGGAAAACACTTTAAGAGAACATTCCAGAAACACCTTGAAACAATTTTAGAGATTACCAAGGGTATGTCACACATACCAACATTTTTATTGAAGCGAGTCCCGCACATGACATGATGGAAGAAATAATAGATATTGTGGACAAGAATCTAGTTCCCACAACTTAATTTGTGGCCTTGTTGTATTAATTTGTTCCCTTGTTTTAATTAAAATTATAGCTATATTTAACTATATTAAAACGAGGGTTGAACAGTAATGGCCATTTACTTTTTAGACATATTTACGATACTCTCAAAACAATTACCAACGCAAATTAAAACCAGCTTTAATTTAGCCACTGAGCTTCACATTGTTTTCAGACAACCTTTTAAAGGGGTCATATAATGTCATTTTTGTAAAAGCTAATATGATTCTTTAGGATCTAAATTAAAAGTTTGTAATATACTTTAATTAAAAATTCTCATTAGTATTGTAAGAAAACACTCATTTTACCTGGTCAAAAACAGCTCTGTTTTCAGCACGCCGTTTAAGTGCATGTGTCTTTAAATGATAATGAGCTTTGCTCACCCCGCCCCTCTGTTCTGTGCGTACACCGTTTGTAACACAATAACCATAACGCATTGTTTATTATAAACATGAGATTATGAATTATATTGAGAACATCATACATAGAAAACATGCCATAATGTACCCTGAGTGTAAAAATAGCCGCATTCATCATGAAGCGTGCAGCAAGCGATTTGCAAAGATTAATATAAATATTAATATAAAGGTTAATAAAACGTTACACTCACTTCTTCTTCTGGAGGTGCAGCAGGAACACGAATAGTTGGTACCGATCCTTTTTTCAGGAGCAGCTTCTTAGCAAAACCAGCTTTATACCGACCCTCGTTTGTAAAGCAGTCTGGTGTGTGAAATGATTCACGCAAACATGAAAGCATTGACGTTGATCGTGGGGAATATTCCCTTCGAAAACAAACTCAGCCACTGCGTCTTCAGCGGTTCGGATTTAGGAACATCAGCATGACTGCTGTGTTCGTTATTACACCCAAGAACAGAACACCACAATCGCTTAGACGCCATTCTGCTCATAGACAGTGCTCCAGCTATCAGCAATGAACGCGCCGGTTGGCGCGGGCTATGATTGACAGCTCGCTCACGAGGGCGCGAGGGCGGGTCTGTGTTGAAACGCTGCTGTCAATCAACCATCGTGGGAGGGGCGTTGATTTTGTGACGTCACAAAATCGAACAGCTTGATTAGAGAGAGGGGAAAACATATAAGAAGATTTTAAAAAAAAAACACTCGATGGATTTTTATCATTTTATGTTGGTTGTGTACAGGCACTGCCAACACACATTTCAATACAATCAACTTGTAAAAGTGCATGTACCATTATATGACCCCTTTAATAATAACTTCTGACATTAAAATTTGGGGTACTTTACAGTATTCTGAGAATATGGTTTTTTTTCACCTGTTTGCCCCTCCTCAATTCAAGTGAGAATGATGATGACCTTGCTCCTTTCAACTACATGTAACATTTCTACACGACTACCTATCACATATTGCAATGTAGGTCCCATTCGTTCTCACACAAGTCCATTCTTGACACAAAATCAACAGGCCTTGTGCTCAATTTTGCACAGAATGTGAAAAAGAGCGAAAAATATAGTTCAGAGAGTTGGAGGGATGTGGGCTGCAGTTTGATGGTTTTTTTATGTCTACTTCCCACTGCCTTTCTGTCCCCCATCCGTCTCTCTCTCAATTTCATTGGTCATTGCTCATTGCCACATTATAGTCTCATTAGTCAGGAGGATTGGTCAGCCAAATGTTACAGTCAGCGATTAATTGCAGTGTGACTCACAAGAAGAGCGTCAGTGACATTAATACTGCAAATTAGTTATGACATGGGGCTTTTCTCTTAGACTACACAGTAAACCCAGTTAAGTTGGCAAAACTCAAACAAAAAATTGGTAATCAGTTACATCGACATTTTTAAGTTAAGAAATTCAACGTTTAAGTAAGCAGAACTGACGTATTTTTATATTGTACTCTTTTTTGTACATTTTAATTGCTCTCATCTTGGAATATTTGAGTAAGCTAATTCATACATTTATCTTAAAATGATCATGCAATCTCAACTTAAATATTTTTAGTAGTGGAAACTGGCTAGCTTTAACTAGCTAATTCAGTAAATGCTAACTTGTTGATAGATAGCAATGCTTTTGCTAGCATTAGCATAGCATAGCAATTGCTGAATGAGTATGACAATATAAAACATTTAACATATATGTTCTCAAACCAAGCTCATGCTCCACTTGTCAACATGCCCCCCAAAAAACCCACAAAACAGAAAATCTTCTAAATTAGCATATAAAAAAATGTAACACCAATCTCCCACTTTACATTAATCTTGCACAAAAATCATCATTTAACACTTAATTTTAGCATAGGCAAAGCATGATAGGAAATATAATTCAGTTAAAGTTAAGTTAGTTAATAAAACTTTAACAATTTAAACATTTAAACAAATTAAACAATTCCGATTACTTAAAATGTGTCAGTTTTGTGAACTCAAAGCTCTATATACTCATAAAAGTTAATTTGATTGAACTAATTTGTTTAATTAAAGTTTAAACTAACCAATTAATTATTTTGAGCCTTAAGGTCCTTGCACATTGAGTCCAAAGTTTTCGCACATTAAAAAATATATACAACCTCAAGTTGTGTCAATCACGTTTAAACTTTCGTCCGTCATAATAAGATTCGGATCGGTTTCGGTTTTCTGTGTTTTTCGCAGTCGTAGCAAGCATTTTGAGAGGTGTTTTGACAATTCAGAGCCACCAAATGACGAATACTAAAAAACGCATACGAAAATTTCGGATTCAGTGCGCAAGGACCTTTGGTGACAGTGTACTCACAGACTGGTCAAGAGTGTTATATTGAATGCGCACTTGTACTATACTTCAAATCTTAAAGTATATATTTATAGAAAAGAAAAAAACCCTGTACTTCCATAGAATAAATAAAAGTTAAAATTAAGTTTACCTAAATAAAGAAATCTTTCATGACTGTTTCTTAATGCACTTAATTACACTTTTTAAAAAGTCCACTTTGTAATAATGTCAAATTAAAAGTTTAACTTTAAAGTACATTTTAAATCATTATGTTTTAATAAACTTTTGTCGTGCTTTAAAAGAAGTAAACTTATTTTGATGTGTTGACTAACAAACTAAAGCTCATGTAAAGTACTTGATTATAGTTTTAACTGTTATTCAATCGTTCATTTAAAGTAGCCTAAATGTATTTTAAATGTACTAAATTACAACTTCATCATTACAAATGTGTAATTACAAATATTTTTAAACACATGCCACACAAGTTACAATGGAAATGACATTAAAGTATATTTTAGTTTACCATTAATGTCAATACATTCGGCAGTACATGTTGTCAAAGACAACAGAAGTAATTATGAAATTACATAACGATTTAAGTAAAAAAAACATTAAAGTTTAAGTTTAAAGGTTAAAGACAAGTTCAGCTAATCACATCTAATATTTTTTACACTCTAACACATTTACATTTCAATGCAATTAACATGCAATTAAGTGTCTGAAAACATTACATTCAGTTCACAATTAAGTATATTCTGTGATACTGAAGCACTCTTGTTTTTTAAAGTATGCTAAAGTGTAGGCTACTTTTTTTCTCACAAAGAAAAAGAAAGTGTACTTGGCGTAAGAAAAAAAGCAGAGTGAGTGGTCAGGGAAAGAAAGAGTGTGCGACAGAAAGGATGGCTGCAGGAAGTGAGGGATCGTGGCTGAAAGGCTGGAGGGAAAGCGGGCAGATTTGAGAAGTTGACTTCAGTTGCATGCTCCTTTGTGTTGGGTGTCTGCAAACACAATCGCTTACATTTGTCTTCATTAACAGTTGAGAAGCGTTCTGGTCTGACAGTGGCAGGCCGTCTGCCTACGGGACCGAATCCTCCCGGACGCTTCCACGGACCAGTACAGACACACTAATTAACTTTACACTGTAATGGCCGACTAATGACTTTGTCCTCATGTGAGGGTCTTACGACAGAAACGCACAAGCCTGGCTTCCTGTTTGTCGTATACTGAAGAGCCATCAGTGACGTGCCCAGTGCTGCTCAGAGACCGAACAAAGAGAAATAATCCACAGATGTATGTCTGTTCTGCTTTGACACACTGCTACAGATTGTACCTTGTTGCGACAGAGTGGATAGGGCAGCTGAAAGACATGGATATGCTTCATAGTGAATGCCAATTAGGTGGAAGTTGTAGGGCAGGGAGATGAAATGGCCAGTCAGGGAGGATCAGACATAGCTCTTGGCTTCAGTTCTGGCATCAAATGCCAGTCACGGTACGCCTTTTCATTTTTACACTCAGGAAAATAAAAGATGAGATATCTTTACAGCGAATTTCAGCACTACCCCATTTGTCCTCACTGGTGACAACTGCTCATTTTTCTTGCCTGTTTAGATACAAATGTGCTGAACAAAGTGAGAGAAACATCTTGCAAGACAATTGTTTTTTGTCTCTTGTGTCTAAGCTTCAGCTTTACTGTGGATTTTGGCTGTATTCATTTATATTTTGACGTATTCGTCAAAATATTATCTGTTATTATTATTGCTATTATCTGTTCATTTACATGCAGTTAAGAGATGCTTAAAAGATGTTGTGCCTCCATATTTATGTAATGTACTTTCAGCTGGCCATTATCTCAAAATAAACCCCAATAGGTCAGTCAGGACAAGGTGTCTTGAATCGCTTTGATGGGGTTTATTTTGCAATAAGGACATCCTTAAAAATATTCTTGTTTGCCGTAACCCGACCGACCCAGTCAATTTAGGTCCGACCCAATTATTTATTTTTTTTCCCTTTTAGTCCGACCGACTTGCCGATTGTAAACTTGCGTTAAGACCGACCGATTTTTTTTTACTCTTCAAACAACTAATACAAATGCAATAAAATGATATTAATTATATTTTATTGTGAATAAATAGGCCTACATATAGGCTACAAACGTAGGCTACGCTCTTTCTTTTAAATAAAAACCCGTGGCGTCATCTATGATTATAAGGGCTGTGTAGGCTGTAGGCCTATGCGAAATGAAAGCGAAATCGCGACACTCAGATCCACGAAAAATATGTTTTAGTAGGCTAATTCTATGAATTACACTGCGCAAACCAAAAGTAGGCTATTATACCCACCGGATGAAGAGGGATTGGCTCTCCACAGAACATAATTTATAGCCTATTCATTTTATTTTATTTTTCGTGTTCGCATTTATGAGGAAGAAACAATGTTACGGACCACCGCTCTGAAAGCGGCAATTAAAACTTCACAGAGATCTCAAACAGGCATTTAAAACACCAAATATTAAGAATGGGCATATCAAGCAAAATAAAATTCGATGATTGATCGAAAATTGTATCTCTCCCCCCACATGCTCACCGGCAACGCTCCGAAAGTAAATTTCTCTGTAGGCTACTGTCTAATAGGCCTGTGTTGTAGCCCACAGTCATTAAAAAACGATTTAGTTTCATATTCATGTTTAAATAAAATAACATTCATTTTTTAAATTTCATGTTGATTATATGAAAAGTGAATAGCATGAATAAGATATGATCCCGAAAATATCGGAAGACAAATGGAGTAGGCAGACATGATTTTAACCACTTCATTACGTTTGTTTTTGTAGAAAGTCTGTCTTTAAAGTGAATTTCGTTTTGTATTAATTGTATCTTAATTTTGATCAATGTTTCATCAACCAATTTCATGTATTTAATAAATAAGAGGTAGGCTAAATAAGGCAATATAATCAGGACACGGAGTCGCCGGCGCGTGAACTGGAGCTGGTCTCTTAAATGAACCGAAACTCAGCGTATAAGCTACTTGCCTCACAGACCTGAGACATATATATAGGCCTATATATAAAAAAGCATGAAATGTACACTTTTAAACAAAACAATTCAAAACGAAAGAAAACAGACTGCTCTCTGCTTATGTAATGAAATGTGCATTTCTCTCTGGCGCGTTCACTAGGCTACTGCGAAGATCGCGTCAGCATCGTCAACTTCATCTTTGACACAGAAAACACTTGTTTATTAATAAACAATTGAAATGTCTCCTTGATATATTTGACATACTAATAATCATCACTTTTCCCAATTCTGACAGCTTAGGTGCGTTATTGGCAGCGCTCCCGTTACATGAATAGGCCTATAATATTACCGCTATAATATTATTCTTTGGTGTTCAGTTTATACAGGTTTTCTAATTGTTATTTAATATATATATATAGCACGAAGTTCTGGAAAACTGTCAGTGAAGTCCCGATATGCAAATTTGACCAAAATTGTACATTTTTTTTTTACATCGAATCTCGAAAAAAAAAATATAGACCGACCAACCGACCTTTTTTTTTTGTTTGTTTTGCTGTTACGGCAAACCAAGATATTTTTAAGGATGGCCTAATGATGTAAAAATATTGTTAAATTTATGGTAAAAAAAATCAGGTATTGCTGGATGGTATTGATCTCTGTAAATTTTACAACTACAACAACATGGCCAGTACTCATACTGATATACTGTAGACGGTGCACATGGAAGGTCCTTTTACATTTTTTTTTACGAGTT
This sequence comes from Squalius cephalus, assembly GCF_949319135.1. NCBI lineage: Eukaryota > Metazoa > Chordata > Actinopteri > Cypriniformes > Leuciscidae > Squalius > Squalius cephalus. Next base: position 28,800,369 of record NC_137130.1, read on the forward strand.
CATAGTTTACGAAGGTAATTCATTGTTGCAATGTTAGAACATTTAGGCTACAGTTTTTCACTGTATAAGGTAAGGTAACTTTCAAGATAACAGGTTCAATTAACAGGTTTGTACTTTACAGGTTTGTTCAATTAACAGGTTTAGTACTCTTAACGTTTTTTTTTGTTTTTTTTCGTAAAAGTTACAAGCAATTTTTACAGTGTATGAGAAGACTGAAAATAGCTCTTTAACAAAGTTGATTCATCCAGGTCAGCAGGTGTCAGTATGAAGTCCAGGGCCACTGGGACAAAGAAGAACTAGCAACACATTAAAAAAATAGAGTGGTACAGGGACGACGGCTGCGTCTGAAATCACATACTGAGTGGGAACTTATTTTAAGTAATTAATTAAGTAATTATTTTATGACTGCTAAAAAAGTATGTTCTGTAGTATGAATGTGTGTAGTATGAATGTAATCTGGACAAACTGGTCATTATCATGTGACCAATTGCATTGCGGCACCGCTATCACAAATCCTCTCCCATGGCCTCATGGGATAGTAAAGAGTCCATTGTATGTGCATTCAGTAGTAGGAAGTAGTTGGTCATCCTGGTACTTTTTACCTACTCTTTGACTGTGAATTCAGACATACTTCTTTTGTTACATTCAGTTTTTAGCTTACTATATAAGTTAGTATCACCCTGTTTCCCACTACAAAAACCCAATAGGATTTTTACATTGATTTTTAGATTATTGCAGATAATGTCTGTGACTAACAAAATCGTATGATTCTTACACATTTTGGTCATCGTGATAATTTTCACAGATGAGCTCAACTAATGAATTTTGAAGCGTAAAACAATCGGCAGAAGTCAAAAGCTAAACGTCGACTATAAACGAACTACACCACGGTCACATGACTTTAACGTCACCATCAATAAGCTTCTGACTCGTTCAGTCTTTGTTTAAAAACATTTTCCCTGAAAGTTCGAGTTACAATAGTTTGCGAGAGTGTGATTATAAACACATAGAGGCTGTGAAATCATAGATGAGTTTACCTGTTCGGCTGATGACGTTTAATGTCCTCGTCAACCTCTGTAGTCCCATTTAACCACTTGTTTGTAACCAAGTGTTTACATGTAAAGGGTATTACTGATGTATTTTATATCGTAGAATAAAATGTGAAAATATCTTGTTCACCACAGACCTTATTTCGAGGATTTATCCAAAAACCCATTTAGGAAGTGCTCCTCATTAACTGATGCTTCCTGTTTTCCTCGCTGACCTGGAAATCATCCAAAATTGCACTGTGAGTAGGCTAGGAACAGGTGCATGTCGTTTTTAAAAGCACATATTTTTATTTTATTAATATTATATTATATGCAAGTACAGCTTTTAAACAATTTTAAGATTTAAAGTACACTACACATTCATAACAATTAAACACTTCTTTTCACAAAGCTAATTAATGAACGTCAAGCAATTTGCAAACAAAGTGTACAATACATCATTTATTTAGATGTCTTGATCAACCAAGCTCTAGTAACATCACTTAAGCACAGTGAGATAATGCGGTTATGTCATCAGTAATTGATAATCAAGAGTCAAAAACATGGCTCCTACGTAATTAAACCTTTCAGGAAGGAATTTATTGTTCACCACCATTAATAATCTCATATATTCTCTAAATGTAATATGGACTGGTTTCCCCACCGGCTCTCATTCCCTTCTCAATGACCACTCATCCCCAACAGCACTAAAAAGATTAAAGAGAGCCATCAGAGCTGTGCTTCACCGGATCTTAACCAACGCTCCAGCAGGAATTACATTTCTGGAATACATACTGAGGGATTCTCCAGCTTTTTCATCTCACTAATGGGATTAGGATAATGCAAAGGTGTGCATGTTTCCGAGGAACTGTGTGGGAGGGAAAGACGAGTTTTAGAAACCACAATCAAAAGAACCGCTCTCCGGTGTAAACATCTGTCGTTCCTTACACGCTTTTGTTGTTGCTTAGTTTTAGTACACATGCTTCCTCTTGGATGTGTTGTCACTGTCTTTGCTCCGTGAGTTGCCTGTGCTTAAGTGCGCGAGCACTTCGCGTTCCCTTCTGTCAGTTGGAGTAGGTCTAGTGGTACATCGAGTGATCTTAAGAGCTCCTCTCCTATACAGCCATTTATGCTCCTCTGACTCTGTTCAGGACAAGCAGATGGAGAATTGTCTCTCTTTGTTCGGACGCAGTGTCACATTCAAGTCAAGTCAAGTCATCTTCATTTATATAGCGCTTTTAACAATGTAGATTGTTTCAAAGCAGCTTTACAGAGATAAACGTATAATTTAAGGTAAGATTGTTTTGGCTTTATAGCGGTTCTTTAATAAAGTTATTTTCCAGCTAATGTTAGTTTTGATTGATTCGCTTCCGTCGCAACGATCAGGCTGCGGGAAAACCTCGGGATAAACAAAGACACTAAAATTAGCGTAGATGCCATTCTTCTCATGATGTAACGAGTACATCAGGATTTATGGTAAGTGTTCCCGGTTCCAGCTGACCTAATCTTTGCAGCCTAACATTGAATTATAGAAGTCTATAATGTATTATGTGAATGCTAGGTCAAAGAGATGTGTCTTTAATCTGTCTTTGAACTGACAGAGTGTGTCTGCTTCCCGGACAATGTTAGGAAGATTGTTCCAAAGTTTTGGTGCTAAATAGGAAAAGGATCTACCGCCAGCAGTCGATTTTGATATTCTAGGTATTATCAACTGGCCGGAATTTTGAGATCGCAATAGACGCGAAGGACTATAATGCGTTAAGAGCTCGCTCAAGTACTGCGGAGCTAAACCATTTAGTGCTTTGTAAGTGATCAGCAATATTTTAAAATTGATGCGATGTTTAATAGGGAGCCAGTGCAGTTTTGACAGAACGGGGCTAATATGGTCATACTTCCTGGTTCTGGTAAGAACTCGAGCTGCTGCGTTTTGAACTAGCTGTAGTTTGTTTATTAAGCGTGCAGGGCAACCACCCATTAGAGCATTACAATAATCTAGCCTTGATGTCATGAAAGCATGAACTAATTGTTCCGCATTTGTCAATGAGAGCATATGACGCAATTTAGATATATTTTTAAGATGGAAAAATGCAGTTTTACAGATACTAGACACGTGACTTTCAAATGAAAGATTGGTATCAAAGAGCACACCCAGGTTCCTAACCGACGACGAAGACTTAACAGAGCAGCCATCAAGTGTTAGACAGTATTCTAGGTTATTACGTGAGGAAGTTTTTGTCCAATAATTAGAATCTCTGTTTTTTCAGAATTTAGAAGTAGGAAATTATGAGTCATCCAATTTTTTATATCAGCTATGCATTCCGTTAATTTTGTGAATTGGTAAGTTTCGTTTGGTTTTGAAGAAATATAGAGCTGAGTATCGTCGGCATAACAGTGAAAACTAATGCCATGTTTCCTAATGATATCTCATAATGGTAGCATGTACAGAGTGAACAGCAACGGTCCTAGTACTGAGCCTTGTGGTACGCCATACTGAACTTGTGATCGTTAAGACATCTCTTCATTTACTGCTACAAACTGATAACGGTCAGATAAGTATGATTTAAACCATGCTAATGCAATTCCACTAATGTCAACATAGTTTTCTAGTCTATTTAAAAGAATGTTGTGGTCAATGGTGTCAAATGCAGCACTAAGATCGAGTAACACTAATAGAGAGATACAACCACGATCGGATGATAAAAGCAAATCATTTGTGACTCTAACGAGAGCAGTCTCGGTACTATGGTACGGTCGAAATCCGGACTGGAAATCCTCGCAGATATAATTTCTTTCAAGAAAGGAACACAGCATTTTTCAGCATTTCATTCAGTGAATATGCTACTTAGGAGTTGGGGTGGCAGATACGAGTGCTGATTCTGAATTACTTGTACTTGGCTTGAGGCCAAAGCATTGCTTTAAGGATGATAATTCCTGGTGGAAAAATTGTTGTTAAAACTTGCCTTCGTTTTATATGCTCTTTTTAGAGTGTCAGTTGACTAAATGCATCTGGATTGGTCTTTTTAAACTGATCAGTGTGGTGTTGATAGTCACAGGCTTTTCTCCCTATCAAACATGTTTTTTTCTCCATGAACGGACCTGGGTTTAATGGTGCCTTGCTAATGGTATTATTAGGAACAATTTGCACTGCTATGAATGATATTGCTTCCATCAAAGGGAGGTGCTGGTGTAAGTGCTAGACTTTTCACAGCTCTGTTCTACTCATGTAGATCAGAGCGCTGTGATATATGCGCCTAATGTTAGTCCGCCAGCGAAACAGGAAGGAAAACCAGGGCACTGCGAGATGTCAGAAAAGAAAAGACTAGCAGAGGCTTAACTTAAAGATGATGTGTGTAATTTTTTTGATGTTAATATTTTCCTCTGCTATCCAGGCTTAATATGCAGACACAAATGTACGTAAGCCTTTTTTGTAGGTTGATTCACCCAAAAGCACAAACACTGTGGCTATGTGCTGCTGTCAAAGCATTGCTCTGTTTGTTTATGCTAACCAGTCAAACACAGCAGCACTGACTCAACCAATGATGTGATTATGGGGGCGGGACTATCATTTCTGACTGACCAATGGTAACCAGTCTGGGAAACTTTTTAGTTCTGTCTTTTTAGTATTTAGTATTTAGTCTTTTGAGTATTTTTTAGTTCTGTTCTGATCAGTATATACATTTTAAAGAGAATCTAAACATGATGTAGAATGAAAACTGAATTAGCACCTCCATAAATAAACTGACATTAAGTTTAAATATGCATAAGACACAATGCTATGTAAGCCGGTTTCCAGCACTGAATTTAAAAAATAAAAAAGCTAACTTTATATCTAACAATTCTGACACAATTTAGAGTTAACATCAAACAATTCAGATTTTTTTTCTCACGGTTGCAAGTTCATGTCGCATTTCTGAATTTTTTTATATATATATTTGGAATGTGAGATATATACAGGTTCTGTAATGAAACTCTAGATGGCTGATGGTCCTTAACTCAAACGCTTGCAATCATATCATTCTCTATAGGGCACAGCTGATTGGTTCCTGCTGTATCAGTAGCCAATGAGCTCGCCGCTCAACCTTCAAATACTTGGTTAGCATTTGCCTTAACAGTGCAGCATGCTTTCAGAAACCCTCCACCTTCCCCAGCTCCACCTGTATAGATCTGTAACTAGTAATTCATTACGTTATACAGCAGCAGCATGTCTTACTTGCTCATAGCAGCGTGTCGTGTGTGTATTGGCAGTAGCAAGTCCCGCAGCAGCAAAAACAGCAGAAGCGTAGCCGATCTATTCCGCCAAGACCAAACATATCAACATTGTCATATCCATTACCATGCCAAACAATCTGAGAGTTGTATGAAAGAAATAATGTTGCATTGTGAGATATGAAGTCAGAGGAGTTTTATAAATGCTTCGGAAACGGATGCTTTTTGCTTTTTAAGTTATCTTGGTTACGAAAGTATTTTCCTTATTTATTTCCCATTATAAACTTTGATTTCAAGCAATAATAATATTAATTCATAAAATAAAATGAAGTAAAAAGGCAAAGGTACTTAACATAATTAATTATTATTACAACATAAATGTAAAAAACAAAACTATAGTAGGCTACATCAAGAAAAAGTAGGCACACTACGACTGCAAACGACTGTAATAAACACAGAATTGTGATTGTGGGATGCTAACTCGTAACTCTTAAAAACAAAGTCAGATTTGTGAAGAATAAAGTTGCAATTGTCTGTGGTGGAAACAAGCTTCCATAGAATAGTGCTAAGTGAATTCCTCCATTGGGGTTTATGCCTGGAAAGTCTACAAGTGTCATTTAGCTTGCACATTAGATTGTGCCATAAATCTAATGTTGTGTGCAAGTTGAGCGTATGATGTGTTTGCACCAAAACATTAGATACACCATGGGTGGGTTATTATGAAGCGTTGATGTAGTCACAATCTTTCACAAGTTCTGCGTAGGTGAGACTATTTGCTGACGTACAGCATGCTGTGCTGAGATTTTTAAACCGGTGTGTGCTTAGAATGCATTTGGTCTTACCATGAGAAGCATGTGGGACGTGTATCATCTGTTCCATGGCCTCAGGCGAATAAATAGATCACCCGTATGCTGGATGGCTGAAAGCACATACTCATGATGTTCTGAGAGCTGGAATGTTCGGCATTTTGGATCCATCAGATGGATATAGGCAGAAGAACACAACAATGGATAAGACTTTTAAAAATGCGTTAGAAATAGAGCACAGCAGAGGTCAGCCACTTTTTAAGCTATCTTGGTTCTGGAAGTATTTACTCCATTTATTTCCAGTTCTAAGTGTTTTATTTCAAATAAAGTGCTTTTACTTTTGATAAAAAGGATTTGGAAATTAAGCAAAAGGACAGAGATACAACACTGTACTTGACATCATTAATAATGAGTGAATGAACTACAGTTCCTTTAAGCATTACATAATATTTAACTGAATTAAAACAATGGAAAATATAAAACTGTTGATTATAAATGCAAAAGAATGAGAAAAATCGAGATCGAGAAAAATCTAGAAAAGACCTTTAGCCTTTAATTTACCAAAGAACACATCACATGACCAAATCCAGCTAATCAGATCAATCTTGACATACAGCTGAGAGAAAACCAACAGCTATTTGCATCTTTAAGTAAAATCTTCTGGAAAGCTAAAGGTAATAAAACCAATTCACATCAAAGTGATTTATCAATTTTGCTTCCTAATGAGCATTTTGGACTCTCATCAGGACTCTTGCACATGCACAACACACTTAAGATCCCTTTACTTTTTTTTTTTTTACATTTCGATCATAATAGACTCCAATTTTGAAATTGCCCACTTGTTTGGGAGCGGATGCCACCTAAATGATTTAGAAATGTCAAGTGAGCCCATGAATTATAAAAAGCAACATGGATTATGGTGTAAATATTTCATGCTATGCGAAAGTGAGCCGGATGCTCCATGGGGTTTGTTGTTAATGACCAGTGTGAGAGAAACACAGACAGATAGGAGGAGAGATGTGGCAGTTCTGGTGTGTTTCAGCTGACCATGCTTTACCACACGCTATCTTCTGGACCTTATGAGGGAGGAGATGATGCTATATTGAGCCGAGTTTGTGATGCTACATTGCCTTCACATAGGACACATTAACCGCAGTGAGATCGAGATGAGGGAGGGATACTCTTGCTTAGTATGCATGTTTTGGATTTTTCACCCACATGGAAAGAAAAATCACAAATGAGATCTTGGCTGAGATCTTCGAAAGAGAAAAAAAAGCTGCCTCCGCAGGCAGCATACGGAGGTAGGAAGGCAACAAGTCACATTTTGTCTATCGATCACAATCTGATCGATTTTTTTAATCTTCTCTGATATCTCACAATCCCGTGCATTTGATTCCATGAAATGTGCATTTTTGACCAACTTTTTTTCACCTTTTATGAGAACCTTTTTTTTTTAATAGGTTTTGTAGTAAAATATTTCTTAAATATTTGCTTAAACATCACCTCTCTATCATTAGACATTATGCTCCATCAGAAGCCTATTGGAAATCAATTTTGGGAGATATCTTCAATGTTGCAAATGTTGCCTGCAAAGTGATGTTGCCTGATAGGGCAGCGAAGCAACAAATCAACTGCCTATGCTTTCGGACGCAGCCCTTGTTAATCTTTCAGTTGTTTTCCCCTAAACCAGGGGGAACCAATTTCCAGCTGTTTAGCTATAGCCCTCATTACTGTAAAGTTAAACACACCTGAGCCCGCTAATCAAGGTCATCAGGATCACTAGAAACTTCTTGGCAGGTGTGTTGGAGCTAAACTCTGCAAGACGGTGGACAAGATTGGACACTCCTTACCCAGACTTTATTTAATGGAGAGCAAATAGAGACATTTGCTTATGTCTCCTTTTCATTAGATTTTATTTCCTGTGAAAAAGACCCAAGTAGTCTCACATGTTTCTCCAAATGTTGAAAGCATTGGTTCTCAATCCTGTTCCTCATCAGCTTATTAGTAAAGACACCAAGAACCAGGATTGAGAAGCACTAGAGTTTCAGAAAAGATCTCAGCAACATCTCAAAATGTGCTCAGATTTGCAAACATGCTGAAATCTGTAATAAAACATCAAATATTTCAAAAAATGAACTCAAATCTAGTAGTGAACATTTGAAGTGGATCAAAAAAGTTAATCAAAGTTGTCCTAAGACAAGAACGGGTATTGTTCAAAATTCATGTATAACTTTGATGAAAGGTTTTGATCCACTTCAAATGTTCAAATTTCTAATCATATTTTTCCAAGACCAAATTAGCAACATTTTATCGTGGTAGTCTTTTACTGTAAGTCAACAAATGGTAAGAATTTTAGGAGAAACAATTTTTAAACTTAAATAAAACATGTAGGCCTAAATGAGAACTTAGAATTCTTAGGGGCTGTTCACACAGATTGCATATTTTTTTGTTTAAAGATGTGAAAAGCAAGATCTGTAGAGCAATGTCTCTACATGTTTTTTTTGTTTGTTTTTTTAATTAAATATTGAACTACTTTTAACTTGAGTTCTGCATTTTAGAATGCCATGTCACTCAAGAGACACAGCAAAAGTTGTGTTAGCTTTGAAAGTGACTTCTGAGTAATACATGTGCACATGTCAAGCAATATTGGTCTCATGTATTTATGTATGCACTGAGGGAAAATCTGAATGTTTTATTATAATGTGTTATGTGGCATATTTCAGAGGGAAAAAGGATATTTTAAAATGACAACATATAGTCAAGTCATCTTCATTTATATAGCTCTTTTAACAATGTAGATTGTTCCAAAGCGCTTTACATTGATAATAGGAAATTAAAGTAACAGAGATTGTTTTGGCTTTACAGCAGCTCTAGAATAAAGTTATTGTCCAGCTTTTGATTGATTAACTTCAGTCGAAATGATCTTTAGTTATTAACGTAAGGGCCACTAACACGACACCGTTTTAACAGAAAACTGTTAAAAAGTTATTTCTGCGCAAACTTCAATACACGAACCAGTGAGAACGCCGATGGCGTGCACATGCGTATTACGAGTTCAGTCTATAGGTATGTGCGTTTGAATATATGTGTGCAGGCGTGTAGTCCTTCCCTACAAATCAACCCTCAACATACTTCTTGTCTAACCTTAAAATTTATAATATAGAATTTTTATCGCTTCCGCGTAGCCACGCGAACCGGAATTATCCCGACAATGCTTTATCTGTAGAGAGGTAAAGGGAAGGAGGCCTTCACAGGGGAGATACTTGTTGACATTTCAGGACTGCGCTGTCGTCACGTCCAGGCGCAGGTCCTGCATCAGATCTGGATACAGCCTGGATTCGTCGGACTGCGGTAAACCTCGGGATAAACAGAGAGACTAATATTAGCGTAGACACCATTCTTCTTATGATGTAACAAGTACATCAGGATTTATAGGAAGTGTTCCCGGTTCCGGCTGACCTAATCTATGCAGCCTAACATTGAATTATAGAAGTCTATAATGTGTTATGTGAATGCTAGGTCAAAGAGATGTGTTTTTAGTCTAGCTTTGAACTGACAGAGTGTGTCTGCTTCCCGGACAATGTTAGGAAGACTGTTCCAAAGTTTTGGTGCTAAATAGGAGAAGGATCTACCGGCAGCAGTCGATTTTGATATTCTAGGTATTATCAACTGGCCGGAATTTTGAGATCGCAATAGACGTGAAGGACTATAATGCGTTAAGACTTCTAAAACCATTTAGTGCTTTGTAAGTAATCAGCAATTTTTTAAAATTTATACGATGTTTAATCGATGAGCAAATGCAATGTTAACAGAACGGGGCTAATATGGTCATACTTCCTGGTTCTGGTAAGAACTCGAGCTGCTGCATTTTGGACCAGCTGTAGTTTGTTTATTAAGCGTGCAGGGCAACCACCCAGTAGGGTATTACAATAATCTAGCCTTGAGGTCATGAACGCATGAACTAATTGTTCCGCATTTGTCAATGAGAGCATATGGTGTAATTTAGATATATTTTTAAGATGGAAAAATGCAGTTTTACAGATACTAGACACGTGGTATCAAAGAGCACACCCAGGTTCCTAACCGACGACGAAGACTTAACAGAGCAGCCATCAAGTGTTAGACAGTATTCTAGGTTATTACGTGAGGAAGTTTTTTGTCCAATAATTAGAATCTCTGTTTTTTCAGAATTAAGTAGTAGGAAATTACTAGTCATCCAATGTTTTATATCACCTATACATTCCGTTAATTTTGTGAATTGGTAAGTTTCGTCAGGGCGTGAAGAAATATAGAGCTGAGTATCATCAGCATAACAGTGAAAACTAATTCAATAGGGCAGGACTTGATTTTATGCATCGGAAATTGATTGAATCTCCCTTTTCTTATGATTGGACCATATAAAGTGGTGTTACCAGAATAGGAAAGTAATTTCACAGACAAAGCAAGTTTTAAAATTTGATGAAATATCATGAAGATGTGCATGCATTGTCACACACAATAGCATGCACCCATAAATCATGCACAACAAGACCAGGAAAATGCATTAAGGATAATTTTGATGTCATGCTGACTTTAACCCTGTAATGAGATATGAAATAAAGAAATCATTTTTTTTAAATGGAAGTTTTTTGAATGTTTAGACAAAATAATTATTATATATAATTATTATTATTATGCAATTTAATGCATTTGCTGATAATTTTTTGGGCAAAAAAAAATTCTGATAACTTGTAAAGTAAATCAATGAGATCTTTATAACAGTATAGCAGACTTGCATACGATGCATAACAACATCAGTTGTCACACTATATTTTGCAGTAATACGTCTTAGTAATATGATATTTAAATGCTCAGTTTTATGATCAAAGCTCTGTATTTTTTTATTGTGGGAGGCAAAACATAATGCAATGCAGATCAATGATGACTGAGAGATGAATATTAATGAGTAATAGATGAATAAACGTTCCTCAAAAGCCTGATATGTACATTTTAACATGATTTTTCAAGCTAATAATGTATGGATATTCCAGTAAAGTTGTTTTAGTCCAGTCAGTGTTCATCTTTAAATATTAATAATAATTCAAAAGTCATTCTTACATTTTCCATAAATGTTTAGAGGTTTAAACGTATAGACGTTTTTACAAGTACACTAAAACTTGCTAAAAAAAAAGCATAAACCCTCAATAAGATGACAGAAGGCATGTAGATTGCGTACAACTGTTTTTTTTTAACAATGTTTTGATCATGTTTATAATTTCGATGCCTTAGAAATGTGCATATCAAATGTGATACAGTTGGATTTAGAGTTAAGTGCGTTGAGTGCTATTGAGGAGCACCTGCCACGTTTCTCATGCTCCATATTTTTCAACCGGAGATGCCAGCCATTGTTCCAAAAGAGTTAAAATCCACACACTTTTTCACCAGATATCCATTTCCTGCAAATAAAACGCAAACACAGTAACACTGTGCCTAATTAAAGTTGTGATATGATTGTTTCTCAATTAAAGGGAATTGCATTGCGCTCCTAAGTTGATATCCGCGTGTCAGATTTGAATAATGTGCTGTGGTTTAGAGTGGCAGAGAGGAACGCGTTCGGCATACTGATGATACTTCACTCTCACAAACCCGCCGGGGATAGAGCACTGCGCTTTCGCCGCATATGGGATCCATTATTCCAACCCGTATTAAACAGCTTAATGGCCCCATCTCCCAGACTTTGATTTCCAGGATGATATAATGCGTGAGGATAGAGAGTGCTGGAGGAGGGAGGGGGTCGGATCTCACACACACACTCTTTGACCCATCAGCTGATGACATGTGTCATTTTGATGGAAGACTGATGGGTCAGCTGTAAGTCATTCCAAGCGGATGCACTGACAGAATGTCTGAAAGTGGCATTAAGGATCTACATGTCCTTGAAGGCTTTTCCTGCAGTCCTGTTACCGCAGCTTTAGAAACTATTGGACCCGGTGTGGTGGTAAGAGTTTGCACATTAGGATGCGATAATGAGAGTTACTGTGGGATTTCTCCTTTAGTGATTATCATGGCTATTTACAGCTTCGCTCTATCTGAGGAGGCATTTGTGGCTGTGTGTTTGGCTGGAGCGTTGGGAACCGAGCGGCCGCATTGAATAGTCCTAATAAAAGTGTGGCTGTGCTCTCAATGCTGGGACTGGAATCAACTCTGATTCCTGGTTCTGTTGTTTTCTATTCTTTTTCAGTTTGTTTTTTGAAAAATTGGAGGCACATGTTCACTCTGGCTTGTGTCTACCTGATACTCTCATTAGAGTATTAGTAGACTGCCTGCTTAATATCTGCTAACTCTTTATTGTTATGGTCCTTTAACCGACATTCTACTGGACGATGAGTAACTTTGCAACTACATGTCAACTTATTCTAACCCTAACCCTACCAGTCTACTAATACTCTACTAACACTCTAATGAGAGTTAGTTAACATGTGGGTGCAACATTACTTATAGTCAACATAATGTGTTAAAGGACCATCAAAATAAAGTGAAACCCCAGTTTCACCCTTTAAACTAAATTATAGTGTTTATAAGACTAGATTATACTTTTTACTTACTTTTTACATCCACCTGTAGAACAAGTCAGTGTTTGTGTTTAAATGTCTGTATTGTGTTTTAGGTGCAAAATTTGGTAACACTTTACAATAAGGTTCATTAGTTAACATTAGTTAACTACCTTAGTTAACATGACCTAAGAATGAACAACAGTTCATATTAGTTTCAACATTTACTAATACGCTATTAAAATCAAAGGTTGTATTTGTTAACATTAGTTAATGCACTGTGAACTAACATGAACAAACAATGAACAACTGTATTTTTATTAACTAACATTAACAAAGATTAATTAATACTGTAACATCTGTACAGCTTATTGTTAGTTCATGTTAGTTAATACATTAAGTATTAAGAGCAGGCGCGCTCAACTCTCAAAATAGTTTATGGGTGAGAGTAATAAAAAACGTTTATCAAAAGTAAAGATGAAAAACCGCACTCTCAGGTTCTATTTTCATACATTTATTATTACCATGTCCTCACAGACGCGTTTCGGCCTAAGCCATCATCAGTGTGTACACACTGATGATGGCTTAGGCCGAAACGCGTCTGTGAGGACATGGTAATAATAAATGTATGAAAATAGAACCTGAGAGTGCGGTTTTTCATCTTTACAGTTAATACATTAACTAATGAACCTTATTGTAAAGTGTTACCCAAAATTTTAAATTTAAACTTGTCCAAGATAGGATAATCAGTATTTGTCAGTCAGCTATTCGACATGCAGGATCATGAAACGGTGACAAACCTCAGTAATTTAAGTTAACGAAAGGCTAATCACCAATTTCTTCACATATGTGGCTTTATTTGAACGTTTCAGCATGACATACCATGACAATGACACAAAAAATTATATGATCAATAAGTTATGACAACATATGTTTTTACATTGCTTTAACTCATCAAAAATAAGTTAAGCAATTTTGGTTAGGTTTCATTGTACAGTGTAATTATATATTTAAGTACTGAGTAATATTAAGCAACTAGGGTTAGGGTAGGATTAGGATTTGGTTGAGGGTTAGTTGCATGCAATTATGCATCATTTAGAGTTATTACCATGTAAGTACATGTAACATTATGTATCAAGGACACTGTAAAATAAAATGTTACTGCAATTTATTTTTTTTAAGTTATGCAAGATTCAACTCATTTTTAAGTCAGTTCAATGTAATTTAAGTTGAAATGACTTAAACATCCAAGTTGATTGTACTTGAAATTTAAGGCAGCAACTTTTTTTTTTTACAGTGTAGTGACATCATTACGCATTCGAGGAAATTAATCGGATTTTGCATCACTATTAGCAAGCGACCAAGAGGCAAATTAATGATTAGCTCTATTAAACTTAAAAAAAAAAAAAACATTAAAGAGGAGTCAATTCTCTTTGATGGAATCAATTCTCGACTCCCAACGCCTCAGAACCGATTATTTTTGGAAACGATTCCCAGCGCCACTGAATGGCGTCTCAGCTCTCACGTGGTTGTGTCGTTTGTGTGTGCTGCAGGTTCCTCTGAATGCTGTTATGAGTTCCTGAGTGCTCCGTTCTCCTCGGCCAGCTGTCTTGAAAGAGCAAGGGCTCAGGTGGCAGCAGTGGCACCCAGAGAAACAAACACTGAAGACCGGCCATGGCGAGCGGTAACTAACCTCCTCTAATTATGTCCAGTACTTGCCCTGTTTAGTCAAACCACACATGCTTCCAAAACCTAGTGAGCTTCCCGCGTGGGCAGCATTTTAAGCAGGCTAATGATGTGAAAACTGTTCCAAACGTAGGCAGGATGATTGTGTTGTCTTCTGAGATATCTCGTTATAGCAAATCCTAGGGCAGACTCACATCTGTCCGTTGTGGAAAATGCAATCAGTGAAAAAATTAAGTCGGTAAGATTTTTGTTTTTGAAAGAAATTAAAACTTTTATTCAGCAAGGATGCATTAAAGTGATCAAAAGTGACAATAAAGACATTTCTATTGTTACAAAAGATTTCTATTTCAAATAAATGCTGTCCTTTCAAACGTTCTATTCACCAAAGAATCATAAAAAAAAAGCATCACGGTTTCCACATAAATATTAAGCGCAACTGTTTTCAACATTAATGATAATAAGACATTCAGTACTGCAACATAAACAGTTTGAAACAAAAATAGCAGCTGAATAAGGCTCTCAGTCCTGTATTTGTATTGGTTTCGGGAACTTACAGTGACGGAGATATGAGCGGTGTGTCATCTGAAGGTTTTAAATCCTGTCACTGTTGTCCCGGTGCTTGAGTTACGTGTCACTTGGATGCTCCGCTCTTCACCCAGAAATAAAAGCTGCTGTCGGTTAATGAAGATTTGATGGATGAACTCGTGGGCAGTGAAGATTGAAATTAAATTGATGAAGATTGGAGTTTTGTTGAGTCAAAATTGACTTTTCAGTTTTATTTCTTTGATATTGCGTTGTCACTGCTTTATCACTGTCGATTTGGCTACTTGTAAGAGAATACGGCCTTGACACCCTTTGCACGTTCATACAGACAGTATTCGAGACTCTACTCTAAGTTGCTGTGTGAACGGGACATTTCAAGACTCATAAGTAAATGAAGTTTTCGATCCCACAGTGAGAACGTAGCCTAATAGACTGTATTCTCTTTTGCAGCAGCAGACGGCATTGGCAGTTTGGGAACCGAGCAGAGCCACGTCAACGTTCCCGTGGCCGATCCCGGTGCCTGGGCCACCGCCATGAACAACCTGGGCATTGTGCCGATGGGCTTAACCGGGCAGCAGCTGGTTTCAGGTAAAGCCTTGCGCCCTCCCTCCAGTGTGTTAATCCTAGTGTTTCATCCACTGCTCTCTCTGCTCTTCCCTTTCACGGCAGGGGGAATAAAAGGCAGATATTAAACCGGGGTTCCCATATTCCCCCTCTGGCAAGCTGAACAGGCACCAGCCTACCCTGCCAAATATGTGACCTTTAGAAGCAAAATTACATTTGGATTTTACATTGAAGCATGTTACAGTTTGTTGAGCTTTATTCTTCAGCTGAGATACTGGATTGTTGTGGCTCTGAAAAGCTCACGGCCTGGGGTGACGGTGGAACCTACCGCTTTCTTGCCTTAAGCCCTGAGCGCTGGTCTCCACTGAAGCTTTGCAGAGATTGTCTGAGAGCTGGACAGCTGATCATCAGCAGCCATTCTGCAATCGGTCCTCATAACAGGCCTGCTGCTGTTGCAAATACCAGTTACACACACGTCTCTTATAATAGAAACGTTTACGATTTTATGACAAACAGGCGGGACTAATGGAGTGCTTGACGGTTTGTTTTCTCCATACACTGGCGGTTCACCTCTCTTGCTTTGACAGCACTCATGAGTGGGAGTTAAAATAAAGTCAAGCTACTTTTTCAAAGAAGTAGTTAGCATCAGCAAAAGCTGCTAATAAAGTAGCCAGCTACAATTAAACTATTTGAGTTATCGATATTTTCATATCTAAATGTATTATTATCCAGTGATGATGTATAATTTGTTCTCTGTTAGGGTGACAGCATATATTAATACTAAAGTATTATATAGTACTGTATAATATAGTATACAAATAGTAATGAATAGCAGGTAGTCAAATATGTGCCTTACTTTTTAAATAGGTAAATTTACGGTCTTATGAACTGTCCGAATGAACCGATTCTCTCGAATAAACGGGACTGTTCGACATGTTTGTGATTATTCCCCTCCTCATTTACTCACAATACAAATGTGAAATTAAAAACAGCAAAAAAAAAGTAATTTTGTTTGCAAAATTTACACTAGCATTCAAATGTTTGGGGTCTGTAAGATTATTTAATGTTTTTGAAAGTCTCTAATGCTCACAAGGGCTGCATTTATATGATCAAAATTTCAGTAAAAAACAGTAATATTGTGAAATAATTCAATTTAAAATGACTGTTGAATATATTTTACAATATAATTTATTCCTGTGATTTCAGCATCATTACTCATCATTATTACAGTCTTCAGTGTCACATGATACTTGGGAAATTATTCTAATATGATGATGATTCTAAAATGCCATTTCTTATTATTATAAATGTTGAAAACTGAACATTGAACACAAAACTGAACAAGTTAGTGTTGCTACTTTTTTGTTAACTATTCTTTTGAGACAAATCAATTCTCTCCTTGTTTTGATCCTATTATAATTAATATCATGCTAAGGGAAGCCGTGGATTGAGGCAAATTAGGCTCAAGATTAAAATGCATGAGCCGGTATTTCAGATCATGATTATTTATGAGAATTTGGGAAGGCACAAGTCATTTGAATTGCATATAGGTTTTTTTTTCTTTTCTTGGGTGATTTCAGAAATCATCTAAGAATGAATTTTAAAACTATTATCCTCAGCTTCCGAGCTAAAGCCTTTGGTAATACGCCACAGCTGAAGGAAACACTTCCAGCAATTCACATGAGGAATTTATATACGGTATCCTCTTTCTTTCTGTGTTTCTTTCATACACACATGTAGTACATGCAGACTTGCAGCGATATGCCTCTACCTGAAAGAGGATTTTGTCTTTGAGAACAAACAGGCTGGAAAGTCTCTGGCTCCAGAAGGACTATTATGTCGCTGACAGAAATTCAAAAAGGAATGATTGGAAAAGATTTGCCTGGTTTCTGTTGAATATAACAGATTATTGCTGAAATAAACTCTGAGTCTTTGTTTTAATTTCCTTCAGCATGTTTCCAGGCACACTTCAACATCACACATATTGCTCATGACACACATGGACACACACACACACACACACACACACACACACACACACACACACACACACACACACACACACACACACACACGCACACACACACACACACACACACAGCTTGCATTTAGTCCCATATCTGCTCATAAATTTGCTGCTCTCAGAACAGATGCTCACTTGCACAATTTTCGCAGGCAGTTTCAATCTCAGCATTTCAGCACATTTTCTATTGATTATAAATGTTTATTTGCACCAGCTCATTAGAAGACATGCTTTGTCAGAATTTTTTTTTTCCAGATGGTTTTATCCCGCTGGATTGGTGAGGCACAACAATGAGTGCTCCTCTAAATATAGACGATTTTCCCGCAGTTAGGAGTTGCTTTTGCTGAAGTTCTATTGTGAGAGTTTTACGCTGAGCATGCTGGGAGATTTGGGTTCAGAATTGGTGTAAGCTCTGAATGTATGAATGCATAGATTTACACAAGATTCACCAAGGCTGCTTTAAGTGGCTTAGAAGAAGAAGAAAGAAAGAAAGAAAGAAAGGAAGAATAAAACCCAAATCAGGCTCCACCAGAAACAGTTGTGTGCAGTCATGATGACCTAAATAACTACAGCACTGTATTGACAAAGAAACGTCTTCCTGAGTGCTGTTTATGGAAGCACCAGGACCTAGAAAGATGTATGTGAAAACAGCCAACAAGGGCAGAGCTTGTGTTCAAATCTCAGAAAAAACAACATTATACAGTACATGACAATGTTTATGCATTTATTCTAAATTGTCTGTCATTTGCTCAGAAAAGTGGTGATTATTATATTATATTATGGGCCCTATTTTAACGATCTGAAACGCAAGTGTCAAAGCGCAAAGCGCAAGTAACTTTGTGGGCGGGTCTTGGCGCTGTTGCTATTTTCCCGGCGGGATAAATGACTCTTGCGCCAGGCGCAAATCTAAAATGGGTTGGTCTGAAGCAGCTTCATTATTCATAGGTGTGGTTTGGGCGTAACGTGAAATAAACCAATCAGAGCGTCATCTCACATTCCCTTTAAGAGCAGGCGCGTTTGTTCTAAAGCGGATTCCTATTATAATGGCGGATTTGCCAGGCGCACGCGAGGAGCGGTTCACAGCCAAGGAGAGCAACGCTCTCGTCAGGGACGTTGGGGATGGAGAAACCCACCCAAATTAACTTTGGTTAAACAGGCGTATGATAATTTGGGTAAATGTGTAAGCTAGATGTATGCTTTTATAATAAATTGTCTATCTATCTATCTATCTATCTATCTATCTATCTATCTATCTATCTATCTATCTATCGTAATAATGTATGATTTGCAAAAATGAAAACTGCTGCTTCTGTGTAGATGAGAGAATCAAAGTATGCGCGTTGTGCACACGCTTCATTGATTATGGCCAAGCATGCGCCCTTAAAATAGCATATGAATAACATGCGCAACGCGCCACTGACTTTAAACTATTTTTTCCTGGTTAGTGGCGCAATTGTTTTCTAAACCTGCAAAATAGCATGAGGGAACGTTTGCGCCGGAACACACCTCCTTTTTTGCGCTGAACCGCCCAGGGAGCGCAAGTTCATTCCCTAGTTTAGCGACGTGCTTCTGTGGAGGAAAAAGCGCACTTTGCACGGGTGCAAAATAGGAATGATACATGCGTCGGTGTACAAAGTCAATTGCGCTGGGTGCAAGATAGGGCCCTATATGTTATTATCAATAATTATCTGCCAATATTCATTTAAAATTCACTACAATTTCTGAAAGCATTAAGGTGGGGACATTGAGGGAGTGTTTATCACTAATCATAAGAACATGTACACTTAGGCTGCATGGTTAAATAAGATAAAACTGGAATCACTATGGGTTATTGACATGTGTAATCTGTTTTGGTTTCGTTTTCCAACCCCGGATTTCCACCAACTGCGGAACGGCTGCGGATCGGCTCCGCTGCATGTCGGCTCCGTGCTCCGCCGTCCTTCAATACCCACCAGGACTGGATTTGTTGCGTAACGGCTGTGGCTATGACTAACAGCTGAAGTCACAAGGACCCACTAGATCTCGCGAATTCACGTATGATCGCGCGATATAAGTGCTGAATTGCTGCGGAGCTCTCCGGCATCCGGCAAAAATAGAAGCTCTGCGTATCTGCTCCGGGGGGCTGCGGATCGTCAGAGTCGGAAGCCGTTTCGCATTCAGTGAAAATACACACATTGACTTTAATGGAAACCTATTGACTCCACCGCCGTTTCGGAGCAGATCTGCAGCCGTTCCGCAGTTGGTGGAAATTAGGGGTAAGGGTACGTTTACACGACAGTGATATGCTTAAAACGGAGACGTTTTTCCTTTGAGTTTTGGGCGTACAGACGACACCATTGTCAAAATGATCCCCATTCACACGGATCCGCGAAAACGACTAAAAACACTGTATTCTTCTACCAGGCCGTTAGATGGCGATGCAACTCTATAGGTTGAACACGTAATACGCATGACGTCATCGTCTTCAGAGATTCGCGTTTTTGTTGTTTACACGAAGACCGTTTTCAAAAACTTGCACTTTGAACCCCGTTTTCAAAAGTTTACGTTTGCAGGCACCCAAAACGCCATTGTCGTGTAAATGAACGGCCAAAACGCATAAAAAGTTTTACGTTTTTTAGTTGAAAACGATGTCGTGTAAAGAGCCCTAGTCTTCTGTTCCTATGAGTAATGGTGGGGACTTAAAATTATTTCAATATGCAAAAATGTTACCTAATCATAGCAGTTATCAAGTCTTGAATGCGGCACACCTTAAAAAACAACAACTCTTAAAGGGGTCATATAATGTCATTTTTGTACAAGCTAATATGATTCTTTAGGGTCTAAATTAAAAGTTTGTAATATACTTTAATTAAAAATTCTCATTAGTATTGTAAGAAAACACTCATTTTACCTGGTCAAAAACAGCTCTGTTTTCAGCACGCCGTTTAAGTGCATGTGTCTTTAAATGATAATGAGCTTTGCTCACCCCGCCCCTCTGTTCTGTGCGTACACCGTTTGTAACACAGTAACACAATTACCATAACGCGTTGTTCATTATAAACGTGGGATTAGGAATTATATTGAGAACGTCGTACATAGAAAACATGCCGTAATGTACCCTGAGTGTAAACAGCCGCATTCATCGTGAAGCGTGCAGCAAGCGATTTGCAAAGATTAATATAAATATTAATATAAAGGTTAAGAAAACGTTACACTCACTTCTTCTTCTGGAGGTGCAGCAGGAACACGAATAGTTGGTACCGATCCTTTTTTCAGGAGCAGCTTCTTAGCAAAACCAGCTTTATACTGACCCTCGTTTGTAAAGCAGTCTGGTGTGTGAAATGATTCACACAAACATGAAAGCATTGACGTTGATCGTGGGGAATATTCCCTTCGAAAACAAAACTCAGCCACTGCGTCTTCAGCGGTTCGGATTTAGGAACATCAAAATGACTGCTGTGCTGTGTTCTTTATTACACCCAAGAACAAAACACCACAATTGCTTAGATGCCATTCTGATCATAGACAGTGCTCCAGCGTATCAACAATGACGCGCGGGCTATGATTGACAGCTCACTCACGAGCGAGGGCGGGTCTGTGTTGAAACGCTGCTGTCAATCAACAATCATGGGAGGGGCGTCGATTTTGTGACGTCACAAAATCGAACGGCTTGATCTGAGACAGGGAAAAATATATAAGAAGATTAAAAAAAAAAACACTGGATGGATTTTTATCATTTTATGATGGTTGTGTACAGGCACTGCCAACACACATTTCAGTACAATCAACTTGTAAAAGTGCATGTACCATTATATGACCCCTTTAAGTATTTCAGAGGGTCAAAATTACTTCAAACTTATGATGTTTTTGATGTAAAAATATTGGTAACCTCAAGAACATTATTGTCACGGTGTGGTGTAGGCAGAAGAGGACAAAGGAGAATCAAAAGTTCCAATGCAAACCTTTACTTACAATATAATTCATACAGGTACAGACAGGCAGAACGCTCACACACTTAATAGGACGGAGATCGGACAAGGACTCACAGAACAGACAGAACTTAAATACAAACACAGATTACACTGATTAACAGAACACAGGTGAGACAGATGATGATGACTAAACAGGTGATACAACTGAACTGATAATGACGGTAACCATAGAAACAAAGGAGAACAGGAACCAATCAAAATACAAACTAAGAGTCCAAACAAACACTAACACGTGACAATTATAAAACTGTATAAAACATTTATAAACTTTTTAAACATTAAAACCTTTTTTTTTTTTAAGTGCAGTTCACAACCCCTTTAACATTTGAAAATGAAGAAATGAATACATAAATATTAGCATTTTTAATTTTACAGTTGTACTGTAAAATAAAATGATTATATGATTTTTTCTTAAATAGTAATAATAATAATAAATAATAATACTTTTATTTTACAGTACTATTATTATTATTATTTTATAGTCATACTGGTGTAATGACAACAATTGTGCAAGCCTACAAACATGCACTGCAGCTTTTTTTTTATCATAATCTCAATTTTTATCAAAAATAATTGTTGTACACAACAAATAGCTTTAATTTTAATAGAACCTAAGCAGTAACTGTTAAATGCAGGTTTGTTGTGTGACTCTTGTTGTGTCATTTTGGCTGCTCTGGATAATTATGCATATTAGCTGTGGTGAGCAATGACTGGAAATCTTTCAAGCCCGAAAAAAGCGAGACTGTAAAAAACAGCTGAGACAAATTTCCTTACGGATTATGTTTTTGGACTGCAGGGCCTGGGGCTGCAGGGTTTGCCGCTTTGCATTTAGTAATGTTGTTTGTGATGGGCTCTGATTAATGCCGTCTCACCTCTGAAATGATGAGCAGCTGCGTCCTGTAGGAACTAAATGTTTTGGAAGCTGCTGACTTCGTAGTGAATCCAATTTCTATGGAAAACAGATAATAACTACAAATAAAACCTGAAGCAGGTTTTTGGAAAAGAAACAAGAGCTGTGAGCCAAAGGATTGAGTAGCTCTTGAATCATTCTGACTGAAGAAAAACAACATTAAGAAACGATAAATGTGAAGGCGTGTGTGTAATTTACCTGTTTACATTTTGATTTGAGTTTTGCATGGATCTCCTGATGCGTTTCACATGATTGCAGCCGCTATGAGGTTTATGGATCGTAATTTTCATCATCTTTCCCCAGCAAGGGATTTAAGATTTTCTTCCAGTTCAAGCATCTCTTGTGTGAGATTTAGTGTTCTCCATTGTATTGTGTCACTACAGGACAAAGTAAGCAGGAGTGTCCTGATTAAGGTTGAAATATTACAACACTCTAAAAAATACTGCTACGTAAAAAAGTGAAGCTACAAACTTGTTTTTTTCCGTTTTTTTTTTTTTCAACCAAGGCTTGTTTAAAAAACGTGCCTCTACCTATATTTCTGCAAAACACCATAAACATATACAATTCACTGCAGTTTTCAGCTTAAATGAACACTGGTAGCAGTAAAACACTAAAAACTTTCATTCCTTTTCACACAAATTATGATTACAGGGGCAGATTATTAAAGACTTTTGTGTGTTTCCTTGCACAACACTATATTATGAGCTCAACACTTACCATTTGTAAACTAATACATTTTGACATTTGCATCACATATTCTACTCCACATGTATGTATTTTCTAAATATGAATTATGTAAATAGGAAATATGTTTATGGATGAGTGAATACATTGATGTTTTTTAAAATGACTGAGGTATGAAGCAGGGCTAATGAGATTGCTAATGAGAGAGATTGCTAATCAGCGCCACACGCGAGTCCCGCGGATATAAAGGAATGAGGACAATTCATTCTACCGAACTACCCGCAAATGCTGAATTGATACTCAAACTCGTCAGTTTATTTAACAAATAAAACTTGTGAGGCCGCAGCGCTGTTTCACTTGGTCATAGTAACCATGGCAACATATGTGAACGACTGCGTAACGGCACGCTGTTGTTGTTTCGTTCAAACATTATGGACCTTGGCAAGCAGACTTTGGGACAAAAGGAGAAATAAAACGAGGATAAATTTTGGCGTGGTGTTTTTGAGATGCCCAGAGCTTTGCGACAAACTTCGACTTGACAGAGAGCGCTCTTGCATGTGCTTTATTAGACAGGTGAGCAAATGTACATAAAACAAATCAATGTTATATAGCTCAACATGATGAAATGTTAGAATAGGATCAGTATGATATTCTAATGTTGATCTAGCTTACTGCTAGTCTCATACAGCCAACAAACTAACACATAGAACAACATTATAACTTATAACACACTCAAATGCAGTTGAGTGTGATAGTGTAGACCTAGCGTAGTGTAGAAACAGCGCTGCGTTACCTCACAAGTTTAATTCGTAAAATAAACTGACCTGTGTGAGTAGTAATTCAGCACTTGTGGGTAGTTTGGTAGAATGAAATGTCCTCATTCTTTTATATACCCCAGGACTCGCGTGTGGCAATCTACACCTTTGTTATTGTTTTGAAGAGGTTATCGACCCCTAGTGGCGAAAAAATACATATTGTACCTTAAAAGGGGTGGTTGATTATGATTTCACTTTTCTAACTTTAGTTAGTGTGTAATGTTGCTGTTTGAGCATAAACAACATCTGCAAAGTTACAACGCTCAAAGCAAAGGAAGATATTTGCTTTTAAAGAAATGTTTTTTTTAAGGACTACAACAGACGGCTGGTAGGGACTACATGACATTCCTCCCAGGTTATTGACATCACTAACCCTAATATTTACATAAACCTGGGAACGCGCAGTCCATGTTGAGAAGAGGAAGAGTTCTTACACACACACACAAGAGCTCTTGAAGCTCCGCCCACTGTGCCGGGAGCAGCAGCACATTTGCATTTTAGGGGACACACGCCGAAACGACACGTTTTACTAACCCTCAAAAAGGGACCATTTTAACATGCTGTGAAAAAATATATGTGGAGTATTATGAACTAAAACTTGACATACACACTCTGGGGACAACAGAGACATATTTTACATATTGTAAAAAGGGGCATTATACCACCCCTTTAAAGTATTTTTTTGTTTATGCTGAGTTGGCTGATATGGCTGTCGTCTAGCAGCTTAGATGCAAAAGGTTTCAGCTATTGATATACTATTTTAAAAGTCACTTGTCGTTAATTTAGTTAAAAAACAAAAGTGCCCAGCAGTAGTCTGTTTATCAAGACAAAATGAGTAATATTGGGCTGGCCATGTGATCAAAAAAAAAAACCCCACTAATAAGTCTTCATCTCATGTGAGTGAAGATTTTAAACATATTGTAAACACAGTACTATTCATTTATCTGTATGTCAACCTGTTTTAATGAGAACAAATTACTTAGTGCTTGAGTGCAAAACTCAAAGTGGTTGACTCAGCACAGTAATTATAATGACTGAATATGACCGTATTTGTTAAGAGGCAAAAATTACATAACAACTGATTAAAAGGAATGTTAACTATTTTTTTTTTTTGGTTATAAAAGTGTAGTAGTAGAAAAAAAAAATCTAGATGCATACAGCGAGAAAGCTCAAGATTGTTTTTGTTTTAACTCAAGCTCTCAGCACTCTCACTTTTGAGTGTTAAGACTATTTTAACATTAAAGGGATAGTTCACCCAAAAATGATAATTCTCTCATCGTGTCACCCTCAAGTTGTTCCAAACCTGTATGAATTTCTTTCTTCTGCTGAACAACAAAATAACATATTTTGAAGAGTTGATGGTTGATTGACTACCATAGTATTTTTACAATGGAAGACAATGGAGCCCATCAACTATTATGGATATGCATTTTCTTCAAAATGTTTTATTTTGTGTTCAGCAGAAGAAAGAAATGTATACACGTTTGGAATAACTTGAGTAAATGATGACAGAATTTTCATTTTTGGGTGAACAATGACAGTGACCTTTAATGACAGTAAGAAGACATTAGTGGTACTTGAACACTTTATTATCATACTGTCTTATATTACAACTTATATTAAATATATATCAAGAAATATTATATTTCATCCATACCGAACTAACAAGCCAATCAAATCATGAATGCGTTTTATTTGAACCATTATTGATGATTGATGAACTTGACCAGAGTGAGTTACTCAACTGCTTCTGTTGAATTTCAACTTTAACAGTTTCAGAGGATTCAAATTAGCTTCTGGCAGCTTTACAAAATCAGCTCATCATTGGGAAAATCTTTTCTGCTCCTTGGTTTCATCAGTCAATTTACCTTGGAATATGTACCATATTCCATTTTAAATGTGGAAACTTTTGAAATTTTACTCAAGCATGTTTTTGTACTTCAGATTTATTCAAATGCACTTCACTTTTCTCTCCTTTTTTAAAACAAATGCAAACAAATAAATTTGTGTAATTAAATTATTGTATTATTCACCAGTAGTGAAATCAGTAGTGAAATGTAAAATAGGAATAATGGAATATAATCCATTAAAAAAAACATTCTTGATTGGTTATCATTCATAGTTGCATTTAGAGCAGTAAATGTTGACACTGTAAATGTTTCTTTTTATCATATAGCGCATTGTCAAACATATACATTATAAAGTGTGCATGCACACTGTAAAAAATGTACCCGTAAATTTACAGTAAAATACTGGCAGCTGTGGTTCCAGCCATTTACCTTAATTTTACGGTTTCAACACCGTTTTTTCCATTTTACAGTTGCACTGTAATTTCACAGTTAAATACTGACAGCTGTGGTTCCAGCTATTTACCGTAATTCAACAGTACCAATACTGTTGTTCATTTTACAGCTTTACTGTAATTTCACAGTAAAATCTGGCTGCTGTGTTTCCAGCCATTTATCGTAATTCTACCATTTCAATACTGTTTTACATTGTACTTGCAGCAATGGTTAAAGCAGGTACAGTATAGGACTTCCATCGTGGTTTACAGTGCACTCTGTTTACTGCATAAATCCAGTATGTTCCGGTCTCAGATCCTGTGCAGCTTAGTGTGATGAAAGCTCATTGAAGAAGAAACTAAACTTTAGTAGATTTTCTGGGTTTTGGTCGAATGTGGAGTGAGAGCAGTGACCTGGTCTCTTCTCATCTCTGTGAAACCTTTCAACAGCTTTGTTCTTATTTCTTAGGCTTTTTTTGTGTGTGATAGTGCTCAGGTCCAAATCAATGACTGCATTAATAACTCTTTTTGTTTCCCTCTCCAGACTCAATATGTATACAGGGTTTTGACCCCAACCTTGGCATCCTCACCCCAATCAACCCCATGATGGCTGGCATCACTCTGGTCCCGCCCCATCCTGTGGCAGAACTTCCTGTTATTAAGGAAATCATCCACTGCAAGAGCTGCACACTGTTCCCGCAGAACCCCAGTAAGAGCCACTGTGTTTTACAGCAGCCTACCACAGCACAATTATTAGAGGTTTCGCCATAAAACAGGCACACAAATGAATGTAGCCAACCCTTATTTACTTCTACTGATGTCATGGTAAATATATGAAGCAGCCTACAGTCTGTGCCATGTTGAATGACCTGTAACTGTGGGGTAAAATGTTCCACTGAAAGACCTGTAACTTTATGCCAAACGTTTTACGGTTATTGAAATCACAGCAACCACAGGATAGTGTTTATTAATTCATCCAATGTGGAAAATCAGAGAAAGACCAAATGTTAAATCTGTAGAGCTTAGTCCTATAAACTATAAATCTAAATGAACCCTAAATCATAATTAACTTTAACCACGCATACTCCAGTTAAATTCATATTCTTAATAAAACGTCTTGTTTTGATAATGGAAGGAAACTAATGATGATTCATTAAAGGGATAGTTCACCCAAAAATGAAAATTCTGTCATCATTTACTCACCCTCATGACGTTCCAAACCCGTAAAACTGTCGTTCATCTTTGGAACACAAATGATGATCTTTTTGATGACATCTGAGAGATTTCTGTCCCTCCATTGACAGCTACGCAACTACCACTTTGACGCTACAAAAAGTTCATTAAGAGATCGTAAAACAAATCAATATGAATTGAGTGGTTTAGTCCAACATTTCTAAAGAGACACGATTGCTTTATATGGTGAACAGATTGAATTTAGGCTTTTATTCACAATGAGCTTTCAGAATTTTGGGTGAACTAACTGTCCCTTGAATAAATGGTGATAATATCTGATCATAATTGACCATCTCCATGTTTGGTGATTTGCAGATGCAATTTCACAAAATACATATTAATAAATCAATTATAAAATAATTTTGGCTCCAAAAATATTCCATGTTCATGTATTTATGTATTTGGGATGAAGTATATTTCATTTGTTCAAATGTTTTCATTTTTTTCAAAGCCCTAAAATCTGTTTATTTCCAGGTTAAAATCCATTTCGAATCCCAAATTGTCAATATGGCTTCAGACTTCTGAACCCTGTTATATGTAAACTAGACTCCATTTTCTATTAACAATAGCTAGTTAATGTGAAAACAATTAGATCACTTGATCAAACTGTTTTAGTCATACAATCTGAGTGCGGTAAGACACTTTTGTGGATTCTGCAGATCTTCCTCCTCCTTCTACGAGAGAGAGGCCTCCAGGATGCAAGACTGTGTTTGTTGGTGGGCTTCCAGAAAATGCAACTGAGGAGATCGTCAAAGAAGTGTTTGACCAATGTGGAGAGATTGTCGCCATCCGCAAGAGCAAGAAAAACTTCTGCCACATTCGTTACATTGAGGAGTTCATGGTAGACAAGGCCCTCTATCTCTCTGGTGAGTCTTTGTTTTGTTTCATTTATAGATGTAAATGTTTGTTATGTTTTGTTTCTCTACTTCTCTGAGGCTTGTTGCGTGAAGCTGGTTTCAGTTGCTATGGTGTCAGTTTGAGATTAGTTTGAGCAAAGTGTTTTTTCAAGCTCAAGAACATTGTCATGTAAACCCTAAATATCAAATCTGATGCATATGCTGGAAGTAACATAGTCTAATGACCCAGCTGTATTGTTTTGTTCAACAGGGGCTTTTACGTTGCAAGAAGGAACATCTTAAAAATGAGCAAATCCTATTTTGCATAGTTCACTGATATTTGATATATGCAAGTAGCCTGTGTTTGCTGAACAATGTTTGTCGTCCTAGGCTATCGGATGCGCATTGGCTCCAGCACTGATAAAAAGGATTCGGGCCGCATACATGTAGATTTTGCTCAGGCGAGAGATGACTTGTATGAGTGGGAGTGCAAACAAAGATTGCTGGCACGAGAGGAGCGGCACCGACGGAAAATCCACGAGGAACGGCTGAGACCTCCATCACCTCCTCCCATAATGCACTACTCTGAGCACGAGGCAGCTCTTTTGGCTGAGAAACTGAAAGGTAAGCTTTCCCACAGACTGTGGTGCCATGATCTCATCTAGCCTTTAAAGCACAGATTTGTCATCAGTAATGTAGTGCCGAGAGAAATTCGGGTTCTTTGGAAAAGCTTCAAGGCAGGACTTTTATGCTTCTAATAAATGCAAAATGTGGTAAGATGACCTACACCGCCAGGTCTGCTTTCCTTCAGAGATTTCGCAGCTGTCCACGACTGGTCTCTGATGATGTGACCGACATTAATGAGTGGCTGCATAGTTTTGAGGTTCTTACGCATACAGTCCTCATTCCCGTCTGCGGCTGCCAGCCAGACGGCCCCAGCTGTTGTTTATTCTGTGCGACTGGTGTGTTTATATGATCAGCTAGTTCCATTCATCAGCTTCAATGAGACCAATGATTGCCAATGAAGTGAACACTCAGTACCAGGCTCCTGTAAAGCCAAAGGGTTTCCAAGATTGACTAAATAGTTTTCATTTGCATTTAGGGTGCTTAAATGTGCTTAAAATTGACTTGATTTTTGGTTGATTCTAATCAAGAAATATGATACTGTGTAAGAGTTTATCATATTGTGCTTTATTGAAACACTGGAGACCTGGTGCCTCATTTTAGTATCAATTTTGTCTCAGATGTTTCCTAAAATTGTTGACATGCTGTAAAAGTATTGAGCTGTGGAGAGCAGTTCAGATCATTTCATTTTTCTTGTGAAACTCTAGAGGAGACGTGAGATTTATTGGGACATTTTCTCAGGAGAAAACTCTGAGAAGCAGAAGTACCCCATTTGCTCATTGTTTCACACATAACATGTTGCGTAAAAGAACCAAATGAGATTTTAAAGATATATTTTTTCCACTTCCACGGCTTTGCATGGACATAAGTGGCCAGTTGCATCAACAACAGACAGTTAGTGTGAGGTTTAAATTACTTAACCATGTTTATTTTTTCTGTTTATTCTGAGAACCAAATGAGATATGAGATTTAATCTCTGACATAATTGTTTCTCTTCTATGACTTGTTTAGATTAGTTTTATTTTATTTCTCTACCCTATGGCCTCTACATTTCTGCATGAGGCACACAAAATGGAAAACACTTCAGGAGTTTTGAAGTCGTCAACTGATTGGTTGAATTCTACAGGATTTCTGGGAGACGTGTGTGTTGCGTTCTTTAACGGTCCATCCACACATAAAGCCGTTCTTGAAAAAGGAAGCTGTTGTGTTTACAACTGTGACAATGAGCATTTACCATGATCAACTAAACACTTTTTTTTAAGGATTTGAAGTCGTCACCTTTATTTATACAGCGCTTTATGCAATACAGATTTTTTCAAAGCAGCTTTAACAGTGATAAACAGGAAAATGATTCAATGATGTGGTTCATTTCAGCTGTACAGCAGCTCTAAAAGAAAACAGTGTAATTGTTCAGCTGAAGTCCAGTGTTGATGCAGAAAAAAAACAGTGATGCCATCAATTAGCTCAGTTCAGTTCTCATCCAATAGTGTCAGTGCAGTCAGATAAATAATATTGTTGAATATTAAAGTGTGTGATGTTCATGGCATAGACTCTTTAAAATGCGTCCAAGAGTTTTACACATCGGTCTGTTATTGTCTGTGAACCGACTGTGATTGGTTGCTTTTCATGTCAGTCAGACAGCTTCTTGGGCGGTCCTTGGCCAATGGAAACTGCTATGGAGTCCAGACCTTCTGCTGAGTCTGGAGGTCTGGTTATGCAAGAATATTTGGGGACTGATTGCTTTGCCCTCTACCTCTCTGGTGTGTCTTTGTTTTTAATTTATACATATAAATGTTTGTTTTGTTTCTCTAGTGCTATAACAATAGATGGTAACATGAACAGGTTTCCAAGGTTGACTAAATAGTTTTCATTTGCTTTTTGGGTGTTTAAAATCTGAGGTTAAAAAACTCATTTAATTTATCTTGTGGAACTCTAGAGGAGACTTGAGTGAAATTTATTGGGACATTATCTCAGGAAACTCTGAGAAGCTGGAGACTTAAGCAGAAGTATCCATTTGCTCTCCTTTTTATATCATTGTTGTCTAGAAGAACCAAGTGAGATATTTCATTTGTGATTTTTTCTGTCCTACGAATTTGCATGGACGTAATTTGCAGTTGCGTCATCAACGTTGGCTGTAAATGTTTTTCAGATCTCCTCTCGATTTCAGACAGACAGGAATAGTTAGTGTAATGTTTAACATATTTAACCACCCTTATTTCTGAATCTAGAGA
This sequence comes from Squalius cephalus, assembly GCF_949319135.1. Classification (NCBI taxonomy): domain Eukaryota; kingdom Metazoa; phylum Chordata; class Actinopteri; order Cypriniformes; family Leuciscidae; genus Squalius; species Squalius cephalus. The sequence continues at coordinate 28,831,340 of NC_137130.1, forward strand.
GGTTTGAAGGTGCCACATGGTCGTCACATTTTCAAGGTGCCGCATACTGTACTGTGTTTCCACCTCAGAGTTACGCCAATCCATCACACACTTTGACGTTCACACATATTCGTAATGTCACCTTTCACGTTTTCATTTCAGAGCCGGTTCCTGGCTGACAGCTGTTTTCCCATGCTGTGATTTGATTACAGCTAGCGGCTCCAGAAAGGTAGTGATGGTTGAGTTATGCTGGCTGCGGTGGTTTCCATGCCTCTCTGAGCTCTTGTCTCTCTGGAGAGACTGCTTTCATTTCGATGATGGGGACTTGACTGCAGCCTCCACCTCATCAGTAATCACAGCACTTCCCATGTCAAGCACTTCCCATGCTCTCTGCGTGGCACATCCAGAGCTCTCTCTGTATGTTCTCATGTTTATTTAGCCCAGGAGGCAACAGACAAAACATCTCAGACGGGGTTTCGATAGTGTCTGGCACAGTTTTGCTCATGCCTGACATCTAATTGCCTCTCCAACACAACCTTTGTTTAAACTCAAGCCATTCTGCTAATTAGTTCTACACAAATATTGCTTTTCAAGTATCAACAGCATGCTAATGGGCCTCAGTATATTGGGAACGTTATTGGGCACATTTGTGTCCCAAAGATTAATTTTTATTACATTTTTAGATTTTTACAGATGTTTTTTTATATATTCGTTGTACGAAGGTCACATTAAAACCGTCTTGAAAACATTTGACTTTGCCTTTATCATAAATTTTTGCTTTTTATGTATAGATTTTATTGTTTTACCCTTGTCTCAGACCCAGTTTCAATCTCAAGTTATGAAAATCCATCATAAAAATAGCAATTATAATTGTATAATTGTATCATTTCAATAATCAATGAGTGAGTTTATTGTGTGAAATTGATTTACAGTTTTACACAAATGATGACTGTCCCTCAATTATAGCGTTCCACAACAAACAACAACATTATACATAAAAAACATTAATTTGTTGACACATTGTGTGTGTATTTAGGATACATAAAATGTAGCTAGCTATGAAATTAGCTTTAGCGAGTCAAAAGATTCTGCATTTTATTCCACAAATGTTAAAAATATCATTTAAACACGCATTTGCTCATCCTTAAATCCGGCCGTTCTTCAGCTCTTAATATATCGACTTTAATTCTATCCAATGCTGCTTTCTGTCTCTTGCATTTGGAAACACTTTAATGCTATTCATTCCAACAGCCCCTGGTTAATGCTTTCTGGCAAGTAAATGCTCATTGCCACATTATGCTTTCATGGAAAAATTAATATGAGCGATGTTTAAAACAAAGCTAATTTCCTGACCATAACTGAAACTGACTGCATTGGCAGTCACGTAGCAGCTTACATAGTGTCTGAGTTACGGAGAGGTCGGATGACTGAATGCTGGGAATTTTGAAGGAGAGTGTGGAGATTTCACATTTGCATTTCTCATTTTGCTCTCATTAGGCATAAGATTAGCAGAGCAGGCTCATTTGACTGTGGAAATTATTTTTATTCTCGTCAGATGGCATTTTTGCCCGAGGGTTGGGAGAATTCAATTTCCTTTAATTAGCTGGGAAGTTTGAGTGCCACCTTAATAACATACCTGCTCTTGATCTCAAACGCCCAGAGCCCCTTGGGTCTCTTACCAACCGCACATGGGAATAACATTTATTTAATTGAAAAAAGGACTAAAACAGATATCACATACAAACTTCAAATTAAACGAGTTGAGGACATATTTTAAGGACCTGGCATAGAGGTTTGGTATAATTGATACATCTCTCGTGGTGTCATTCTCCTCGTTGGCTTGAAATCGGTTATTCTGTGGTGAGATGAAGCTATAACAGTCTGGCGAAAAGCGCACAGATGCAGGGAATGATGTTGTTGCCGTGTACAGGATCTCATTAAGGGAGGGATCGAATTTACTTCCAGCTCTACTGCACTGACTTTGAGGCAAAATTCAATTATTCTTCCAATTTCAGTAATGTATTTCACACAGGTCCACTGGGAGCAGATTACTGAAGCTTGGAAGAGGCCACACTGAACGCCTCATGTCTCAGCTGCTCAGGCTGGAATTACACTTCATGTTTAGACAGGAAAAATGCAGGGTTAGTTACTGATTCACGAGCCGTGACTGAACACACTGATGAGATGATGTTCTTGTCCAATAGGAAAAGACAATGCAGGGAAAGAGTCATTAAATGAGGCTCTAAAGTTAGAGCCGTGGCTTAGCGTTTGGTGTATAGCTGCAGCATGTGGACACGAGTTCCAATCCTTTCTTTTCCTCTCAATATTATTAGAAGTGGCAAATCTAAATGTAAAATTTGCTCTTAAAATGAACTAAAACAGTCTTGTCTGAATCTGTAGTAGCTTACAGTCTTGAATTTTGAAGGTTATACGACTTGCGAATACTTGAGCAGTTTGAAAAGAGATTCAAAGTTTGAAGGTTATTATGAGTCTCGTATAATGTGAAAACTTGGGAAGAGAGATTTTGAAGTGGGAAGGGTTTGTAAGCCTTATGTAGTTTGCTATATGCTGGCTTTGTCAAGCCAACAAAGTAAGTGTAACAACAGTCTCTGTCATAAGTAGTTGAAGTAAAAATGACAGATTTTCCCCTCTGACAGTTTTCCTCATTCATTCCTCCAGAAGACAACAAGTTCAGCGAGGCATCGGCAGTGCTGTTCACGTGGGTCGACAGAGGCGAGGTGAACCGACGCACAGCCAATCATTTCTACTCCATGATCCAGTCGGCGAACAGCCACGTGCGGCGCCTAATGAACGAGAAAGCTCAGCACGAGGAGGAGATGGAGCTGGCCAAAGAACACTTTAAGAATTCCCTGCTTGCCATCCTCACACAATGTAAGATACCTCCTGCCTTCACTGTTTTTATCCCAATTGGTTACTCTGAGATTTTTATCTAGTGTTGCTATGACAACGGCACATCCTTTGTACCGAGCAAGATGATGTAGCTGTCCTTAAGTGGGCTCAGTCTCAGATCTGATTGTTGGACGTTTCTCGCTCATACTGATATGACTGTACTGACAGTTTGAGTGTATTTGTATATGTCCAGAACTACAACATACACTATACTGTTCCTAACTTTAACAGGCAAGACACAGGCTCTGTTCCAAAACCTAGAGAGCTGCCTACATAGGCATCATAGGTGAGCTTCCTACACAGAGCCGTTCCAAAAGGTAGGCACCATAAAGCCACCACATGTATCCTTCACGGATAATAAAATCCCTTGATGCACTGCGACAAAATCCAGCTTAAATTGCATCACATTTACCGTTGCTCTGTAAAATTTGGGGGAAATAAAGTAAATGCAATAGTAATCTGCGCAATTGGGAGTAGTTCAAATTGGTCAGACAAATTTGCCTGGTTGGCTGCTTTGTTTAAAAGTGACCTCTGTGTGAGCTGTGATTCATGCATCGCTACACTAATGACAATGGACCTTTATTTGCCAGCGAAATTCCACAGAAGTGATCACACCTTGACAACGATTAGAAATGTAGATTATAAATAATATACTTAGTTCATTCTGTAAATGAAATGTTGATAAAATTACTTGTCATTAGTTCTGTCTAATTAAAAATTGTGTATTTGTGTGTGCCAGTCTACAGAGACCCTAAGGGGACATGTTGATGGAAAAAAAATATGAGAATAGACGAAAAATTTTATTCTCTTGCAAAATATTTGCATTATTTAATTCCCCTGAAAAACATGGCATTCTCTAACGTTCCTCCAAGAAACTATTCACTCGCAAAATATTTGCATTCTCTTGCAAAAGTATTGTGTTTCCCCAATAAATGTGTTCGCTCTCAAAATATTTGAGTTCTCTTGCAAAAATATTGCGTTCCCCCTAGAAACTTTTCGCTCGCAAAACATTTGCGTTTTCTTGCAAAAGTATTGCGTTCGCCAAAGAAACTTTAGCCGCTTTCCGACCAAGTAGTTATAGGAACTTAGTTCTAGGAACTGTCCACTTCTAAACAGTTCTAAGAACTACTCTCCCCCAAACTCGGTTTCGCTGTTTGCGTTCGCACTGGCCAAGTGGCCATAGGAACTGGTAGGAGGGGTGAGGGAGTGACGCAAGCACGCTGACTTTTATTTTGACGGCGCGACGGACCTTTATTTTGGCGGCGCTGAGAACGCCAGAGCAAACAATGCTCGCATTCTCTGTGTTTATTAGTTATCAATCTGTCTAACAGTACTGTTTAATATCTTATTAGATGAAAGTAGACAGTATATGAAAAAAGGTTTTTAGCCTATGCCGTGTGGTTGATGTCCAGTGTTGCTAGCTGGGCAGATAAACATAATCATGTTTGGCTTGGTCCCCTCAAAGTTGCGTTGGATTTTCTCTTCAGCATAAAGGTTTAGAGACCCATCTATCACTGTTTTCCATGTTTGTATAGTTAGTTTATGGAGTAAATATATAGGCTATAATCTGTGTGTTTACATTCTAGCTGTTTTAAAAATGGCGGGTGCTGGTGTTCCGCGTGCGTTCGGTCAATCAGCGTACACTAACGTCACGGATAGTTCCTATAGTGCTGGTTTAGACCCTACTCTGAAGTAGGACCTAAATTAGTTCCTACAAATGGAGTTCCTAGAACTAAAATCGTTCCTAGTTCCTGCGGTGCGAACACGCCGACATCCGGGTACTTTAGCCAATAGTTCTAGGAACTGTGAAAAGGTTCCTCCGGTTGGAAAGCGTCTTTTGTTCTCTCTCAAAACATTTGCGGTCTCTTGCAAAAGTATTGCATCCCCACAAGGAACTTTGTGTTTGCTCGCAAAACATTTGCGTTTTCCTCCCACCTGCATATTGTTTCCATGAAAGTTTTGCAAGAAAACGAAAAGCATTAAAATATATATATATAAAAAAAATTAACCATAGTCATGTCCCTTTAGATGCTCTGTACCAATCAGCTGGTTATTAACACAGGACGCAACATTGAGTTGATGGTTTTTGTACATTACCCTGCTTATTACTTTGCTAAACACCAAATAAATAACAAGGACATTAACTATTGATCTGCCTAGATATTATTTTATAATTTTACCTGTATATTATGTTAAAGCTTCTGCTATAAAAACAATAGTCCAATGTACAAAACAACCAAACTAGCAACAAGATGAACATGACAACAATATTGCAGTATTGTTATTGCAGTAGGCTATAACAATATATTGCAGTATAATAATACTGAGGTCCTCTGAGGTAATTTCACTGCAGCAGATAACTAAGATGCAAGATGATGGCAGTTGCATTTGTACAGTATGAAACAAGAGAGTGAATCTGACATACGTGATGTGAGAGACATGCAGCGATTTTGGTCAGGCATTGCCATGGACAACTAGTAATATTAGGAAATATTTGACCGCTGAATCCAGCAATTGACCAGTCAGAATCTAATAATCTAGAATGCAGGTTATCTAGTAATAATCTAGTGTATGAGATTCGGATGCTCTTTAGAAGGCAACAGCTTACAGAACGTATCCATAGAAAGCAAGGCAGCTCACTAGTCGTGGAACAGAGCCACAGTCTTTCCTTTACACAGTTCACAACCCTTCACTGCAGATATACAATATACAAATGTACACTAGGAGATATGATGTATGCTCAAACAGCATTGAGACCTAGCTGCCTATGTCAGTGTGACTGTAGCCAAAGCCCATAGAAGGGCCCTGGGTAAGTACAGTCTCAGTGGAAGCACTCTGACCATATAGCAGATGTGGAGATGTTCAACTTAACTTAAAGGTAGGCCAACATCAGATTCACTCATCTTTTTTCGGCCTGGACAGGTGAGAAGACAATATCCCAACTCAAGAAGTCAAGAAAAGTCATTTACTTGAATGAATATGTGTGATGGAGATTTGCAATTGGCAACTTGACAGAATTTAGACATTTTCGACTCCATATATGTGCATGAAATACTAAGAGAAATGTATTTTAGAGTTATGCCAGTTAAAGTGAAGAAGATAATCGTATAATTGTTTACTTGGTCAAATTAATAAATAGCAGGCAACAGTTTACAAATGGTCCAAATCTCAATCCTACAATCAGAGGCGTCATGCACTTAGTATTTTTGAGGGGGCACCACTTAGCCTCGAGGGGGTGACAGCAGAATCAATGGTTCTGCACGAAATCGCCAAGGCTGTGTGAAATATTTTAGCTTCAAAACTAAAAAATTCACCAAAAGACAACAACTTTGGGGCACTATTGACTTGTACCTACAATATTCTAAAGGCCGGGACATACTAAGCCAATGGTCCGCTGTCGGGCAATGTTGGGCCATTTTTTAGCATTGGTTGGCTTAGTTTTTTTGGTGTGTTCCACACTCTTGTTTCTAGTCAGACATCGTCTGGGTTTTTTGAGCCAATTTAGCCTGTTGAATCAGCGTCGGGCTGTCGTTAAGAGAGAGAACACTGATTGGCTGTTTAGCGAATTAATCAGTGCACAAGAAGTGAAAGTGATGAAAGAGAGACGGTACAGAAAGAAGAATGTAATAATTATACGCTATCTTACCTGAGCATTCGAATGCACAAATATTTTCATAATAACATGAGCCGACTGGAATGAAGAAAGTAATCAGTGTGATTCCGGGCTTAAGATTAGAGTAAACGTTTAAACGATATTACTAAAGATTAGTTTTCTTCGCAATATGTAGAAAATCGGATATCAATAAAATACGTCGTCAAATTATTTTTAAATGAATTATTGGTGCTTTCATAGACAGTATGTTTTGCAAATTATAAATTATTTGTGCTTAGACTTATCTGTATTAAAATTTCAAAATAAACATTATATGGTTAAAAAGTCTGAACAGATGTGATATATGACGAGTGCTGAATGTGTCCGACTCTGGCTCAGCGCCAGCCAAAGCGTGAACGTAGATTTTAATTTAGGAGTTAATAACGTGATGCACTGATCGTTCTAATCACTCTGGTGTGATCGTACACTTCAAAGGGTTAATTGTCAAATGTAAAAATATGTTTTGTGTGTTTTGGAAGCTGCATTCAAATCCATTTGGCTCAAAAATATGAGGGGGGCATGACGCCTCTGCCTACAATCGTAATGCAAATCCAACAATCTAATGCAAAAGTGAAGAAAATGCACACATACACATTTTGAGCTAAATCTTCAATCAATGTTTGACATCAAACACTTTAATAATACTTCTCCAGCAAATCCATCATTGTAGACTGTTGCCTTCCTCAGTCCTAAGGAATTGAAACAGCAGCTAATGAGATGTAAGTACAACAGACACTATCAGGGGCCTCTCAGAGAAGTGTTGCGAGGGTCCTGATGCGTCTGACTCTAGCTGGCGCAGATGCTGAGCTCTACATAAATGGCTTGTCTTGTCTGACTTCCTTACCCACCAAAGTTGAGCAGATTACGGCTGTGTTCACCGCTGCCACCAGGCAAAAGGCATGGGACCATTTCTCAAAAGCGCAGCGCAAGAACATAGACATTTGGCGAAAGCAGTGCGAGGTTGGTATTTTTCCTCCCCTTTTGTCATGCTGACTCTACATCAGGGGTCTCAAACTCTGGGCCAAGATTTCTCATTACAATTCAATTTTTCATTTGGCTGTAATATATTTGAACGGCAAAGTATTGTGCTTATATTTAATACAACTATTGTGAATGTTCAACTTCCCCCGAAGGAGAACACCACCTGGCTAGTAGTAGTTTGAGACCCCTGCTCTACATGGTACACTGACACGGCAGCTGTTTATATGGCAGTGTATCTTGTGGCTTTTCATTGTACAGACTTGTGGGCCCTCACACAGCAAACATCCCAGTTTTCTAGCCTCTGCTCTTTCGTGCAGCAGAGCTCTCCTTGAAATCGCCACCTAGACAGAACCTCCATTGCTGCCATGGCAACAGATACTGGCAGGATTATAATGATGCTCATCAGTGATTAGCCTGAATTAATCGTTAATAACTCATCCAATTTGAATTAGGTCTTTATGAGGAAGGAAAAGGGAGGTGCATGTTAACCTACATTGTGCCATTATGAATCGATCCTTTTAAACCCCTGAATTCTCTGGAATGCACAATATGGAATTTCCATATTAATAATATGGAACATCACCAGTATGCAAAATTCATGTTAGTGCAAATAGAATACTCAATGAACCTTGAAACATACAAATCCCTCACTGGTGATAGACTCCAGCTGCAGTCTTTCCTCCAGCCATCTGACTTTTTCCGTGACTGTATATCATGAGCAGTGATGTGAGGACCAAAAGCTAATCCTAGAAATACACTGACTGTATTGATTAATTGCTTTGAGTCAAGTCTATGAAAGGATTCCATTTCAGTTCACAGTCGCCAAGAGGTAAGACATCAGTGACGCGGCAGAGTCTTTGGTGCTGTGAGAGGTGAAAGCCAGTTGATATGCCACCCCTGTGAAGAGATCTGTTGTTGATTTTTTATAAAAAATAATGCAGCACTGTTTGTAGAGTTAAGGCCCGTTCACTCCAAGGAAGCGATAACAATAAAAATGGCTCAAAAAATTGCTCTAAATGTATATTAGAGTTCACACTACAACTATAATGATAACAATATTGTTAGAATCACTTTCAGAATATTTTTTTTCCTGCTGATGAATGACAAAAACATTGACAGCCAATCAGAATCCATCCTGCTTTATAGAGCTCAAGCATTTAAAGTGGCAGATGGCAAAACTGCAGCACATGCTTATAATAAACAGAATGATATCGTGCGTTGACGTGGATGCTAATGTAGTTATCGTTATAGTTTTTCTTATAGTAATCGCTCTTGGTTGTGAATGAGACTTTAGACAATGTTTAAACATTGCAAAAAGTCTTAAAAAATCATAGAAATTAAGAAGTAATGGGAAAATGCTATATATTTTAAAGTTTTAAAGGGTTTATGAACTGAGAATTCGGTCTTTTGACAGTTAAGAGGTCGTTATACTATAAAAATATCCTGTAAGTTTCAAAACTCAAAACTTCCTCCTTATTCCAAAAACTGCTTTTATTGAAACCAAGGCCAGAAAACGTCAGGATCTAAAAAGTGGGGATGTCACAGGGCAGCGAAAGACCGCCTTTACAGAAGAATATCAAAGCCTACATCTACATCACCGCATCTTTGACGCCGCCCACTGGTGCGTTAGTGAATAGTGACATGAAAACGAGAAAAGATCGACACAGGATCAATACTATTACCTTCCAAAGGATCCTAATGCTAGGAAAGTGTTTTTTTTTTGTTTGTTTGTTTGTTTTAACAGTGTGAATGTCTCAGCAGTGCATTATTTGTTTGTATTCCGTGCATTTCTCTGTGGATTATTTGGTAAATCAGTCGCAATTTCGACGCAGGCTTTGCAAACTGACTTTTACGATATGGATCTGCCAGCAATGCCATAAACATGTAAGTAACCATGTTTATTCTAATGCCTGATCTGTGATCAGTGATTTCTGGTGTGTAATTTTTCAAGTTCAGACAGATTATCTTTCTCTCAAAATCATTCAATACTGGTTATGCATCAGTAAAACATGCCAGTGACTAAACGATCAACTTCACATCATTTCTCTTTGTAGGATGAAAATAATCTTATTTAAACTGTGATTAGATTATATACAGAAAGCGATCAAAGAATGCACCCTTTCCAAATCTGTCAATCACACAGCGCTAGTTTATCTAGACACTTGTCAAAACTCCCGTTATGTAATCAATGACGCAGTTACACTGCACAACGAAGCTCTACTGTATTTACATCGTTTGCATTGTTATTTGGTGAAAGCATTCATGAGAGTGCAGAAATTGCGTTGCAATGATGAGATCACTTCATTCACGCGATCAACAGACTGTCTGGACAGATCCGGCTCACATCTGGGCCGTGTGGAATTCACATGTACCAGATGTGGGCCGAATCTGGGCCGACACTATGTTGTTGTCTAGGCGATCACAGACATGTTGAGCTCAATGTGATCTCATCATTGCAACTCGATTTCTGCACACTAACGAATGCTTTCATCATAACTAACAGTGCAAACCATGGTGCAAACACAATGTAAATAAGAGATTCTTTGATTACGAAGATTTGGCCGCAAGTCAAGAACTTGCGCTGTTCGATTGACAGCTTCATCGATTGCAAAGGGAGCTTTCTTTGATCACTTTCTATACATAATTTAATCTCAGTTTAAATAACAGATTATTTTCATCCTATTAAGAGAAACAAGTTGACCATTTAGTCACTGGTTTGATTTACTGACACATGAATCATTACATATCAGAAATCACTGGTCACAGATCAGGCATTATAAGGAATACACTTACTTACATGTTGTCGCATTACTGTCGAGTCTATATCGTAAAAGTCTGTTTGCAAAGCCTGCGCTGAAATTGTGACTTATTTACCACCGCGAAATGTACCGAATACATATAAATAATGCTCAACTGAGACATTCACATTGTTGAAAATAAATAAAATAACCACATTCCTAGCATTAGAATCATTTGGAAGGTAATGTTGTTTTTAGTCGAATGATCCTGCTCTTCTCTCCTCATCATCTCACTAACACACCAGTGGGCGGGGCCAACATTGCGATGATTTCTTCTGCAGAGGCGGTCTTTCACCAATCTATTACATCATAAATAGGCACATTCCAGGACGACTTTCGCTGGGCTTGGTAACAATAAAAGCTGTTTTTGGACTAACAAGGAAGTTTTCAGTTCTGAAACATACAGGATATACCTATAGTATGATGACCTCTTATATGTTAAAAGGAAAATTAGATTTCTCAGTTCATGACCCCTTTAAAGTGTATTAAAGTTATTGCCCATGACAAAAGATCCCATTCATTAAATTAAGTGTGAATTTACCATAAAATAGCATATCTTTCAGCTAAATTTAAACAGAAACACAATTATGAATCACATGAAATATGTGACATGAAAAACATACATAAAGTTACATACAAAAACGTACTAAGCATATGCTTACATACCAAAAAATAAACCATTGTTTTGGCCAACAGAAATCTTAATTTATAAAAAATAAAATTTTGATGTGTAATTCATAAAAATAAAGTTTATATTTGGTTTTATTGTGTTTACTCAACAGCTTTTATAAAATATATGATATTTGGACTCAAAACCTTATTGTTACTGAGATATAGGCCTTGTGACAGTGTCCCAGTCTGACAACCAGTCTCAGTCTCGCCTATTTTGTTGGCTAGAAGTTGCTTTTTGTGAATGCAGTCTATAAAAAAAAGGAATTTTAAAAAGCTTACATGTGTTTTCCCCGAATGACTATAAAATGCTATTGGAAAAGTCTTGGAAATTCATTGGTCAAAAGCTGCGGGAACCCTGTAAAATAGTATTGTGAGAAATATGATCAGAAACAATCCAGAACTCCCACTTCTATTCCTCTGATACTACTGCTTTCAAGAAACAGATAAAAGTTCAAGCGACAGTGCTAGAATAAAATGTATTCAATCACAGATAAAGTAAAGCTCAAACACACTACCTTTTATAGAGCAGATCTGCAGGATTTCACAGTGGTGGCATTAAACGTCCTTTGTGCTGATCCCTATAATGGCTATCAGAGGATCAGTGGGCTTGGAAGTTTGTGTAATGTGATTTTTACGCTCCATTTTCAGACCTAGACAAATGAACTTTCACTATTGCTCGGCACTGAGACGGCAGAGCCTCGGTTTTCCCTCTGGGTTGTATTTTATGGTTAAGGAATCAATCACCAGAGCCTGTGGTTGCCAAATCATTGCCTGGTTTTTCATCCGATCAAAATTTTCCAGGTTAAATCAGAGTAGAATTGCAGAAAAAACATTTCATTGGTATGTGTGATTTTCATACGTTACTGCCACATTTATACAGCAAATGAAGCTATAAAGTGTGTCCTTGTAGAATTACTGCAGAGGAAATGTTAATGTGTGCAAAATGTAATCTTTAATCATTCAAGGTCTCAGACAGAAGCCAGTAATGGGATGTGTGTGTGTGTGTGTGTGTGCGTGTGTGTGCATGTGTGTGCGTGCCTGTGTGTGCATGTGTGTGTGTTCGCTTGATTTCTGTATTGTGCTCCATTAGGAGCTGAGAAATGCTCACAGTGAAGAGATCATGGGAATACGAAGAGAAGAGGAAATGGAAATGTCAGATGAAGACTTGGAGGAAAACCCCTGCAAAAAGATCAGAATGGAGGACACTGGTAGGCCTGTGATCAGCCGCTGATTTTCATAATCATGATTCATTATAGGATGGGGACTGACTGTGCCTAAAAAAACCCTAGACCTAATGGCCTAACATCTAGAGCTGTTTTACAAAGCAAATGCAGTGCAATTAAACCGATCAATAAATCGATAGTAAAGGTAACTGGTGAATAAGAAGAATGTGTAATGCAGTGCCATAGAGAGCTTTGTTCAGCACCCACATAATTACATTTCATTTTAGGGCTCAACAATATGGATTTTTTCTGCTTGGCCAATAGTTTAGATTTTTACTTGCTTTTCACTTGCCGACAAAAAATAAACACACACATAATGTTCAAAAGTTTAGGATCGGTAAGATTTTTTAAACGTTTAGTAGGTCTTTTATGCTCACCAAGGCTGCATTTATTTGATCAAAAACAGTTAAATGTTATGCAATAAAAATATTATTACAATTTAAAATGTAATTTATTCCTGTGACGACAAAGCTGAGTTTTCAGCATCATTACTCCAGTCTTCAGTGTCACATGATCCTTTATTCTAATTCAGTTCTGATTTCCTGCTCAAGAAATTATTACTATTATTATTAGTCTAAAATTGTTGTGCTGCTTAATGGAAGTGTTTTTTTAGGATGATGAATACAAAGTAAAAAAAAAAAAAAAACAGCATTTATTTGAAATAGAAATGTCACATTATAACATAAATGCTTTTATTGTTATTTTTGATAAATTGTATGCATCCTTGCTGAATAGAATTATCATATCTTTCACAAAAAAAAACTTACTGAACCCAATTACATTCATAATTAAATAATAGTTTGTGAAAAATACAAATAAAAATGTATTATTATTATTTATAAACATTGTATTTTTCCCACCACCTTTCAATGATGGAAAAAGATGGAATATGGTGCAAAACTTATTTGTTTATACATTTTCTAACTCTATGAAGCAGTGAAGCAGTCGACTAGAGTAAATATGCAAAATGATAACACTTTACAATACACTTTATATAGTGTTAAAATGTCCAAGAGGACCAGTCTTGCTCTCTCACTACATCTGATCATGTACATGTGTTTTAATGCTTTGAAAATGAAAACATGGTTTGCTGTAATAATTCCTTGATTCAATGGAAAAAAATAAACACAATCACCCTTGTTAGTCTCTAATCAAATCAGCTCTGCTGTGACCACTTGTATATTTAATAGGTTTATTCAAACGGAGTGATCACATCCTTTAGATAACCTTGAGTACAACAGCATTTGTGCCGAGATATCAACTTGAGTGATTACACTCTCCTTCCTGCGTGTATCCCACACCAAATCTGATTATGAATGATATTGCTTCAGCAGAGAACGGCGGCAGAAAGTGTCAGGGGATTCTGAGCTCAGCGATATTTCATGACCTGTCACAGCACACTAGCTCTGGCTCAATAAAAGAAGTATTTTCGGTGGCAGGATGGAATATCTAATAGTTGAGATTATCTGTTGACACAGCAGAGACTCAGCACAGTGACCAAGTTGTTATGCAAACTTCACCATCAATTTCAGCTATGAATCATAACACTTCCTCTAAAGCCTGCCACGTATTTATGCTGATTCAACCAGACGGATTGATGTTAGAACTTGTCTTATATGCTCCATGTTAGATTAAGTAAGAGATCATATGTTGCCACATGCTAGAAGAGAAAGGTAGAATCATAGTTTTTTATATACATGCATATATATTCTGAAGGTTTTTACTGATGTGTTTGTTCATTTGCCAGATTTATTCCTAAAAACATGGTGATTATTTTTTCTGGTTGTGGACAGTTTTTTTCTTATTTATGGAGTAATAAAGAAATATAAAAAATCCCTCTGTAAAAACGAATACGTCAACAAAATGATCAAGAATGTTCTGGAAATATATGTAAATTAGTGCATATTTAATTACATAATTAATTACATTTGCATACTTGTCAGAAAACATTTAATACAAAAAAAAAAATTCCTTCAGCTTTGGAAGTATAATAATATCCAGTTAATTTAGTTTTACACTTTTCTCCTGAAGTGTCTTGCCTTAAAGTCACCATGAAATCAAAATCGACAATTCTTGTTGCAGGATTTGTTATAACATCATTTTTTTTTTACATTTTCATTAATGTGTCCTTGTAATCTTTTATCAAAATAACATCCCCTCCCTTCTTTTCTCTGATGATGTGTTTACTGGCGTGAGGGCGGGGCAACCTGTCACTCACATGAGATCGACCAATTGCAAACCACAACAATCTTAACGATCCAATCAATTGCTCACTGACAAAATCAAGTCTCGTTCTGCATTTTTTCCTGTCCGAGAAGCCGTTTCATTTGGATATACGTCACAATAGAGAAGAAAAGACTATCGCAACATCCATTTCATGCTGTCTTTAAGGTGGTAAAGATGGTCGACTAGTTTAAGCTAGGTTATGGAACACAGTTAATCAGCTCAATCAGGTCAAAGTGATCTACTACAGTAGGTCTACCAGGCACAAAAGTGTGAATTCTCCCCATCTGTAAATTGAAAGCTGTAAATTGAAAACCTTCTTCCAAGCTCACTTCCGGTCTCTCTTCCTTCCTGTCCGAGTGCAGTGCTGTCCGCGCAGTCGTGCGCTCTGCGAGAGGAGAACGACAGTCTGCGCTGGCAGCTGGACGCCTACAGGAACGAGGTAGAGCTGCTGAAGAAGGAGCAGGGCAAGGCGTACCGTACCGAGGAGGACCACACGCAAGAACAGCAGCTGCACTTCCTGCAACACACCATGCAGAACATGCAGCAGGTAATACACACATCAGCTGCACTTTTAGGGTTCAGTCTCAGTCCCGCGTCCCGCTTCAGTACATTCAAAAGCTTAGGGGTCGAAAATAAGTTTTTTGTTTTTCAAAAAAATCCCCTTATGTTCACCAAGGCTGCATTTATTTGATCAAAAACATTCAAAACAGTAATATTGTGAATTGCAATTACAATTTTAAATAACTATTTTCAATTTTAATATACAGTACAGTAGTCAACATTTGAAGTGGATCAAAAAAGTCGTCCTAAGACAAGAACAGGTATTGTTCAAAATTCATGTATAGCTTTGATCGAAGGTTTTGATCCACTTGAGATGTTGACTACTGCATTTTAAAAGACTGAATTTGCAGCAGTTTCAAGATTTTTTTATTATTATCAATGTTGAAAATAGTTGTGCTGCTCAACATTTTTGTGCCAACCATGATAGAGTTTTGACATCTTTGATAGAAAAATCAAAAGAACAGTATTTATTCGAAATAGAAATCTTCTGTAACATTATAAATGTCTTGCTGATGCGTGTCTCAGCGGGTGTGTGTTAACAGCCTCAGCGACTCATCTTCCTGCTGACACTGTTAATAGCATGTTTGATATTATTGTTATTGTCCAGTCATTAAGCTCATGAATCATGGAGTGACCAATTAGATCACACTAAAGAACAGGTCAGCCATTATCCTGCTTTAAACCTTTTCTTTATGTCGTTACTTAACCCTGTAAAGCCTGACGTGAAATAATAGTCCGAATATATAAGTGTGCGTGTGTGTGTGTGTGTGTGTGTGTGTGTGTGGAACAGCAGTTATTCAACCTCTAGGTTAAAAAAAAAATATATATATATATATCATATCATATATCATAATATATGAGCCAAAATAACCATATATATATATAAAAACATAAAACATAACATAAAAAACACTGGTAAAGTTATGGGACTTGTTTGTCCCATGTCTGATGAATCTGCAAAGTAGCATCTTACACTGTCCACTCAGTTGATGTCAGCAAAAAAGATCACATCATCACAGCTGAGATTAAAGACACTCCTACATAGTGAAACACATTTGACACATTCAAACATACTCAAAACATCAGTTATGCGTAAGTGTTCAGCATGCTCACACCACGTCAGCGCTCCATCTGGAACACAAACACTCACACCTCCGTTAATTAGCTGTCAAATCAGCTTAAATAATGATTGGACACAGTGTTCTTCATGACGCAGGCTGTCATCGTGCTGCCATTAATGCACTGGTGAGCTCTCTATCTCTGTCTCTCTCTCTCGCTCACTATCATTTTACATTGTGCAGTTGCGTTAAAGGCTTTTATGTTCAAGATCAATAGTAATGGAAGAAATGAGTATCCTTTTTGTTGAAAGAGAAAAATAATATTCAGATTTATATAGAGTGCAGTGGACTGTCATCATTTAATTTAAAACTTTTTTTTAATTTTAAAGTTATTTATTTCGTCTGTGATCACATGTACAGTATACTAGTGTTCAGAGTCAGTAAGATTTTTTGGTAACACTTTACAATAAGATTCCCTTAGTTAACATGAACTAAGAATGAACAATACTTCTACAGCATTAATTAATCTTAATTAATCTTAATTTCAACATTTACTAATACATTATCAAAATCAAAGGTTGTCTTTGTTAACATTAGTTAATGCCACGTGAACTAACATGAACAAACAATGAATAGCTGGATTTTTACAAATAACATTAACAAAGATTAATAAATACTGTAACAAATGTATTGCTCATTGTTAGTTCATGTTAGTTAATACATTAACTAATGTTAACTAAAGAACCTCATTGTAAAGTGTTTTATCCATTAATCATCCATTAAATTGATCAAAAGTGACATTGAAGATTTTTACATTGATATAAAAAATATACATTCAACTTTGAGTTTTTATTCATTCAGGAATCCTGAAAGAAATCATGTTTTGCACAGAAATATTGAGCAGCACAACTGTTTTCAACATTGTTAATAATACATTTTTCTTCAGCAGCAAATCATCATATTAAAAATATTGCTGAAGGATCATGTGATATTATGCAGAAAGTTCAGCTTGCCATCACAGGAATAAAACGTCTCGGTTACGTATGGTAACCCTCGTTCCCCGAGGAGGGAATGGAGGCATATGTCATAACTGACTCCGTTTCCGTTCCCTCCTCGGGGAACGAGGGTTACCATACGTAACCGAGGCGTTCCCCTTCGTCAGTTCACTATTACGTACGTCATAACTGATGAAATGGGGATATCTACCAACACGCCACTGCTGCTGGCCCTTCTAGCGCTCCTCTTGAGTCTCCTGGCCTGACTGCAGTGTTGGGCAGAAAGTAGGGGCTCTAAGCAGAGAAGGTCAGTCACTGCTGTTCCGCAAGACCCACTCAGTTTGACTTATTGGATAATGCTGGGAAAGCGTGCCCTTGGAGAAGGGGACGCTGCGGAGGCTATAGAATCTAGCGAACGTGTTGGGTGTCGCCCAGCCCGCAGCTCTACATTTATCTGTCAGCGAGGCACCTTGAGCCCGCGACCTGGAGGAAGCAAAACTTCTAGTTAGAGTGTGCTCGCAACCCGAACGGACAAGGCATATCTTGGGACTGGTACGCCAAGACAATAGCATCCACTATCCAGTGGGCTAACCTCTGCTTGGAGACAGCCTTTCCCTTCTGCTGGCCTCCATAACAGACAAAGAGCTGATCTGGTGTCCTAAAGCTTTGCGTTCTGTCCACTTATAACCGCAAGGAGCAGACGGGATATAGAAAAGCCAGGCTGGGTCTGCCTCCTCCGAAAGCAGAGCTTGCAGGTTCACTACCTGGTCCCTGAAGGGAGTGGTAGGAACCTTGGGCACGTATCCAGGCCGGGGTCTCAGGACAATGAGAGTCACAGTGCTGTCCGTACGCCCCCACCCAAGTTCACGGGCACCCAACTCTGTGGGGAGTTGCAATGCCCCTGAACTTGGGTGGGCGCCGGGTGAACTGAATCACATAGCCGAGTCTGATGGTACGGACAAGCCAGCGAGACGGGCTGGGAAGTGCTAGCCAGACTCCCAGACACCGTGCAAGCAGGACCAACGGGACCACAGACGTACCCGGGGTGGGGCAGCGAGGTGGAACACTGGGACTCGGCTCGGGTGTGAGACCAGTAATCCCATCCGAAAGCTGCCAGGCATGCGAGACAGCGAACGTGGCCGTCAAACTCGATGGCACACGGCACACTGAGCGCTCAAGCCCTCATGAGAAAGGCAAGACGAACAACGTGCCGACGTGGTAATGCTCTCATGACAGAGCATAAACCACCCATGAACGCAGTCTCAGCATGTTTGCAGTGTACTAGAGGAGTGAGGGGCCCAAGGAGGTGGTCTCGTCGGGAAATGCTCACAGTAATCCTCAGATCACCAGTGCTATTAGCCAAAGTAGCCCTTTTCTGGTGCCCACCAGAAGAGGAACTAAATAACTTTATCGTACGATACGTCCCCATTGGTGGACTAGAGGTACAAGGGAACAGTAAAGCCCCTCCTGTGGTGAAAATCTAATTTTTTACTGTTGTTTATATGCCTATGTGGTGTTTTAAACATGCTTTAAAATGAACCATGTGCAAATTCATAAGTCAACACATTGCTGAGTATTTTCTCCTTAAAACTGCAGTTAACCAAAGACAGTCTCAAAATCGCTGGTGTTTCTGATGTCACAAACTACCTTGTAACCAATCATGTCAACGTGTGACAAGTGGATCTCTGAGCTGGTGTGCATTCAAGATATTTTTGAAATTCCACTTTTAAAATTCCATTATTATCTTTTTATTTTCAATACATGCTACAAAAAGCTGACCGCATGACCTTTTAAACAGGCACAAAGGTCTGACTCAGTCAACCTCCCTAACTCACCGCACCGCTTTTTATTATCTTCATTGTATGCCGTTCAATAATGTTTATGTGGATTTTGTTTATGAGGGCACCATGCAGCCCCACACGCTGCTCATTGTTCCAGCCATCTGCTTTCTGTTGCTCACGATGCTGTTTGTCTCCACAGCAACTGCTTCGGCTCCAGGAAGAGCTGAAAGGGAAGGAGCTGGAGCTGGAACAGGCCAGAGATGAGCAGCGCTACCTAGAGGGAGAGGTCCTCAGCCTCAGGGAAAAGGTTGGACAGACTTATTGGCCATTTTGCTGAATAATCTGAATTTTCCATATACATACAGTAATAGTGTTAATGGGATGGGGGGGGGGGTCTACTTTGAAGCTGCAGCTACTCAAGCTGTACCCTTGTAATGTACCCTTTTAGCTACACTACAAGCTTATTATCTTGTAAGACTTTATTGTTTTACTATCAGAACAGTTATATGGCAGAAAACAATGAGGATTCCAATTATGGTGACATCATTTTACCACATTTATTTCCACTAAAGCCATCATTTACTCTATATAACGATGAGTTCTCGTGGTGAACTGGAAATGTCTACGAGGCAAACTGCGCCGTTTGTCAGAGATGGTTTAAACTCGGTACAATGGGCATCAAGACAGTGGAAACACACACCCAAAGTGGGAAGCACACAGCGAGAGCCTGACACAGTAGAAAGGTGAAAAAAAAAACCTGAAAGAGGTGCTATCTGACTAGAGAAAATGGATAAAAAAAAGGCTGTTGTCTTTTAGGGATGTGCCCAAAGCCGAAAACCATGTTCAGAAAGGAAAAAACGCGTACTACGGTGCCCCTAAAGGGACATGGTGGTAAAAAAATAAAAATAAATCCAATACTTTTGTGTTCTCTCGCAATTGTATAGTTGGGTAGCCTAATTATATTATATTGTATATAATTTGTGGAGCCGCTATCAATATGTGGGGTGTTGAAATCGCTTTTGAATGCAAACTCGTTTTTTACTTCACTTTCGAATATTCGTTCATTCATATTTAAATTTCATATAAGATGGTATTAAAAATGTCTTTAAAAAGGTCTGTTTTGGCAACAAAAAAAAAGTTTACATCAATCTTTATGACAATTTCTAATGAAATATTGTTCAACCAACAAACTTCACTGTGTTAATGGAACTTAATAATTTAGATTATGCCAACAACAAATCAAATTCTTCCTACTAATTTAAACATAATTGAGCAGTGGCCCTGCTGGCCTGGAACTAATTAATCTTATTTATTTCAGTTCAAATCAACAGCTAGCATAGCACGTGTTCAGATTGTATTACAATAGTATGTAGAACAGCTTTACAAAAAAGAAGACGTGAAATATTGTTCAGACATTTGGAACTTTTAATTTGCCTTTGACTTTTACATGACCCATCTAAATTCACTTAATTACTAAGGAAGCTTGGTTCTGACACTGAATAAAAACCAAAAAGGTAATTGTGATTTTTTTTTATCTCACAGTTCTGACTTTTTTTCTCAGAATTGCAAGATATAAACTCACAATTGCAAGTTATAAAATCTGAATTGTGGGATATAAACTCTAAAGAATTGGGAGTTTATAGAAAAAAAGGTCAGAACTGGGAAATAAAAAGACACAATTACCTTTTATATATATATATATACACTCACCTAAAGGATTATTAGGAACACCATACTAATACTGTGTTTGACCCCCTTTCGCCTTCAGAACTGCCTTAATTCTACGTGGCATTGATTCAACAAGGTGCTGAAAGCATTCTTTAGAAATGTTGGCCCATATTGATAGGATAGCATCTTGCAGTTGATGGAGATTTGTGGGATGCACATCCAGGGCACGAAGCTCCCGTTCCACCACATCCCAAAGATGCTCTATTGGGTTGAGATCTGGTGACTGTGGGGGCCATTTTAGTACAGTGAACTCATTGTCATATTTAAGAAACCAATTTGAAATGATTCGAGCTTTGTGACATGTTGCATTATCCTGCTGGAAGTAGCCATCAGAGGATGGGTACATGGTGGTCATAAAGGGATGGACATGGTCAGAAACAATGCTCAGGTAGGCCGTGGCATTTAAACGATGCCCAATTGGCACTAAGGGGCCTAAAGTGTGCCAAGAAAACATCCCCCACACCATTACACCACCACCACCAGCCTGCACAGTGGTAACAAGGCATGATGGATCCATGTTCTCATTCTGTGTACGCCAAATTCTGACTCTACCATCTGAATGTCTCAACAGAAATCGAGACTCATCAGACCAGGCAACATTTTTCCAGTCTTCAACTGTCCAATTTTGGTGAGCTCGTGCAAATTGTAGCCTCTTTTTCCTATCTGTAGTGGAGATGAGTGGTACCCGGTGGGGTCTTCTGCTTTTGTAGCCCATCCGCCTCATGGTTGTGCGTGTTGTGGCTTCACAAATGCTTTGCTGCATACCTCGGTTGTAACGAGTGGTTATTTCAGTCAAAGTTGCTCTTCTATCAGCTTGAATCAGTCGGCCCATTCTCCTCTGACCTCTAGCATCAACAAGGCATTTTCGCCCACAGGACTGCCGCATACTGGATGTTTTTCCCTTTTCACACCATTCTTTGTAAACCCTAGAAATGGTTGTGCGTGAAAATCCCAGTAACTGAGCAGATTGTGAAATACTCAGATCGGCCCGTCTGGCACCAACAACCATGCCACGCTCAAAATTGCTTAAATCACCTTTCTTTCCCATTCTGACATTCAGTTTGGAGTTCAGGAGATTGTCTTGACCAGGACCACACCTCTAAATGCATTGAAGCAACTGCCATGTGATTGGTTGATTAGATAATTGCATTAATGAGAAATTGAACAGGTGTTCCTAATAATCCTTTAGGTGAGTGTATATATATATATATATATATATACATATATATATATATTTTTTTTTTATTATTATTATTATGTGGCACAAACAAGCTTTCATATCTCACTGCTTCATTTGAAAGAAATAGTAAAACTGCATAAAACTTTGCGTGCAATACATAATTGTGTCTCTACTTTTGTCATTGTCAAAAGTGCGTAACTAACATTCAGTTACTTCTCAGCACTGGTTGGGAGTTAGTTTGTAGAGTGGCACAAAGCCTTAGGTAAGCCATTAAGAGCACTGTTCGCTTCACATATACTGCATTTTGGCAGTGTCTGCCTCCTCGTGTGACAGCGGGAAGCTCTTCAGCCTGGGGTCACTGCCTGTCCTCACTCCCCCTGTGCATGCAACGAGAAACACAACTCAACATGGCAGCAGGAACACAGGGTGCACACACACACACACACACACATACCTGAAAACAGAGAGATGTAAACAACACACGAAAAAGAGCAGGACAGTTTTTCGTCTCAAGATGAATATGTTTTGTCGTGTCTGGGGAAAGGAAAGATAGCGTAGCGTAGCGCTGGAGAGCCGGGTTGTTCTTCATTTCTACACTAGACACGCATAGCCACATATGCCCATGAAAATGATATAGATTCAACACAACACCTGCATGTGCAGAAAACGTGCACAGTGGCCTCGAAAAAGATTCAGCCACACACAAAAGTCGTCCCTAGACGCCATGTGAAATTGTACGTGAATGTAAATCAAGGTTTACTTGTGAAGAAGTACACTTTAGCATATAGTACTTTAAAAAAAAGCAAATATTATGGAAATAATATACTTAAAAATATATTCTTGAGTGTTAATTGCAATGAAATGTAAATGTATTTGTTTACATTTATATAAAATGCAGTTAGCTGAATGTTAGAGTTTCACAGACGAGGCTTTAGCTAGTCTCAGACTTAAATGCACGCTTGAGCTGTTTTAACTGAAAGCAACTTGCACTGTCATTGCCATTGTTTTTTCTCATGATGCACACCCGTAAACAAGTTTTTTTTCTAAGGCACGTTTGTAAAAGCTACTTAAATGTTCTAATTGAACTAAGGCCTAATTCTGACTTAATCTAAGACCTGTCTGTAAAACCAGGCCTATATGTAATTCCATAATTATTTCTGAAATATGGTTAAAGTATATGCCTGAATGTACAGACTGTACATCTCTCACTCGTCTTCATCCATGCCAATTGAAATGTGGTGTCTGCCTTCATTAAAGTCTATAGAGATGTTGTCAGTGAGGACAGATGATCTGTTGCTGAACAGCACAACATGATACCTTATCATTGGTGCCAGTATAGTGGTTTGCCTAGGCGCAGGGAATAATGACCAGCCTTGTTTACTCCATTTTCCCAACAGCAGACATTGGTTTGCATGAATGTTATTTGACTGAGATAATAGGAACATCAATAGTTGTGGAGGTCCTGTGGAGCCCATACGGTATAAACGCTCCTAACCAAACCGGCTAGCAGATGGGAGACGTGTGTACAGTATTTTTAGAACCAGAGGGGGCTTGCTTCCATATCCCATAAATAACAAACTGCTGTGAACTTCTAGAGACACCCTGGCTGTAATGTATGGAATCACAAATGTGTTTCATTACGCCATTTCTCACAAGCATCCATTAAAAATGTAGTATCAACTTGGCACACTAAAGGTCAGTCTGAAATTTCCCAGATGTAACATCAGCTTCCATCCACCTAAGTTTATTTTGTTGCATAAAGTAAAATTGCTGGATGGAAACGCCAAGATGCACATAGATTCTAAAAATGCACATGAAAAATATATGCGATCATTTGAGTCTAAAAAAAAAAAAGATCCGATAAGACGACATTCACAAACACCTTTACTGAAATAATTCCTCGATGCTCATCAAAAAAGTCATGTGACTGTGCAATGGGACAGCATAACTGGACAAACCAGTGGACCGATCTCATTGCACAGCGTTTTAAATGCTGTTTTGGCCATTCTGAAATGCCTGAACAAAGTCTTTTGTCAAAGGTGTTCCTCCAAGAACTGTCTTACATGACTGCGTTCCATGACTGCATATACAGTGGCTTCTGCTACTTCTTAGTGATATTTAGTGGCAGTTTATCAAGAAGTGATGATTTTGTTCTCTTCGACTCACTGGATGGAACTGGATACTTTATTCGCAAAGTTTTATGCAATATTTACATTTTGAGCATAAGTTAAATTCGCAACTTTGGATGGAAACATAGTTGCTGTCTGCAAAGCTCTTTCACAGCTGGATTTCAAAACATTATTGGGTCTGAAAATAAGTATTTCTTTTTTTTCTTGACAGCTGTTGAATGCCATGGAATCAGTAGACTTGATGAACCACAACTCTGAAGGCCTTGAAAAAGTAAGTCACCCAGCGTCCTTCTGATGGTCACCAGTGAAGTTAGTCTGCAATACCAGACACTTAAAAAAAAAAGGCATGTGAAGCGCTAACATTGCGGCATCCCTTTATTTCTCTTCACACCATGAGTTCTCTGGCAGGAGTTAATTTTAGCCTACTGATCTGTGTGTTCAGTGAGTGAAAGGCCTCCCTCTGCTTTTCAGCACAGTTCTGCCGAGAGTGTCAGATACAGTGTCAGAAATTAATGTTTTAGTAAGGCGTAATATTATATCCAAAGAAAAACACTAAATTTGAATGAATAAATCAGAATAAGTTTGCAATTGAAGAAGGAGTTTTGGAGTCTTTCCTTCACATCCAGTTTCACATCCAGAATATCTTTTTTTCTTTTCATTAAAAAACACTTCATACTAGATACACTAATTATTCAGTTGCATTTCTGTCACTTCAAGGGCGTTTTCACACCCCATTCGTTTGGAGCGTTTGATTCAGAAGCTGGTATGTTTTCTTTCTCCCTTAGTTCAGGTCAAGTTAATATACAGTATATGAATACAGCAATCACATTCACACCAAAAAGTGGTCTTGTCAACTTTGTAACAGACAATGTTATTACGGCTGAGCAATCCAAAGAACCAACCGATATCCCAATCGATTCCTAGCAATGAGATAAAGACATTATATTAACATGGATAACAACCATGAGTGTATCTGATCTTTGGAGACCAAATGTGTGGGTCAGCACAGCTGTTCCATATCAAAACATGCATATGAATTCAAAAAGGTAAAAAAATATTATAATCTCTATCACGTATTTACACATGGTATCACACCTAAATGTGAAGTAAACAGATATATGATATTTGTTATCTATATCATAGATCAGTGTTTCCACCTTAATTCAAATCTACATGCCCATTCCAACTTCACAACTTGTGTGCATCTAGAATTCTAGAGTTATCCACTCATAAATATGACTTCGCTAAGTCAATCAGTCTCTGAATTCCGTTTTGAATTATTTACTTGTGAAAACAATCTGAACCCACGTTTTAAAAATGTAGTTTGATAACAAAGAAACTGTAGGTCTGCTTGGTTAATTTTTGACTTGGGTCTGCAACCCCCATGCTCTGAAAAAGGCATGGAAGTGCTCTATAATCCCACTGGAGTGATGCACTTTCTGGAAATAAAGCAATGTTCTCTCTGAGGACATACATGTACATATTGTGAAGTTTTCTTTGAAAAGTTACTGAACTGGAATTTTCCATAGGTCATACAGTATATGGCTTTAGACACATGCGATATGCACTGCTGCCTCCATTTACAGTTTGTCCCTGAGGGTGTCCAAAAATGCACTGTTCAAGGACGTTTGCTATCATTTTTATTCAACCTCTATGTGACTTAACGGCCAGCCATCTTGGGCAGAATCTTGGAAGAAGAGCCTCTAAATGTCAATAGGTATTGATTTCTCTAAACACAGCAGAATGCAGTGCATTTTCAGTAAAGATTAGCAGACAAACCGACCAACTCAACAGTTTGCATGATCCCATCACTCTTTTATCTGCTTTGTGGAGGTTACACTGCATGAGATAAAGATATATATTATAAATATTAAAAAGGTTTTTTATTTTCTTTGTATGTGTGTGTGTACAGGGAGTCAATGGCACGGCAGCACTCTACCAACATCGAGAGAAGAATAACGAGACGGTCATTTGGGGTCCTTTGAGATCAGAGAAAGAGGCTCTCTTGCTCGGTAATTATTCCAACTCCACTTCATGCCGTTTTGATCTATAAAACATCTTGAGCTGTGTGCTGAGGGCCTTGAATACCAGATGGGCTTGGAGGATTGAGTCCTAGCTTAAAAGCACAGGAGGGCGAGCAGGTGCAGGAGCAGCCAAGCAGTTGAAATGCAAGGCTGTTCGACCCATGTTTGAACCGATACGATAACAATGACTAAGAAAAGGTGAGGGATGAGAGGCCGGACACTCCAGAAACACCTCAGTCTCTCTGTCATGTTTTTGGAAGATGATCCGTAGGAGGAGCTCAGGGGAGCTGTTCTTCTTTTTGCCAGTTGCTTCATTGGCTCTAGCCCAGAGAAGACCACACAGCCTTCGCTCTATCTAATGGCTACACAACACCGCCGCTCGCAAAGAGGACACATATACTGCATTGATGGAGTAGGGAACGTCAGCCAGGCTCTGAGGCCCTGAGCCAGAACGGCAGAAAACCCAGACTCATTTGAGCAGAACAAAGTGAAGGGACGGGCTGAAGAAAACAAATTGTTTAGATCTCCAGGCGCTTTAGTACTAGACTGTTAGCTCTGAAGAGGATGTCTAATGCAGTCATTGGATTAGCTTGCACTGTAAACATAATTTTGTATAAGCTTCCGCTGTTAGGCCATTCAAATGAGTTTGTTTGGTTAGATTTCTCGCACGAGCATGCGAAAACAGAGATGTTTATCTCGGTAAGCACGGCGCACTGTAGCAGAACAGAGACGTATGGTGCCGGCTCAGCTGTTCTGCATTGAATTTTAAAATCGAAACGGACATCTTGAGACTCCCCTTCCCTCCCCAAGTGTGGCTCTGTGAAAGTAGGTCTTGCGGAGGGAATTGAATGAGATTCATTCGTAATTGGCGGCGTTACGGCATATAAATCAAGGAAATAAATATTGGCTCGGGCCTTTCAGGCAAGGCATTATATGCTGTGCCTCTGCATCGGTGCTTTACCTTTTGCAGGACCTCTCTAAAGTAATCAGCTTAAGTGGGGGAGGAACGGGGGATTCTGCTTCAGGCGGCATATTTATGACCATGCGGCTACGGGTCTCTTGTCTTACCTACTAGTCAGAGACAACATATGTTCATTCACAAGCTTGTTCTGTTGTCTGTCTCTCTACACAGGAATCATTTCAACCTTCCTCCATGTCCACCCATTTGGAGCCAACATTGAATATCTGTGGTCGTACATCCAGAGACTTGATACAAAGGTGATTATTTGTGTTAATTAGTTCACCCAAAAAAATTCAATTTACTCTCATACTGTTCCAAACACATAAATCTTCAAAACACACATTTTTTATGAAACCTTAGTGGTTTCTGTCCTTTCATTGAAACTCCAGGTAACCAAAACTCCAAAAGGTCAATAATGGTGTTGCAAAACAAATCCATATAAATCAAGCGATGTAACAAAAGTATTGTGAAGCGATATGATCGCTTTATATGGTGAACAGACTTAAAGGGGCTATATGCAACTTTTTCCCCAAAATAAACGTAACAATAGCCTTTTTATTTGACCATGTATGACTCAAACATCTCCTGATGAGCATACTGACACCTTGTCAGCTCACAGTGGGTGCACCTATAAGCCTGTATCCTATTTTTCCTATTTTCTGTCGGGTCGGATTTTTCGCGCGCTGTCTCCGGATGTGACGTCAAGCAACGTTCATGTTAAACGTTTCAGATCACTCTGCCACCACCACTAGTCAGCAAACAAACTTAGTTTCTCAAACAATATATGTATTTGACTGTTCTTACCTCTGTAAACATAATGTTGACTTCTTTGCAGCGGATGACTTGTGAAGTGTGCACGTACGAGAGCGAGCAGAAAGGAAGAGCAGTTCCGGTTTTTGGCCACAGGTGTCAGTCGCGAGTTTAAATTTCAGAAAAAAGCATATAGCCCCTTTAATTTAGGCTTTTATTCACATATAAACACACATAGGCTACATAGCGCATAACATACTGTAAACACAGAAGCTCACATATGTCACACACTTGAACAAACCTCATTGGTTCTCGCACATCAAGCAAGCACAGTTGAGCTTCCATTTACCATTTGTGATGTGCTCTATATGTGTGTTCAGCATTGTTTAAATGTAAATAAAAGCCTAAATTAAAACTGTTTATCATATAAAGCGACTGTATCTCTTCAGGTTCTATTTAAAAAAAAAAAAACATTTTTTCTAAAATAACTGAAGTCTTGTGGGTTTGGAACATCTTGAGGGTGTTTAAATTCTGACAGTTTTCATTTTTGGGTGAACTATAATTTTAATTCATTTACACATTATGCCAATGTGTGTGCATGCAGGATCAACAAAAGATTAGAAACAATCTCATTTGAGTCAATATATTATATGAGCAATGTGTTCCTTATCTCTTATACCCCATGACATATTAGAGGATGTGTCTGAATTCAGCTATTTGCACCCAGGTAGCCTGGTGGAGCTTGACCCGTCTACAACATAATGCAGATTTCAAACCTGAATTTGAATCACATTTGTGACATTTTCTTTAATCCCACTGCTCTTCCTATTTCTTCCTGTCTACTCTCTCACTGTCTTTATAAAAGCCCCAAAATAATAAAAAGTTCCTATTATAATATACTATTAAAACAGTACTGTATATGTTATTATTCAATTGCATAATATATTTAAGCATTAAGTTGTCCTGTAAATCATATTGAGTAGTTCCAGACAAAAAAAAAATAAATAAATTACCCATTCGTCTGTAATAATATAATAGGTACCACTTTAGTTTAGGCTTCGATTCTCACTATTAACGATTTGGTTATTAGCATGCATATTACTAGGCCAGTCTGTGAAGTAAATTCTATTGACCAAAGTTTTTGAGACCTTTAATTGAAAGAAAAGGAAGCCATTTCATCAGTAAGCCATTTCATGGAGTCTTTAATATGAGATTAGCTGATCTTAGTTTAAATCTTATCTTATCCCAATCTAAATTGTCATTTACTTTAAGAGTACAGAAAAAAGCAGCATTATAAACTGAATAAAAATGTTTATAATCTCTGTCTAAAAAATTAGCAGCACAGTATGACTAACTGTTTGCAGGAAGCAAATGACAAATATACTGACAAACACATTAGTGCGTTTGATTAATTTCTAAGCAAGCATAGGCGAGGGAACAATGGGCGATTCTGTGTCAGTTTATGCACTAAACGTTCAACTAAGTGTCACTTTGCTTTGCTCATGTCTCCATTCTTCAGATCTCGGCCAGTGAACTTGAAAGATTAATGGTCCGGCTGCCCAACATGTTCAAGCAGGAGTTCAGTGGTGTTGGAGCGACGTTGGAGAAGCGCTGGAAGTTCTGCGGGTTTGAGGCTCTCAAGTCGGCGTGACTCGCAAAGCCACATAATATACTCACACTGAGGCTGCTGGACTTCTGAAGGACTGATCCAGGTTCAGTAAGAAGGGCCAGAGCCTCACAGACAAACAACAGGCTCTACACTCCCGTATACCGCCTCAAATCAGTCAGATGTCTGTCGCTGTTTCTTGCAGACTCTCGAGAGGAAGTAAGACTCTACATGTGGAGTAGCATCTGATGTATTTACTTGAAAAAGCTCCTTCCAGACTTCTGTGCCGATTGCGTAACATATCTATCAGTGGCGTCGTCCCTGAAGGCTGGGAGACATCCAGGAATATCGCGCCTCTCGGTTAAAAATACGGAATGTTGAATATGGGACACAGATGTGTGATTGCGGCCCTCTGCGCCCTTCAAAGCCAGAGTATGTGTGAAGAGGATTTCTGCTCTGAAAAATGATTTAATACATGGCCAAAGTGCTGGAGCTGATAGACAACAGTTGCACAGCTGACGCTCTTTGGACAGTTTGCTGTGTTTCAGGCCATCCATGTCGTGTCGACGATGTATGTAACATGCTCTTTGTGTCTTGATGCACTGTTGTTAATGGTCTGCTTATGTAAATTATGTTGTTTTTTTTTTAAATCAATTAAAAAACTTTTTATGCAAAATCTAAAGCAGTTGTACTTGGAGAGGAAGTAAGACTCTACATGTGGAGTGGCATCTGATGTATTTACTTGAAAAAGCTCCTTCCAGACTGTCTTTACTAGCCAGTTTAGTACTGAATGCAGAATTGAAAACAGGAACATTTAAGAATTTTGCTTATTTCGACGACTGAAATTCCATAAATGTCATTCAAGTTTATCATCTTTTGAGGTGTGGCCAATTTAAATTCACCCTCTTGAACTGAAGGGGAGCCAGTCCTTAAACTCTGGATTTTGCCCAACCCCGTTCCCGGCAGCGTCTTCGAATGTGTCAAAACTGCTTGGTTGTGTTGTGTCTGACATGTTTTTTGATTCATGTCTGGGATAAACAACTGAACTATCTGCCATGAATGTGGAGCAGAACTTCCCTAATCACCCAGAATATAACAAGCTGTGAATAATGAATGAGAGGGGAGGAGAATGCTGCTCTGTGTGTGTTTAATTTGATCTATTTGCTATTTACATCAGCCACTGAGATGCTGCTAGCAACATAGTGGTGCATCTGAGACCATCTAAGCCATGTGCATTGTTGCTTGTGCAGCACTGGCATTATTTGAGGTTGTTAGAGTAATGAATAAATAATGCTTAAGGATCAAGGATCATAGTGAAGCAAGAGCTAAAGCACCTGCATTTTTAGAGAACCCCTTTAGTTGCATTGCAATGTGTAATTCAAACAAACAATAAATATGTTGTAAAACTGTGAGATATAAAGTCACAAAGTTGGATTTACAACACTTCATGTACACTGCGCTCTTAAAAATAAAGGTTCTATATAAAGTGCTGCTGGGATGACGTCAAAACCCGGAAGAGTAATTCGCCAGCGGTTCCCTCAAGATTTTCCTATGGGTTTTTATAAGGGTGTTTTTCTCAGTTTATGAGTAAAATAAGGTCTGTGGAAAACATAACTTGACGAATCCGATACTTGGACGTTTTGTTCTACAACGTAAACTGCACACACTCACATGGCCTTATCTAGTTACTTATTAAAAACATACCAGATCCAGATGGTATAAACAAACATAACTTGTGGAGCGCTCTCGGAGTATGCATTTATCTGTCATTTTAACTTATGGAAGCAATAATGTAAATCTGTGGGAGTTTTGTTCATAATTCGCAAGTCCAATCAGTTAGAAAAGATATAGCACATTAAGTCAGAACAGTCTGAAGGTCTTCTGCAAAGGTGGCCATGTTGTTAGGCCAATATCACTAAAATATCAATAGATCAGCGACTAGTCAACCTCAAGCTTATCGTCATAAGTCGACTA
Source organism: Squalius cephalus (assembly GCF_949319135.1). Taxonomy (NCBI): domain Eukaryota; kingdom Metazoa; phylum Chordata; class Actinopteri; order Cypriniformes; family Leuciscidae; genus Squalius; species Squalius cephalus. Next base: position 28,862,528 of record NC_137130.1, read on the forward strand.
GTCCGTGCAACCCCTAGTGGAACCAAAAAAGGCATTGCTGCAAAAAGCGGTGATGTCTGAAAGTTCGTTGAAAATTCTGGGCTGCTCCCCCATGTCCAATAGCATTTTTAACATGACAGACAAATTGATAAACAAAAGCTTCGCAAAAAAAAAAAAAAAGCGATAATCAAATGGGTTAAGGAAGGCAATTGGCCAGTGCTTGTTTTTAAAATGCAATTCAAAATGTTATAGTTCCATTAGTATTTTAAAGGTATAGCGGAGGATTTTCCCGAATTTTAGAAAAGAACCGCCCTCTCCACTTTTTGAAAAAATGCACATGCGCAACACTCTACCTGCTCCCGAGAGGGAACGCCTATTAAACGTATGCACGAGCTAATCATAGCTTACATTAACTTTTACTAGCAGTGATTTTAAATGGATTTCTCCAAATAGCATGCCAAACTTTACCTGTCAAGTAGAAACTTCGTGACTGAGGCATCAGTGGGAAGCCCAACCTGTGTTTTGAGCGCACGCCATCGTGTGAATCGTGTGCACGAGCACGTACGACGGCCTTACGTAAACATATCACCAGAATGATTGACACTTAGGAGGACCAATAGTCTTGATGATCCACCCGTAAAAAGAAAATCCTCCGCTATACCTTTAAACAAACTAAATAAAATAAAAAAATGTGGTTGATTTGAAAAGTTATTTTCATTTTTACTATAGATTTGTATTACTTTTATTCATTTTATAGTTGCACTTTATTTTACAGTACGCACACTTACATGTACTTACCTAAGAAAATACTGGGTAAAATGAGGTAACTACATGGGTTAAGGTTATGTTTAGGGATAGGTTCAGGGTTAATACCAAATCATTACCCAGTTATTGCATTTACTATAATAAGTACATAGTATGTACATGCGGAACAGGGCTGTAAAATAAAGTGCTACCTTTTATTTTTAAGTGGAACTCCTAGACTTGCATTTCCATGTACGTAATACAGTATAAAAACATGTACAATGTACCCTAACATCAAAGCAGCAATGTGTTCAGGGGCATTGACAAAAGTGATAGAAAATTACCACCTCAACCAGTCAAGATCACGAATTGAGCAATTAAATCAGTTCTAGGAACAGGCTTGCACCAGTTATTACTGCTCTGAACGTAATAATAAAAGCTCAGTGAGCAGAACATCTGCATTCTCTCAGTAGAGAGAACGAAAGAGACTAACTGCAATGAAATGTTGATAAGCTCACAGTGAAAGAAGCAGAGGTCAATTTTCAAGTTCTAAGCCGAGGCCTTTTAATCGCACTCAGAAATGGCGATTGAAAATTCAGAGTTATTTTCAAGTGCACACGCGGCGGATGGAGGAGAAATCGGAACCATACAGACAACAAATAAACGAGAAGAGACAGTAATACCTCCTGAAGTATATTTAGACTTCCTGGATCAGATCAAACTGACATTTCCTTGGAAAATGATTTAGGCGCAGTTGAGCTCTCAAGCGGTTTTTAAAGTTTGCTCCTCTGAATCAAAACCTCTTATTATCAAGAAGTATGTCATTCATGGTATGCTGATGAGTGCTGTTTCAGAAGAGTGAATATACTGCACTGCAGCAGAGCTCTCTATCTATCTATCTATCTATCTATCTATCTATCTATCTATCTATCCATCCATCCATCCATCCATCCATCCATCCATCCATCCATCCATCCATCCATCCATCCATCCATCCATCCATCCATCCATCCATCCATCCATCCATCCATCATTTATCTAATTTTTATTATATTTTAATGTATGAGTTATGGTCTGAGCACAGGTGCATATCTTCTTTTCCATGCATTCATTCCAGCACAATTATAGTAGTCCCCATGTATTACTAGCTAATTTAGGATAAACTATTTACAGCGAGTATTTAAAAAAGACTTTCAGACCTTACCGATAAAACTAATATTCTGCAATCAATAAATAAGCAAACACTAAAAGCTTCATTAATGCCCAAAAGTCAATGTGTGAATATTTTCACATTCTGAAGAGCAAGGAAGACCACTGGACTGGTTACAAAACTCATTCTCCAGAGATTATATATTTTATGCCTGCACAAAAATAACAAAAGGAGTTGTTGTTGATGTCGACAGCTGCATGAAACAGACATGTATTGTCTGGCCAAGCTATTTTTATTGACTGAGGCAACAAACAAAAATAGTGCTGCTGCAATAATGCCGGCCAATGAGACGAGGCCTGCCAAACAGCCCATATTACAGCCTCACTTCCCTATCTGACGGATTGCTTTGTTTTCACAGCTCCGCCAGCAAATGAAAATGAACGAGACCTTCTTGTTGCGGTTTCACGCGGCAGCTGCATTAAGCACGTGCATATTTTTCCAGCTTTCCTTCCCGGGCCATTTTGATTTTCATCCATGAAGTCTGTACTGCGACGAGCGTCCTTTTAAGTGATGGATGACCAACACACACGGCGGCCTGTTTACACGCTCAGATTGAACGCTCGTCTTTCCCTCCTATTTTGGATCCCTCCCAAACCGTTAGCCAGAGCATGTTCTATTGTTCCCATCTGTCTGCTACTCACATCACCGTTGATGTCGTATTTGTCCTGTGGGTGCCATCAGCATCAGCAGCTATTGTCTGCGTATTAATGAAAACCAGGTGATGTGACATAAGCAGCTCTTCACCCTGATTGGTCAAGCCTGAGGCACAGAGATATTGCACTGCATTGCAGGAGCCCAAAGTCAGACTAAATGGCCTGCACAGCTAGTCATTTTCTCGAAAGAGTTTTCCTCATTTCACAGAATGAAGTGCAAAAACGAAACACGCTCCCATCACCAATGAGCTGCATATTTTTGCATTAAGATGAGTGATTTAGCAGGGAATATTTTTAGCTTAAGGAAATGAAGCAGTGGGGCTCTCCAAGGGAGCCTGGGAGACAAAGCTGGGTTTGTAAATGGGGTTTATTGACATCGCCTATAAATAAACCTAGTGGGAGGGGAAGTACGGCAACATTAGATGTGTGGATTTCTGCTAATGAAGCTGCTCGACAGCTCTAATTAGCGTCAGCCTTTATGTGCTTTGTTTATAACGATTAGAAATTCAACATTAAAGTCATTTACTTCCCTCCAAATGTCATGCGTTCCACTGCATCGGTGGCGGTGTGAATGATTTCTGACATTACATTTGGTATGAAAATCATTTTCATGCTCTAAAACGATCAAATGAAAACATTTGCGCTGGTGTTGGTACATGACATCCGTCAACATTCTGAAGGTGATCTTATTAAAGCTCCCCACTGGAGAGCATTGCCGCTTCTCTGCTTGAAGATAATGAGGTTAGTCTAGAACTGAGAGTATTGCACATACTGTACTGCTGATTTGTATATAACTGTATATTACAGTTAGGTTGAGCTGCAGACAGCAGTTTACACTAGTTTTCATCAGATCTTTCCTCTAGATGTCAAACGATCTGTGCAAAGCGTCCCACCAAACACACTTGGAAATAAACAGTCTGTTTGGGGTAACTTATTCTCTACAGTGTGATGGAATATTCCATGCTAAACTTTACAGGTGTAGAATGACAACTAGCGAAGGAAAGTGTCAACAAAATGAAGACTGCCTCAAAAGGTTTTGAAGTTTGAAGGTAGATTGAACACTTGGACAAAAATCACTAATAAGCATAATGGGCTATTCAGGGCGGTCGCCAGCCAGAATGTTCTGGGCATTACAATGCAGATAATAAGGCTGACAGCTTAAAAGTGCACTCAGTTTGAAACCACAATGGTGGCATGGTGAGTTATAGGCATGGTAGACTTATACTTGTGACTTTTAGAGAGCTGTCTACTCTACACAATATATATACACAATTTATTCTCTTACTTGTCCAACACAAAAGAAGCGACTCCGCGTCTGCACGAAGAAGCGTCACTCAGGATTTCTCCGTCATCATATAATTCCTCCTTTCTGTAATGTTTTCCCTCGTTTTTAGTCCATTTCGATCTTTCTGTCTTCTGGATCCATACCTTTTCTGCTTCTTTGGCCATACGTGTTCCAATTCGCTCGTTGTCTTCACTGGTAAAGCATAATAAAGTGTTTTGTCTAATTTTCATTCTTAGCATCAGCAAACAAAACTACAATTGCGACTTTATATCACGCAATTTCGACTTTATCTCATGCAATTGTGACTTTATAACACGCAATTCCGGCTTTATATCACGCAACTGTGACTTTATAACACGCAATTCCGACTTTATATCTCGCAATTCTGACTTTATATCTCACAATTGTGACTTTATTTCACGCAATTCCGTGGTCACATGTTCTAATTCTGCTTTCTAGTTTCTAAATAACAAGCACAATTTTTATATCAAGTGCCAAGCGGTAGGGTTCTCCCACAAAATCACACCAATTTTAAAATCGGTGTGGGGCGAGCCAAGCTCCTGATAGGGTGGGCCAGGCCTCTGAGCTCTTTTTCGCCTACTATATAGCAGGGAAAAATGCATTTTCGGATGCAGCCTCTTTTTCTGACGTTTAGGGAAACACCACAGTTCACAGCATTTAACATGGCGAAATACGTTGAAGGTAGGCTTGCTGCGATAGCCGTTATCCAGCCGCAACACCGGTAGCATCACTTACGCCTATTTAAGCGATTGTAAGCATTGTACTGTTTTGTTGTTGTTTTTTCCGTTAAGAATAATAATGAACCCACGATTCAAGCAATTGCCACTCCCGAACTGGCACAAATTCAAAAGTCAAGTCAAGTCAAGTCAAGTCAATTCAAGTCATCTTCATTTATATAGCGCTTTTAACAATGTAGATTGTTTCAAAGCAGCTTTACAGAGATAAGCGTATAATTTAAGGTAACAGAGATTGTTTTGGCTTTATAGCAGAGTTAAGTTATTTTCCATCTAAAGTTAGTTTTGATTGATTTGCTTCCGTCGCAACGATCATTTGTTATTAAATTAGGGGCCGCTAAGACGACACCATTCTCTCTACACAGACTTTAAACGCGAACCTGTGAGAAACGCTGATGGCGTTCACATGCACATTTAGAATGGGTTCTATAGTTATGTGCGTATTAATATATGCAGGTTTGGAATTCCCTACAAGCCAAGCCTAAACAAAGTACTTGTCTTTCCTTATAAATTTTGATAAAGAATTTTATTTTATTTTGTTGCTTTGGGGTAGGAACGCGAAACGAATTTTCCCGACAACGCCTTATCTGTATAGTGGTAGAGGGATCCTCCATAGGGAGAGACTAGTTGGCACTTCAGCACTGCGTTGTCATCGGTCCAGGCGAAGGTCCTTCGTCAGATCTGGATACGGCCTGGATCCGGCAGGCTGCGGGAAAACCTCGGGATAAACACAGACACTAAAATTAGCGTAGATGCCATTCTTCTCATGATGTAACGAGTACATCAGGATTTATGGGAAGTGTTCCTGGTTCCGGCTGACCTAATCTATGCAGCCTAACATTAAATTATAGAAGTCTATAATGTATTATGTGAAAGCTAGGTCAAAGAGATGTGTCTTTAATCTGTCTTTGAACTGACAGAGTGTGTCTGCTTCCCGGACAATGGTAGGAAGACTGTTCCAGAGTTTTGGTGCTAAATAGGAAAAAGACCTACCACCAGCAGTCGATTTTGATATTCTAGGTATTAGTAACTGGCCAGAATTTTGAGATCGCAATAGACGTGACGGACTATAATGCGTTAAGAGCTCGCTCAAGTACTGTGGAGCTAAACCATTTAGTGCTTTGTAAGTGATCAGCAATATTTTAAAATTTATGCGATGTTTAATAGGGAGCCAATGCAGTTTTGACAGAACTGGGCTAATATGGTCATACTTCCTGGTTCTGGTAAGAACTCGAGCTGCTGCGTTTTGAACCAGCTGTAGTTTGTTTATTAAGCGTGCAGGGCAACCACCCAGTAGGGCATTACAATAATCTAGCCTTGAGGTCATGAACGCATGAACTAATTGTTCCGCATTTGTCAATGAGAGCATATGACGTAATTTAGATATATTTTTAAGATGGAAAAATGCAGTTTTACAGATACTAGACACGTGACTTTCAAATGAAAGATTGGTATCAAAGAGCACACCCAGGTTCCTAACCGACGACGAAGACTTAACAGAGCAGCCATCAAGTGTTAGACAGTATTCTAGGTTATTACGTGAGGACGTTTTTTGTCCAATAATTAGAAACTCTGTTTTTTCAGAATTTAGAAGTAGGAAATTACGAGTCATCCAATTTTTTATATCCGCTATGCATTCCGTTAATTTTGTGAATTGATAAGTTTCGTTAGGTTTTGAAGAAATATAGAGCTGAGTATCATCGGCATAACAGTGAAAGCTAATTCCATGTTTCCTAATGATATCTCCTAATGGTAGCATGTACAGAGTGAACAGCAGCGGTCCTAGTACTGAGCCTTGTGGTACGCCATACTGAACTTGTGATCGATTAGACATCTCATCATTTACTGCTACAAACTGATAACGGTCAGATAAGTATGATTTAAACCATGCTAGTGCATTTCCCGTAATGCCAACATAATGTTCTAATCTATTTAAAAGAACGTTGTGGTCAATGGTGTCAAACGCAGCACTAAGATCGAGTAATACTAATAGCGAGACACAACCACGATCGGATGATAGGAGCAAATCATTTGTGACTCTAATGAGAGCTGTCTCAGTATTATGGTACGGTCTAAATCCGGACTGGAAATTCTCGCAGATATCATTTCTTTCAAGAAAGGAACACAGTTGTGAGGATACTGCCTTTTCTAATATCTTTGACAGAAAAGGTAGATTCGAGATCGGCCTGTAATTGACTAATTCTGTAGGATCAAGTTGCGTTTTTTTAACAAGCGGTTTAATCATAGCCAGCTTAAAGTTTTTTGGTACGTATCCTAGAGACAAAGATGAATTAATGATATTAAGAAGAGGATCTAGGACCTCTGGAAGCATCTCTTTCAGTAGCTTAGTTGGTATAGGGTCTAACATACATGTTGTCGATTTAGATGATTTAATGAGTTTAGTAAATTCTTCCTCTCCTATAGCAACGAATGAATCAAATTTTTCCTCAGGGAGACTACAATGCACTGCCTGATGCGATACTGTAGTAGACGGTTGCATAGTTATAATTTTGTCCCTGATATTATCAATCTTATAAGTGAAGAAGTTCATAAAATCATTACTGCTGTGTTGCTTGGAAACTTCTGGGCTTGAAGCTTTATTTTTCGTTAGTTTAGCCACCGTTTCAAATAAATACCTAGGATTATGTTTATTTTCTTCTAATAGGGTTGAAAAATAAGCAGATCTAGCAGCTTTTAAGACCTCTCTGTAAGTAATCGAGCTCTCCTTCCATGAAATGCGAAATACCTCTAGTTTTGTTTTCTTCCAGTTGCGCTCCATTTTTCTGGCTGCTCTCTTAAGGGCCCGAGTGTGCTCGTTGTACCACGGTGCAAAAGTGAAAGTAAAATGCGCACAGCCACACAGGCTTTCATAACGGTTCATGTCCACTGGCGTGGAGCGAGCGGAGCAGTGCCAGCGTTTTTCAGTTCATTCCTATGGAAGCTCAACTTCCATAGGAATTAATTGAAAATGCTAGCTTCTTCTTCACACTGTTATGAATGTCCGTGCGGCTGTGTGCATTTTAAGAATGAATTCATTTTCAAATTAGCGATTTAAAAGCGAGGTAGTGATGGCAATTTCAAAACACTGCTTCGTGAAGCTTCAAAACCTTTACGAATCTTTTGTTCCGAATCAATTGTTCGGAGCGTGTATCAAACTGCCAACGTGATTACAGTAAACGAGGCGAAATTTTTGAAAAATTCGAAATTTCAATGGTTCACCGCTGGGGGCGATGATCTCTGTCAGCCCATGAATCATGAGGAGTGTCTGTGGGTTTTACCTGATCTCTGATCAGTTTTATACATTTGTAGATGTTTTAATTATACATTAGTATTATTAAAATGAATAATGGTAGTTAATGGTCTCTTATTGGCCTGTTAGCTGAGCCATTCATAAAACAAACCCTGACAATTGCTAAAAGAACATAGACACTTGATAATCTTAATAGATGATTAGATAATTGCATTTGAAAGATTTTACTTAAAAAAAAAATTCCAATAGATTTGTAAAAGGTGTGTTTTTATGCATGTTTGGCCCGGGTTTTTGCTGCATTTACACTGTTCTGACCACTAGGGGTCACCGTGGAGATGGGTGTCAGATTGTTTCGAAGCCTCAACATAATACGGCACATTTGCTTAAACTGTTTCAGTGTTCCACGAAGCTTCGATCTGCCCACCACTTAAGCGAGGTGCAAAAGAGGGAAAAACTCCAACGTCCCCCACCCGGGTATTACTGGTGTTGTAACATCAGTCCACTGGAGGCAAGTTTGCATTTAAAACACTATTTATAGACAATCTATATCTATATATTTATCTTCATCTCAAGTGAGTATACACCATTCAGAACATTCTTTACAAAAACACAATTTATTATTTCTATTTTAATTATTTATTCTTTCTATTTCTATTTTATTTATTACAAAGGTGCGGTCAGTATCAGAAGTAAACAGTCGCGCCAAGGAAAATACATTCATTTTGTTTATTTCTTTTATTGTTTCACAGGTACACAGTGCTTCCGTGTGTCCTTTGCTGCCAGCACAGATATCCCCTATAGGTCTTCTGGTAACACCTGAGAATGAGAATGATTTATTGTATAGGCCTACTTCCATTCTGGAGTGATGTATGGAAAAAATATTTCCAAATACTCGTTTAAGTGATTTCCAACTTCTGGAATCAAATCGCCTAACTGAAAACATGAGGCAGCTGAAATGACATCCTTTTTTTGCAGATGAATGAAAAAAGTTCCGATAACAGGAACAGAACCAGGAGCATCAAAGAGTCTTCAAAGAGTATAGCTGGCAGCTGGTTGGCTGTCATAAAAGTTATATGAAACATCTCACGAAGTCTTATTCAAGCAGACCGATAATGCCAGGAAAAAAAAAACACATTTGACATTTTATAACACTTGATCATAATACCAAAATCAAGTGTGTAAAGTCAAGTGTGAAACTTTTTAAAACTACAAGTCTTCACAAGCTGTTAATATGAGTTTTATGAGGTGTTTTGTTTTCGCTTGCATTATGCTCCTCTGGATAGTGCATTACACATATCTGTAATGAAACCCTGTGTGGATTAGTATGGCGGGTTTTTTTTTAACGTTTTTACACTGTTTAATGGAAACTCACTCTGACAGAAAGAAACCTGTGGAGAACAGGCTTGCTCATGCTGGTTGCACGGCAAGCAGAGGCCGAAAATAGCAGCAGTCACAAGGGGGTCAGAGCAAAACCATCTTACGACAGAGTAGCCTGACCGCAATGCAACTTCAGCCAGATTTAGGGCTTTTACCTCTGTTATACATGTAGTCAGGACAAAGACGGGTTTAGTGTCACACAGTCTGGGACAGCGTTCCCAGCTGCCCCTGCATAGCGCATGCTAGCTTTTAATCAATTTTAATAGCCCCTAAGAAGGGTCAGGCAAAAAGAAGCAGTAAATAAAGCCAGCTAGAGAGGCCAGAGCAGGGTGGCAAGTATTTCATAAGCGTTCCAAACACCTCACTGGGTTTTATTTGTAGACTCAAGCTTTCACCTACTGAGATCTCATGGCTGCAATAATCAAACGGAACATTTGGGAAATGAACTGGGTCGATCGAGCCTTTCCATGACATACGACTCACATTCATTCTGCAACGGCCTGGCTTAATTTTCATGTTGGTCCATCTGGAACGACGAACGATCCAAGATAACGTCCTGTTCTGAAGCACAAACTCAGTTAGTGGGTCTCATAAGAAGCAAGAGGAAAACTTCCACGCATATTATAAAGGCTATGTTCAGAATAGCATACTACTCATATTATTTCTGCACTATAGTATTTGAGATGGCCTACATTTGTCTAAATAAGCATTAAACTATGGAAAAAATATGAGATGAGAAGGGGGGCTTGCATTCGCTCGCAAATCTTTTGTGTTCTTTGTGAGTGAATGCAGTTTTTTGGGGGAATGCAATTTATTGGGGAAAGCAAATGTTTTGTGAGCGAACAAGTTTTGAATATATTTTCTCATATTGTTTTCCACCACTATGCCCCTTTAAGGGCTCCGCAGTATACACACTGCGCATAATACTGTATCCCACAATGCATTGTGCAATGATCTTCAATTTCTAGTGTGATGATCTGTAAGTAATAGCAGTTGTGATTTTTAACAAATTCCAAAAGTTATATATTTTGGTCACATTTTATTTGAATGTGTCCTTGTTGCAGAGTAATTAAATAACTGAATACTATAATTTAATAACATGTAGGCTACTTAAAATAGGTTTAGGTTTGGTTTAGTGTTAGTTGTTTGTAATTAATTATTATTACACTGAAAACATCAATAAGTCATGACACCATGTTTTTCCATTAATTAAACTCATGAAAATAAAACCAATATCAATTAAAATTTTATAAGTTTAACTATTTTCTTTAAGTCAGTTTAATAAAATTTGATATAATTGATATAAATGAAATTACTTGTACAGCCAATTTGATTATACTTCAGTTTTAAAAGCTTTTGACAGCGTATAGTACTGCAAATAAATGTAACAAGGACAAAAGTTTAAGTTAATTAAAAATGCATAATTATTTTTCCCAAGATGATTACTGGATGCCTCTCACATATCACATCACGAGATGAGACAATAAAGAATAATATTATCTGTAACATTTAATGCCTTGTTTCACTAACTATGTTCAAAACAAAGTAGGCACTAACCAGTTTCACTAAACATAGCCTCTCTCTCAAAGAAATGAAATATAAAATGCATCCAAGCAGCAATTTCTTTCCCCGTTGCTTGCCTTTTATTTCTTTTGCAGTAATGTGTTAGTGGATTGTGCAGCTTGTGTTGTGGTATCTTGGCCTTGGCATTAATCTCCCGGCCTGACAAACAACAAATCAGACTTGGTGTAAAGAACATCCCTCTATCCAATCCCAAACGCTCTGTTCCTGTGTGGATAACTCAGACATGCAGACCAGACAGTCATCTGAACCGCATGCATCAGCACGAGCACAGCAGGAGGAAAACACCAGCGTACAAACAAACACAAAAATACTCGCAATGAGTCATTCCAGATTTTTAAAACTGTTTATTCAGCGAGCTAAAATAACTTAACACCTACATGGACTGGTCCCTGCGGATTAGGGGAAATACTTTGGGCTTTTTAGCCATTTGACATGATAAATCCACCAGATTTGTCAGCAGATGTTAAACATTACGCAAGTCACCTCAATAAATAATAAAGATTACAGTGAGGTATTTCACATGGACAGAGTGAAAATCCTTTAACATGAAGGATCAACCTTTCAAGAGATGCATTAAAGTGGCGGTAAGGAACAGTGGCAGATAGAACGGAGCACAATATGCTGAGAGTCGGCTGATTTATGGCAGAAAAACAAGGAGAAGAACAATGACTTGTGGAGGCTCATGGGTGAGCTGGCGGCACTGAAGTAGATGTAACTCTGCTGGTCAGCGTCGAGGGCCAGAGTCAAGCAGATCTTTTGCTTCATTGATCTTGGCTGCCAAATACGGGGATCCACCTGCAGGAGAAGCAGCAGTTTTATTTCAGCAAGTTCATGAGTTGTCTCCTCTTATTCTTTAAAGCTGTAAAATGCCTAGTTTCCCCCTAGTGACGACCCATCCCAATTTCTGCATCTCTTTTGAGCCACGGGGAACCCCAATAACCTCTCTTTCCAATAACTTCCTGTCCCACACACATTTGTACCTTATTTACCCCTAAAAGTGAGCACATAAGTACCTAGAATAGATGGTAGTACTTTTTGAAAGAGTATCACCCCAGCGAGAGATTTTGTTCCTTTTTTCTTAAAGTCCCCCTGTGGGGAAAATCAAGTTTTTAATGTTGTTTATATGTCTATGTGGTGTTTTTAATACGCTTTAAGACAAACCATGTGCAAATTCATAAGTCAACATCATTGCTGAGTGTTTTCTCCTTAAAACTGCAGTGAACCAAAGACAGTCTCAAAAACGCGGTTTGAAATCGCTGGTGTTTCTGACGTCACAAACTACCTTGTAACCAATCAGGTCAACGAGTGATCGCCAACGAGTGCATCTCTGAGCTGGTGTGAGTGAGTGGAGGCGGGGATAATTTGCATATTCATAGAACCACGTACACTAAATGAGAAAAGGGTGTAGACTAAGTTAACATTCAAGCTATTTTAAGGCAGGGGATCCCAAACAGATTAATTAGCCTTTTTGACATGATATAGAAAATCCATTTATTGAACTAAATTTAAACACACAGAGAATTTAATTCAACAGAAAATTCAAATTTGATTTGATCGTATTACTCTCTAAGTCAGGGATGGGCAACTTCGGTCCTGGGGGGCCAATGTCCTACAGAGTTTAGCTCCAACCCTAATCAAACACACCTGAACAAGCTAATCAAGGTCCGCAGGATTACTAGAAAGTTACAGGCAGGTGATTTTTTCAGGGTTGGAGCTAAACTCTGTAGGACAGTGGCCCTCCAGGACCGAAGTTGCCCATCCCTGCTCTAAATGCATGTCATTCCAAATAGTAATAACAAAATTGCATATACTATAATGTTCAAACGTTTTGGGTCAGTAAGATTTTTTTTTATGTTTATAAAAGAAGTCTCTTATGCTCACAAGGCTACATTTATTTGGGGGGGGAAAAAGAAGGTAAAAACAGCAATATTGTGAAATATTATTAATTTAAAGGGATAGTTCACCCAAAATTCTGTCATCATTTAATCACCTCAAGTAAAAAATCAAAATCTGAAACTATGGTGAATGGTGTCCCAAAACTATTTGGGTACAAACATTCTTCAAAATATCTAGTAAATGTAAAATAGTAAATATCTAGTCACATGATCCCTCAAAAATGTCCATGCTGAATAAAAGTATTCATTTCTTAAAAAATAAAACAAAATCTACTGACCAAACTTTTGAACAATAGAGTATAAATAACACCCAATCCAATCAATTCAGGATGGATAGAATTAGGTACCACCCTACATTTTCTTTCTCATTTAATGTCCCGTTTCACTCAGAAATGTCATTACAGAAATCAAATGGGTCGCAAACAGTGTTTTACATTGACTTTAAAGTCACTTTGAAACTAAATGGAGCAGCATAATTAATTTGCTACCCCGAATCCACAGGCACAATTCTATCTTAGTTTCTGCAGCCGCAGTACAGCTCTACATCCACAAGCTTTGTAGAAAAGAAATCTCTATGCCTACAATCACTGACTTTCAGCCCACGACCAGGGTGTACGATGGGAGCGTGTGGCTGCGAGGGGGGAAATGTGCTATTGCTGGCAGCGTGTGATGAGGCACACCTGGTGCCTGCTCACCCCATCATGCGGCTGTAAATTTCCATTGCATCTTTTCTTGGTAAACCACGTTCCACGAGTGCGTGTGAACACAGTCCCAAAGTCAATGCAGATTTTACCTGATGACAGCTAGACCCTCACATCTGTACCAACCATTTCCCCCTCACTGCGCAATGGGCACGTTCACACGTTAGTTTATGTATGTGTATATATATTTTATATATTTATATATATATATATATATATATATATATATATATATATATATATATATATATATATATGGGTTTTATTATTTAAATATTGTGGCTATTGAGCCATGGACAATCATCATCATGTAAACAATCCAGATTTGCTATAATTTAGCTTATTTACAAGTTGCAGTAATTGCAGTAAGTGATTTTTGAGAAACGCTGTTGAAAGTGTCTCAGACCGAGCATCACAACACACTTGTAGCCAATCAGCAGTAGGGGGCGTGTCCACTCATGATGGGGGAAAAGAGAGAGAGAGCAAGAGGGAGATTTGAAGAAAGACTGTAGAAAGAGAGATGGCTGAGAGACATTACAAAAGAGAAAAGCTCTAAGGAATATCACTGGAAAATGAAGGGATATAACCAGGCAAGAGCTTCAGGATACACGTTAAAGGTACAATATGTAAGAATTTTGCATTAAAATATCCCATAATCTCAAGGCCAGTGTTATATATTTTGTTAAGTTGATTACTTACAATATCCCAAATGTTTCCAACTATTTTTAAACCGTGAGAAAATTGCGATTTTAACCAAGGAAACGGGGCGTTAGAGCAGGGGGGAGCTGGGAGTCGCCAGTCAATGGCGTCATATCCGCGTTACCCTCGGTTTCCGCTCGTACTGCGTGGAGTCCTGGACAAAGGCGGAAGTTGTAGTTGTAGCGTCTATCAAGCAACAAACGTTAGCTTGTTTCGTGCAGTCGTTATGGAACACAATTATTCTTTACCGATTGCAGCTGGTTCTGTCGACAAAGCATGCTTAATTTTATATTTTCCAAATGTAGCATTCGGTAATAGTTATGTTTATGTAAGGGAAGTATTATTGCTTTAGGTTTGTGTTTAGTTTATTGGCATTGTTTATCACGTCTGGTGTTTATGGCCATGTAAATAAATATAGCATGTGTTATACACAAAGATTAATCAGTATTTTGGCAAATGATGTGGGTATGTTCGAATGTACTTTTACAACAATTGTTTAGAACACGTAAAACTGCGCAGCGTTATCACAACAATGAATTCGACATACAGTAACATCTATGATAACCAATTTAGTATTAAACCATACCTTTCTTGCGGTTAATTCATTTTAATGAAATAAAAGTGTGATGAGGTTCAAGAGTCAGGAAGGAAGAAGACAGGGGTCGGCGTGACGGACTCGTACTTTATTAAAGTAAAGCAAAACAAACAAAAGTCGTGCACAACGCGCATTCACCGTGGCAACCGCGACGGCACAAAACAGTTAAAAAATGAGAGCTCGGATCCACCGGTTTTCTTTCTCTGCGTCCAATTTTCTCTTCAGTCTCTCTCTCGTTCCAGCGCGCGGCTTATAAGCGGCCTCTCCACGCGGATCACAGCAATAAGACACAGGAGTTCGTCATTTGCACTTGACCTACTTGCGTCCCGCTCGTCTCTTCTCTCTCCCATTACAGACCGCGCTGAACCACGCCCCCCTCGCCACAAAAAGCATGTCATTATAAAAATAGAACTTAGCCTCATCCATGAACATGATATTTCGATTCCCGTCTGACTGATTTACATCCACGGTGGAGTTGAAAACGACAGTTCCCATCATTCCACGCTCCTTCACATCGTCATCAAGTTACGCCTTTGTTGTTGTTTGGAATGTAGCGCCCTCTAGCGGCAAAAAATTCTTGCATATTGTACCTTTAATATTAGAAAAGCTTTCCAGCGCTGGAAAGATCTAAGTGGGAAGGCCTGAAAATGAATGCAGAGGTTGTGTTGTTTCTGCTCCATATGTGAGTAACATTGGTTACAAGATATGCTGTTGTTGTAATTGTATCTATAATAACAGGACGGTTTTGAGTGTCATTGTCTGGATCTGCTGTGCTGCTAGCGACTAACAACCAACTCTCGATTATATACACGCTTGTGTACTGTATGTTCAATTTGTTTGTGATCTTCACTTTATTTTTTCACGAATAATTATTTTGCTTCGCTTCAGCTATGATAAAGAGACATCCACTCTTGCATTGCGTGTTCGTGCCTTTTGAGGGCGGAGCAATGAAGGGAGGGGTGTGTTTGTTTGGGTTGATTTCAATCAAATTTCTCAGAAATCGCTTATTGCACCTTTAAGTGAATTAATATTCTATATTACCCTTCTGGCACAGATTATTACAGCTTCAAAAATTAATGTTTTATAACAATAAGGATTATATTAAAATACATTCTTGTCATTTGGCCAATTTTGACAGCTTAAATTGCAAATTGACTGTTGTACAGGGAGTCATGGATCCAAGGTCACTGGAGGGGTCACCCATGAACTGGAGAATTAATGCTGAATGACTGATAGGCAAAATAATAATAATGATCATCTCATCATGAGGTGACAGACGGTGGCCTGTCTAACATGACAGATTGATGTTCTTAAATGAGAAAATATCGACAATATATTAGTTTAAACTTTTGTAAAGCTCGCTAGTTAAGCTGTGTGAGAAAATAAAAATAGCTAGAGAACGAAATCGGAGAAATAAACGACGACAAATCCTGTGAGACCATCAATCAGAGTAAGTCACAGTTGTCACAGTGCTGTTCAATGTATGTCATCAAAACACGCATAGATCCTCCCAATGTCGCCAAAAAGAAAGAAGAAAAAATACTTCCAAATTTAAAGTAAAAAAATTATAATAACATGAAGACATTTTAGGACCCTGCTAAAAAGATTTTTTTAAAATAAAATACAAAACACAAAAAACATAATATCATTATTATTTTTTATATTTTATTAAATAAGTCAAATGCTGAATACAATGAACTGTACTTCACTTTAGTTTTTCATTTAATGTTATGTCAAGATGTAGGATCACCAGATCATAAACAGATTCTTACATTTGTAATCCCACAACTCACAGGATTTACATAAAGCCGCCCTTCTCCAAGATCCCGAAAGCATCCATTGTGTTCTCAAACACACACACACACACACACGACTATCATGATAAGCAACAATAACAAATGGGCAAACACACAGGAGAGTGAGCGGGTAGCAGAGAGCAGGGCCTGAGGAGGTTGCTAATCTGTCTGTGTCAGAGAGAAAGTGGAGCTGTGCGCTCAACAGTCTGCACTGATGCACTTAATTACACATTATTTTTTCTGCCAATATCATTTCGCCTAGTACATTTCATATAGATATTGTCAATAGACGTATTTCACAAGAGAGACATTTTGCTATTATTTTTAGTGACTTGTAGTGAAAGTGTTAGACTAAAATGTTTTCATTCATTTCTGTTTCTAAAAAGTTGTCCATTTCAATCAAACAATTAAATCATCAAAACTATGATTCAACAATTTCTTTGCCTCGTCACTTGGCAGGGAATTAAAATATTTCATTAAAAATAGGGCTGTCGAACATTTCAGTAACATTTAATAAAAAAATAAAACACTCTCGTTCTTGTTTGTTTGAGCGCTGTCTGACAGTCAAAGGTTTCTATTTACAATGAGTTCTTACAAGCCAATCACAATCATATCTGTTGATCATGTGAACACAACTGCCTATCTAGTCAGAAAGTTAGTCAGAATCCGCTCGGCAACACTGAAAACGCACAAGGTTTTGTTTTGTTCGACGCAAGCCACACATCCTTTCAATTTGAACCAAAAAAAGTGTAAACGATGTAAATAAGAGATTCACTGTGCAATTTTATTCTAAAGGGAATTTTTGCGAGATGAGCTTGCGCTTAAGAGATTGACAGCTTCTTTTTATTACCCATTCACAATCTCAATACAAGTTTAGT
Source organism: Squalius cephalus (assembly GCF_949319135.1). Taxonomy (NCBI): domain Eukaryota; kingdom Metazoa; phylum Chordata; class Actinopteri; order Cypriniformes; family Leuciscidae; genus Squalius; species Squalius cephalus. Next base: position 28,879,929 of record NC_137130.1, read on the forward strand.
TTTTCATGCTGCTAAGTACACTGTAAAAGTTTCTGGATTGACAACCGTATTTAGGTTGAAATGATGGTTCCTCTTATTAAGCATTACACAAATATTTAGATGAATTCAATAAGATATAATTTTGCTCTTTACAAGCCAGCCAGAACAAAGAACAAAACACACAAGTCACATCTCAGCATCTTAACAGACGGAACACAAAAACATAAAAAGCTCTGGAAAAACAAGATTGCTTTTCCTTTTTTAGTTTGCTTCCACTTTTATACAGTTTCAGTTAGATGAGTTAAGGCATGTATGACGGTTTCTCAATGTCCCCATTTGCTCATAGCAAGCAAACTAATGAAAGCCAATTCAACAGTCATTCCATGCCATTACCCTGACCGCTCAAAGTTAATCATCTCATTACGACCTAAAGAGCGGATACCGGAGCGAATAACGTCGATCCTCGCGTCACAGTGAAACCTTGCCGTAGGGGCTTAAGCTCACAAAAGGGCTACATGCAAAATGAACACAGAAATATAGAAAAGCGCTCAATCTCAGTTGGGTTACAGACTCTTTTCTGACTTGAATTGTGTGTGATGTCAAGGTGAGATGTGAATGTATGGATCCATATCGATAACTCACCAGTCACCGAGTTCCTCAGAAAGCAATAATACAAAGTTCCTGACTGAAAATGTCTATTGAATTAGAAACAATAGATGAGTGGAAGAAGGGAATAACACAAGTTTAACGCGTAAAAATTCAAGGCAATTCAAATAATAAAAAAAATGACAAAGTACATCACCAGTAAAAGGCTATTATTAACAGCAAATGTGTTGTAAAAACAGAAAATAACAGCACCTTTCAGCCTGTGTCCATCATGCAAACATGAAATATCTATCATACAGTAGTAGACCTTGACAGGTTGCATTCCACTGAGCTGTTTTTCTATGAAAACGTGTGTTTGGCTGTTGCTCTCACGTCTTCTGCAGCGTCTCGCATATGAAACGGCATTCTAAAGCTCTATTCGGACGGGATTAACTTTACAAGGTTAGATGGAGTGATGTAATTTTACCACAGGACGTCTGTAATACTAATGGCCAATTCGCACGGGATAAGATATCTCATTAAAACTAGCAGAAGTGGGAGGGGTAACTCGATTTGCGCACCGTCGTCATGTGCGTATTACGTTGCTTCCTGATATCATGTGCGCAAACACATATGACCTATATTTATATATATAAAACAGTTATGTCCAGTTGAACCATGTATTAATTAACTTAAGATTGGATTGTGTTGGTAATAGGCACTTACCTAACGCTAAAAGATGTTTCGTGCCTCTAACAAGTGCTTTCGATCTTCTTTCTGATCTGTATAGTGTGAATAGTTTTGCCACAGACTCGTCCCAGCGTCTAGAACGCAACTGAATGTTTTTTCAAGCGTCTCCGTACTTGAAAAACCACGGGAAACTACTTTTAAACACGAAATGACAAAATATTTATGTACATATTTACAGCGGGTCTATTAGCACGGGATTAGTATTACCTGAGGTCATTTTTCCGACCCTTTTTACTGAAGGTAAAAGTCGCCGTAATCTTTACTGACATTGTCCGTAATGATTACTGAGATGGCACATTCAGACAGGACTAAAATCACTGAGAAGCTCTGGTAATTATTACTTTATCCCACGTTAAACAAGTCCCGTCCGAATAGGGCTTAAAGGAGAACTCCGGTCAATTTGAACATTGAGCTAATTTTTTGGACATTTGGAGTGCTGTCAGTACAGAGAACAACGACAAAAATCGGTGTTGCCTACACTGTGTTATCCTCTTTTTAAAATTTGCACCCTGTTGACTTCAATGGGGCAAGTTTTAAACCTGCTTTTAGCCTCTTAACATCCTTGATGTGTCATTACAAGTGCACAGGTCATGTGAGTGATTCCTTTAGAGTGAACGCGGGTGAATCTGACTGCAGTAGATGTGAAAGATATGAATAAAAATGATGTTATTTCAGCCAGCGCACATACCTGTATTTACATCCTGTTTTTGGTTGAAGTCCACAGTAGTCGATTGTCGAGTTCACGCGCATAGGTTTAGGCTGGGCACTTGTAATGACGCATCAAGGATGTTAAGAGGCTAAAAGCAGGTTTAAATATTGCCCCATTGAAGTCAACAGGGTGCAAATTTTAAAAAGAGGATAACACAGTGTAGGCAACACCAATTTTTGTCTTTGTTCTCTGTACTGACAGCACTCCAAATTTACAAAAAATGAGCTCAATGTTAAAATTGACCGGAGTTCTCCTTTAACACCACGCCGCTCAAGTAAAAAAAAAGAAGTTTAATTCGCGTCTAATAACCTTGCCTTTTTCCCGCTCCACGTCTTGTTTTTTCAGTGCAATAATGCATTCTGTGTGAACAGCTGGGGTTAGTTCACCCAAAAAGGAAAATTATCCCATAATTTAGTTTCCAATCCCAAAGTTTTCCTTTTTTTTTTTTTTTTACGATGTTGTGTAAATAACCCCTTAGTACATTTTATTCCAGCTTTCTGTTTCAATAAGAAACACATAAATGCCAAAAGAAAGCAAACTGAAAGCATTCATCAAGCCATTTCATGGGGTCTTTAATCCACCAGCCCCCTCCACTAGTGGAACAAACAAAAATGGGCTCTTGCACACCATTATTATCAGCGCTGTAGTAAAGGATTTTTTAGCAATGCTGAAGGATGGGACAAATCTGGCACACTTTCTCTGCTGGATGTCCTCTCTACAGTCAGAGGCCTTATCGCTCCACTACAGATAGCATCACAGACACCATCGCTTATTTCCCTGAGAGTATTAGTGGTCTAGAGGAGCAAACAAGGGCTGACACACACATACAATATATACAGTATATATATATACAGCATCTCTGAGTGCTGTGAGAAACGGACTTGAAAGAGGAAAAACCAGAGAAAGGAAAGGTGAGGCCATTAACCTTGAACAGAAAAACAGGGCGAGTACAGTGACCAAGGAAAAAGAAAGACTCCTGCTCACAGAGTTTATTAGGTGAGACCCTGCGCTTAAAAAGACCACTGCAAAAAAGCAATTCGCTAGACAGTGATTTATAACCTGTGTCGCACAGATCAGAGTGAACAAATCCTTATCAGATCCAAATACGTTGGTACCTGGTCCATTATCACTATCATTATCAATGTATTTTAATGTTTTTGAGAGAAGAATTTTATGCTCGCCATGGCCGTATTACGTAATCAAAAATAAAGTAAAAACAATAATAATGTGAAATATTATTACAATTTCAAAATAACTTTTTTATTGTAATATTTTTCAAAATGCAATTTTGATCAGCTGATCAAAACTGAATTTTCAGCATCATTGCTCCAGTCTTCAGTGTCACATGATCCTTCAGAAATCATTCTAATATGCTGATTTATTGCTCAAGAAATATCATCATGTAACATTATCATAAATGTTGAAAAAAGCTGCTTAATATTTTTGTGGAAACCGTGATAAGTTTTAAAAGTTCAAAAGAACGGCATTTATTTGATACAGATTTTTTTTTTGTAACTAAGTAAATGTCTTTAATATCACTTCTGATTAATTGAATGCATCTTTGCTGAATAAAAATATACCAAAAAATTGTTTTGGATAAAAACATCTGCTTATTCAACCATTAAGTTTGTTAAAGAATGTGTCATTAGTTTTACTTTCCTCTCTCGCCACATGAGAGCATCAAGATGTATTAATAGTGTCTCTGATTTGAACTTCAGCTGCAACAATATTTTACATTCTACATTTACATCACATTATATAGTTGGTAAAACTGATTCATTGCAATGAATAAGATAAAACTATAAGCTGAATAAATTTAAAACTGATTTGAATTGATTAAAAATGTATTATTAATTTGCGCCATCTCTGCATGGCATTTTTAAAAAAGTTTTTAATAAAAATTAGGGCTGTCAAACGATTAATCGCATCCAAAATAAAAGTTTGTTTTTACATAATATATGTGTGTGTACGGTGTATAATTATTTTCTATATATAAATACACACACATGCATGTATATATTTAAGAAATATTTGCATGTATATACTGTGTATATATATTTAAATTATATATAATTTATATTATATATAAATATTTTATATATAAATAACACATTTTTCTTAAATATATATGCATGTGTGTGTATTTATATATAGAAAATAATTATACTCCATACACACACATATATTATGTAAACACAAACTTTTATTTTGGATGCGATTAATCGCGATTAATCGTTTGACAGCCCTAATAAAAATATATGTCACTATGTATTATTATTTATGTGTGAATATGAATGCAAATGATTCACTATCATTCGTCCTTTAGTGAAGGAAAGATTGTAAAACGTGCCTTGATTATTTTTCAATTAAATGATTTCGAATCTACCGCAATCTTGTGTGAGGGTTTGCCTGATTATGTCCTGCTTTGTGTGGTTCTGGCTTAAGTTACAGTCAGTCAGCATTGCAGGGATGTGAGCCGTCTTTAAAAAGTGTGTTATGACAAATGCTGTTCAAATCAATAATGTAATCAACACCCGTCTCAGCCACTGTCTGCTCAGACAATACCTACAGCTGCATGTGGAGAGAAGAACCAGAGGATTATTGATTTAAACACAACCATCCCAACATGTCAACGTGAACTACTGACCTTTATCCGGATGATTTAGGACCATGATCCTTCTGTGGGATTCCCGTACCTTTGCCTTAGTGCTGGTTGGACTGCGCAAAACAAGAAAACAGAACATTTAGAGAAGGAACATACCGCCATCTAGTGGTCACAGTGGGAACTGCTGTATGAATCTAATTACAGGCCTCCAGATTGATTTTTTGCACAAATCATCAACATGTGTGGTCTGTCTTCATCACTGCACACATCAGCTGGAAAGACTCAATCTGTACATTCCCTGAAATTCCCCAATTTAGTGGGAAAAAAAAGCAAAAGACCTGAAAAAAAAAAAGAGGTATGGTCTAAGTTTGGGGACATTTCTTAACTCGACAAATGGATAAAGAAAAGCATTTGACAAAATGACTCAAAAAACCTGCCAATTTTTTTTATTCAATTTAAAATGTAGATCTAAAATGATTTATGTACTATTTTATTGTTTTATTTAACTATATTTTAAAACATGAATTAAATAAACAGTTTTAAACATGACTGTATTATTAAATTTTAATTAAATTATTTATTAACTTGATATTTTAACTAAATTTTAAAACATGAATTAAATTTAAAAAAAATGTATGCTTGAATAATATTTTATAAAATGATAAAGAAAAATCAGATATACATATTAGATACGTATAATTAATATTGACAAATCTAGTATGTATTTCAATGAATTGATCAATTAAGACTATATGATGGTTTTTTTCTCCATCTAATGAAATATTTTGTTTTTCTAGTAGTGCTAGATACTAATAAGACTAATAAGACTTACTTAAAATCCCAAACAATTTCTGACACATTCAAGTACATTTAAATAAATACAATGTACCTCTTCAGTCAGTCAGTAGTATATACTAAATTAATAATTAATAACTTTTTTACAACAAAAATTAAACATCACTGAACTTACTTAAGCTGGATTATAACACCATTTTCTTCTAGAAACAAACTTTGTTGCATTATTTTCCTGTTATCTCTGTAAAGCTGCTTTGAAACAATCTGTATTGTAAAAAGCGCTATATAAATAAAGGTGACTTGACTTGACTAACGTAATGTTTTTTTTTTTTAAAGGATTCAAATTTCTGTATTTATTAAATTGATTAAATCTTTTAATGAAGCATTGAGTTATGGTGTGAGGACAGGTGGTTCTAGGTTATGTGGCTTCACACAGTATCCTTACTGAAAGATGAATACATTTCTTTTCAGCCTACAGCTTTCAGGGTTTGGATCTGAGTCACATCTAAACAGCAAGAAGTGATGATTAAAAGATACATTAATGCTTACACACAAGTGTTCAGTCCTACCAACCCTCCTCTCAAGTCTCAAATCATATGCAGGAGTGGGCGTCTGAGAGGGGCCTGAGCAACTGATTAAAACACTGTGAGGAGTGGAGGCTTCCAGAATGTGATGACGAATCTGTCAGGCAGAAATGTGTGGCAGTCGAGAGACTAAACTGTGACCTCAAACCCATTTAAAGTCAGAACAGCAATGAACATAAGGATGATCAAAGAAAACATGAGCATGACTAGGTAAAAAATAAAATAAAAAGGAAAAAAGAAAGAAACCTGTAGGAACAGGCTACATATATTTGATAAAAAACAAAGAAGAAACAATAATATTGTGAAATATTACAATTTCAAAATAACTGTTTTTTTTATACATTTCAAAATGCAGTTTGTTTCTTTGAAATAAGGAATTATACATATATATACACTCACCTAAAGGATTATTAGGAACACCATACTAATACTGTGTTTGACCCGCTTTCGCCTTCAGAACTGCCTTAATTCTACGTGGCATTGATTCAACAAGGTGCTGAAAGCATTCTTTAGAAATGTTGGCCCATATTGATAGGATAGCATCTTGCAGTTGATGGAGATTTGTGGGATGCACATCCAGGGCACAAAGCTCCCGTTCCACCACCTCCCAAAGATGCTCTATTGGGTTGAGATCTGGTGACTGTGGGGGCCATTTTAGTACAGTGAACTCATTGTCATGTTCAAGAAACCAATTTGAAATGATTCGAGCTTTGTGACATGGTGCATTATCCTGCTGGAAGTAGCCATCAGAGGATGGGTACATGGTGGTCATAAAGGGATGGACATGGTCAGAAACAATGCTCAGGTAGGCCGTGGCATTTAAACGATGCCCAATTGGCACTAAGGGGCCTAAAGTGTGCCAAGAAAACATCCCCCACACCATTACACCACCACCACCAGCCTGCACAGTGGTAACAAGGCATGATGGATCCATGTTCTCATTCTGTTTACGCCAAATTCTGAATGTCTCAACAGAAATCGAGACTCATCAGACCAGGCAACATTTTTCCAGTCTTCAACTGTCCAATTTTGGTGAGCTCGTGCAAATTGTAGCCTCTTTTTCCTATTTGTAGTGGAGATGAGTGGTACCCGGTGGGGTCTTCTGCTGTTGTAGCCCATCCGCCTCATGGTTGTGCGTGTTGTGGCTTCACAAATGCTTTGATGCATACCTCGGTTGTAACGAGTGGTTATTTCAGTCAAAGTTGCTCTTCTATCAGCTTGAATCAGTCGGCCCATTCTCCTCTGACCTCTAGCATCAACAAGGCATTTTCGCCCACAGGACTGCCGCATACTGGATGTTTTTCCCTTTTCACACCATTCTTTGTAAACCCTAGAAATGGTTGTGCGTGAAAATCCCAGTAACTGAGCAGATTGTGAAATACTCAGACCGGCCCGTCTGGCACCAACAACCATGCCACGCTCAAAATTGCTTAAATCACCTTTCTTTCCCATTCTGACATTCAGTTTGGAGTTCAGGAGATTGTCTTGACCAGGACCACACCCCTAAATGCATTGAAGCAACTGCCATGTGATTGGTTGATTAGATAATTGCATTAATGAGAAATTTAACAGGTGTTCCTAATAATCCTTTAGGTGAGTGTATATATATATATATATATATATATATATATATATATATATATATATATATATATATATATATATATATATATAACATATATAATTGAATACATAAATCGTAATTTATTCCTGTGATGTCAAAGCTGAATTTTTTAGCATCATTACTCCAATCTTCAGTCACATGATCCTATAGAAATCATTTTAATATGCTGATTTGCTGCTTAAGGAACGTTTCCTATCACAAATCAGTGTTGTGCTGCTTAATATTTTTGTTGTTTTTAGAATTCTTCGATCCATAGAAAGAGTGTGTATTTAAAATAGAAATCTTTCGAAACATTTTAAATGTCTTCAATGTCACTTTTAATCAATTTAATGCATCCAAAAAACTGACCTGAAACTTTTGAACAGTAGTATATGGATTATTTTTAGGTGTACTATACCTTTAATAAGCACAAATGTCTCTACATAAAGTCAGCTGAATTTATGATGGGCGTAGAGAGATCAAAGTATATCAGTGCAAATAGTATAACATCACTGGGGTCAGTTATTTCAGCTGTGAATGACAGACACCAAAGTAAAGCTGAAGACGGATGAGAAGAGAATAATAAAAACTATTAACCCGAATCAGTACAGTTTTATGAGCCTGAACGCGGTTGACCGAGTTAATATTGTCACGTCCAAGAAATATTGGACACAGTCTGGTTCAGTTCTATGAAAACATTAGTCCAGTTTGACTGACAACACAAAGAAATGATGCAAGCTACGCCACACAGGATGTGATGCTTGCATGGTGTGAGTCACACCTGGTCTGGGACCATGTGAACTTCTGTTGAAGTATGGGAAATTTTTAGAGAAATATACCCTCCGAGGATGAGGAGGGTGGTCCACCGAAAAGCAGATTATAAATTAAAAAGAGACACAGCTGAGAATTTTTCCCATTAGACGTTATAGGATCAAAGCTGTGACGACAGGAGATGACGACCGACTTCAAACCAAAAGAATTGCCCCCAGACTTAACCGCAAGCTCTTCTGGGAAGTTTAGTGATGCAGTGTGTGTGTGTATATACTGTAAAACACCTTTGTTTTCTTCCATGACAACTCATAATGAGAGAATTCAGCAAGAGGAATTGCAGTGATTTAGGGCTTTGTTTAGCCCACAATTACCTGATCCCGAGAATAAGGCTGGCTTCCCGTCTGGTCATCTTCTGCTCAAATCCACCTTTGTAATATGCAGAAAATGACTAGGAAAGAAAAGAAAATATTGAAAGCAATGGTCCAGATTCAAAGTTAAGCCCCATCAACAGCATATCTGTGGTGTATTGTTGATTACTAGGAGAAAAAAGGTGTTTTCCTCAGTTTTAAACTGTTAGAATTGAAATAGACAAGGCCAGGCAGTTAACATACATACAGTATTCAAAGTGTCACAATACTTCAACCTTACTGACATGAAACTTGGATGATAGAATCACTTGTAAAGTTATACCCAATCTTTCAATCTGGTTGTCGTGATACACACAATGAGACACGATGGAGGTATCTGTACAGCACAGACATTACGCCGGTAATCCGTAATCAGAATTTCATTCACCCAGAAAAGTGGTCCCAGCTGAAAATGATTTCACCAACTATACAGATCAAGTTATAAACAGGGTTTAACTGAATAACTCATCTAAGTGCTTTAACAAAAATATAAGAGTCAAGATTAATTTCTGTAGTAATCAACATTATGCCTCAAATGCTGTGAATAGTATACTGAACCCATGACGTTCCTTTAATCACAACACGACATGACTGATGTGCACAATAATGTATAATCATTCTCAATATTGATGGCAACCACGTTGTTTTGGCTCAGCTAAAAGCCTCATGATCAGCACTTTCACCTTATTATGTGAAAACGGAGATTTTAGGGATTTGAGAAGATTGACCCCATAATTATCCAAATTCCAAAACTAAAGGTGCGTTCACGCCAGAATTACCGTAATTACTGAGTAGAAAAGCGCTCGCGTCCTCGTTGAACTCGTAGTTGCAATTCGCTAATTTTCTGAGAGTCCCGACTTGTACCGCCTGATCGCTGCAACATCAACAGGAAACACTCAAAATGGCAGTGGCTTCAGCAGTAAAAAGTAGTCATTTACCACAAAATCAACATTAAAATATAGCTATTAACAAGGCATTTGCATCACTTGCAAATTACACAGATTCATTTGTTGTCATAGAACTATGCATAATTCAGAGTCCAAGGACGTGAAAAGGTCTGAGAAGAACATCCCAGGATGGCATCTAATAATTACAGTAATTATGACAAAGCGTGAACGCATCAAACGGCCCAGATTTGAGTGTTAAGATCATGAAGTTTCATGTGTTTGGAGGAAGTTTAGGCTGTATTCTTCATTCAAATTCAAGATGTTTTTACAGTAAAGAATGAGAATGTTTCCGTTTCCATTTTCTTCATAGATTTTTCACACTTGAAATATTTAACCCTGCCTCATTCTAAACCCAGTGAATGGAATCCTGGGTTATCCTGCTTCACGTTTCACAATGCTCATAACTTACCAGGGGTTAACAATTAATCTGCGGTATTCTTAAAACGTTTCACACTTTACATTCCTAAACACTGGGTTACGTTCTTATTTGCATATTTGCGGTGTCAATGTCAATGACTGGACGAACGCCGCACACAATCTTTGCCATAAAGGATTTAGCTTTGTGCGTCCGCATGTTATCATTACATTTTATATATGTATATAAACTAAACTATCAAGTTTTTCCTGAATAGACTTTTTGGACAATAAAAGTAAAATATAACTTCTTCACTCCAATTGGCACATTTTCCATCGCCATTTGCCATTTTTCCCCTCAAAAGCTGACTGACTATCCAAAGCATGTGAATATGTGCCACACGATTGGCTGTCTGTTGCTAAGCATCTACAGTAGTCATAACATACTAATACCGCATTGTTTCAAGTTTTGCACCGCGATGAGGGGTTAAAACTGGGGTTTAGCAATTAAATAATATTACATTTTCTCGACATCATTCAAAACCCATATGCTGTTGTCTATTAATTGAAACAAAAAAAATAAACGAATGAAAAATCTTCACACAGCTGAAGCACTATATAAGCCGTTTACCAAAGAACAAAAGGGCCTAACAAAATAAAAATTAAAAATACCCTATTAATGCATCATAAAAGTAGTCCATATGATTACATATCTTCTTAAGCATTAAAATAGGTTTGTATGAGGAAAAGACCCCCCCCCCCCCCAAAAAAAAAAGTCATTTCTGGACCTGAACAGTCCTGAGTGATGATATAAACTGTGGTTCAATAGGCAAGAGCTTTGAAAAGATTCTTCAAAAATGTCAACTTTTGTGTTCTACGGCAAAAAGAACAGCACACGGGTTTGGAACTCATGTACTGATTGATGTTGAGTAAACAATGTCAGAATTTTCTCTGTTTTTCGCTTAACTATCTCTTTACTAAAGATGCCATAACAGGATAAAATCGGTCTGTGGCTCCTTCAGAAATCGTACATCCTGCAGAGGATTCGGGCAAAGTTCACAACTGAGTAAAAACATGTGTATGTTTAGACGGCGATGGAGACCAGAATGTTCAGTCCAATCTCAGCCCAAAACATGTCACTTAATCACACTCATCCATTATGTGATTCACAGAAAAATGAAATCATTTGATTAATAACTGTAATAAATGATCTATTACAATAGTGCTCAGTCGCGAATCTGCGAAAGCCACTGAGATTATAGAAAGTTTCACAGAGTACACAGGTGGACAGGTTGAGTCAAAGCGCTGGGAACCAGCCCCAACCACACATCCCTAGAGATTAAGAAAAACCTGGACAAATCAGGTTCATAGACTCCACCAAAAACCAGACGCACAGCGTGAACTATGGCAAGGGCCAGTAAGACAAGATGAATCAGTCCTTCGCCCTACAGCAGGAGGTTTAACATGCCAAAAACGCACACAAAAACAAGTGCCTCAAGATGTGGAAATGAACATGGAAATATCCAAATTTCATTCCCACAAATCATCGCTTTCTGAAACAGAATCTGTGTTTAAAAACTGAATATGTTGTGCTGGATCTTTTCAAATGGGAATACTGATTCATAGGGTGTTCGAGAGCAATCCCACAACAAAATCATTAGCTTATGCATGCTAAAAAATTGTTGGTTTGTTTCTGACGCTTACCGTAGTGGGTAACTTCTTGGCAGCTTCCGTGATAACCTGACCCAGAGGCCTCCATAAATGGAATGCATATCGACCTAAAAGCCAATGTAATAAGAGAAAAAAAGGATTAATGGGTTGAAAAGTGTGCCAGACAATTTACAGAGTTAATTTCCAGGGTTAACAAAGTTGGTTTAAGGGTGAAACCAAGGACAAAACCACATTTTAGTCTTATTCGATATGTGTTAAAGGTGAGGACGCCTTTCAACTTCCCTTGGTATTTACTTGGTCAGGGTGCTGGTGAACTGCCAGCGGTTGTGGTTCAACTGTGAAGCAACACACTGCAAGTCAGCAGCACTCAATGAAATGAACATATAATGCCTCTGAACATCCAGCATTCAATAAAAAAGCCGAGAAAGGCCGTTAAGCGGCTCATTTAATGCAACCAAATTGTAGGTGAAGAATTTATAAAAAAATCATTAGAGTAATACATCATGGGAACTATTCAGGATTTTCATTTCATCAAATTCTGAGGAGTTTATTGTTGAGAGGAAAACGTTATTTTGCTTCTCAGCAAAAAAAAAAAAGCGTTTGAGGCTCCCTCCACTGTAATCCGAAGCCCTGCCTCTGAACGAATCAGACCACACACCACCTCAGCTTTTGGCAGAAGTGCTGCCCCCTCGATGTACTGAAATGGGAATTAGCCCCCTTCCTCAAAGCGACCACAAGTGCTATTCCATCCTGACCTCACACAGCTATGGGTGGAAGACTTGGCGATTAACAATGATTAACTATCCAAGCAGCAGTAGGGAGGACGGCAGAGACACCTGCCAGAAAAGAATCAAACGTAAACATGCTGATGACGAAGTCGCTTTAATTATTTGGCCACATGCGGCCATTTAAAGACTCTTTGATTTCTCTAATGCCAGAGGCCACATTGACCTCATTAACCAGGGCGAGCTTCATCTGGGGGCTTGAACAAACACTCACAGTAAGAGCGGCTTAACCATCTCCCTCATCAACGCCGCCATCATCTCGAGTGCTTCCAATCCTTTAGAATCACATCATAAATATCTGTGGTCAGCTTTAACATACACCAGGAAAGTTTAGCTAAATATTTTAAGACGACAAAAGAGGAAAAAAACTTTTATTGCATTTTACAATGGCTACTCTATCCTGCTGCGAAACCACAACATGAGGGATTTTAGCTCGCAAACATCCTGCCTAGAAACATACTCTGCGCCAGAACGCAAACACAGAACTTTCGCCAACACGACGTTTCAAGAGTGCTGATATTCGGTCCAACAGCACTGAGACTTTTCGCTGTTAGTGTAACTCCACTTGTCTGTGTTTGCGCATTCAAGACAGACCGTCAATCACTGGGAAGTTTTCACTCATTCATTCAATCACACTGATTCATTCATGATAGAAACGAGTGGATTTTTGAGTTAGTCATTTAATTATTCACTCAACTAATTTACTCAAACAGTGAATAAATGGGATCGTAAAAAAAGACTGGGGCTCATCACTACTAATTGCGCAGATTGTTTCATATTGTATGCACAGGAGAACAACACACATTTTGACTATTTAAAATGATTGACCACATGCCTGAGGTTAATAATAATTAGCATAAAACACACAGCCAAGTGTGTAGGGGTGTGGCGATATTAAAACATGACAATCATTCTCGTCTAGATGAAAAGCAGTCTCGCAATATCAGCATGTGGGAGTTGATTTGTGTCTTTTACAACTTATGATAATTAATACTAATGGAAAAAAATAATGGAAGTGGTGCATTCCACGGACGAGAACCCATGAATCAGACCATTTTCTAAGGCTTTATGATATTAAAACCACTTAAAAATAAAGCATAGTGCTATTGTGAATCACAAATGCTTTGATTCAATTAAATAAATATGCACTGTTGCACTGTTATAATTTACATGCGTGGAGAAGATTGGTTAACAAACTCCATCTCTGCATATGCTGTGAGTTTGGGTTGCTTATAATGTTCATCTGGGTACGCAATGTGCGCCATTTCATCAAATTTGTAACATAATCTTTTATAGACATATACGCCAAGACAGGAGAATACATCAATATGTTTCTAAATATGCAAACTGTTGTCCATCACGATTTCAAAATAAAAGTTTAAACCCTCGATCTGAGTTTGCATGTTCTTGTTCAAGAAATTACAGGGGCTGTTGCATTTCTTTCATAAAGAAGTAGCCACATAATAAAGATTAAGTAGACATTTGAATTAAATGTTGTTTGGCCAGTATTAAATAAGGATTTAATCGTGCTGTAAAGTGTAACAACAACACTTACAGGCCATTGGCGCGCCCTCTGCAGGCATTTGTTATAATACACAATGTACAGAAGTTCATTATAGTATAACTATGTATTTTAACAGTGTTGTTAAGTAAAACCATATTATTATTTGCTATTGATACTTTATTTGAATTAATTATGTGACACCTATTGTCACCCTCTGGTATATTTGATCAGGGGTTCATCCTACAGCAAGATAATGACCCAAAACATACTTCCAGGCTATGTCAGAACTACCTTAGAAGAAAAGAACAAGATGGTAGGCTTCAAGTCATGGAATAGCCAGCACAGTCTCCAAACTTTAATCCCATCGAGCTGGTTTGGGATGAACTGGACAGAAAGATGAAAGCAAAGCAACCTACAAATGCAACACAAGTTTGTGTGAACTTTTTCAACAGAGTTGGGAAGAACTTTCCAAAAAATATTTGATTATATCTGGAAAGGTGGCTACTTTGATGAGTCGAAAATTTAGATTTAGATTTAATATTGTTAAACAAAATTATTGCATGATTTATTTTTTTATGTCCAATTGTTTATTTGTTCTGTGCTTTAATTTCAGAGTAAATTGATACATTAAACTGCATAAATTTCAGTAAAAACTGGATAAATGGAGGTGTTCTGAAACTTTTGAATGGTAATGTATGTGTATTTTAAGTATGTGCATTTTAAGTCATTTTAAAGGCTATTGTTCACTTAGGTCTGTTTTTATTCCCATATTGTTTCGCATTTTGTGACTTTCAGCGGAATAAAATAATATTTTTTTCAGTCATAGTTTTGTCATTGAAGATTTCTTAAAAATATCATGTCACCTCGCTCTCGTGGACCTAATATCGTGTATCGTCTCGTGAGCTAAGTGTATCATCACACCCCTGCAAGTGAGCCATCCTCAAAACTAGTTCAAACACAATAAACACTTTTTATATAGACCCTTTTATATAGACCCAGACAACACATGTCTCATTAACCAGTTGTGCATATGTGTATGTGCATTTTTATACAGAGAAATCTTGCAGCTCAGGCTATGACAACTATTCTTACTCTTTCACCATATATGATTAAATACATGAGATTAAATACAATGTATAAAATTCATCTTAATTTCTTTCTTCTGCTGAACACAAAGAAAGAGATTATGAAGAATGTCGGTAACCAGACAGTTGATGGACCCCATTAACTTTCATAGTAGGAAAAAAAAGACTATAAAAGTCAATGGGGTCCATCAACTGTCTGGTTACCGACATTCTTCAAAATATCTTCTTTTGTGTTCAGCAGAAGAAAGAAATTCATACAGGTTTGAAACAACTGGAGGGTGAGTAAAAAATGACAGAAATTTTTATTATGAAGTTAACTAATCCTTTAAAATAAGTTTAGACCTTGCATTTTTTGTTGTTGGTTTTTTTTGTTGGTTCACTGACCTGTGAATGGCCTCTAATTTGTCATGTAACTAATGCTGTCAACAGCTTGAAAATACTTATTGCAAGCAATCCAGGCAATCAAATCCAGGCAATCCAGTCTCCCCTGGAGTAACCTGAGGTTAAGAACTTCCTCAAAAGCACAATGGTAATCAATCATCAGTTTGAACCAGTTAACCTTTGGTTCCCATCCCAGAGCTTTAACCACTAAGCTATACCACACATATTATATGAATGCATGGCTTCTCCATGTGACTGTGCAACATGTGGCTTAATGACAAAGGAATCTCCAAATGAGCGCATACACTGGGGTCAAAGCGGTTGTGCTCACCTGCAAACCCTGCCGCAGCAACACCCAGTCCCACTGCCATCAGAGTGCCGGCCTGAAACACACACAAACATTTTATCACTATGACAATTACAAACACAGGACCAGTATTTGTAGAGAAGCATTTTAAGTGTTGCCATATAATTATATTGGACAGACATTACATGGTTTTCCCATAGTAGATGATCAAAAATGCAAAAAAGTCCATAGACTAGACTTCCACTGGAAATTTCTGACTCTTCAGAGATTTAACATTATGTCCACCAAACTCACCACAGACCCATAGACTGAATGAGTCTGACTCATGAATCATCATCATTACATGATGATTCATGAATTAAAGCTGCAAATGTTAAACAGCTAAAATGTAAATACACAAGCCCTTTCAGCTTCATTCTTCTGACAGACTATCTATCTATCTATCTATATGACATTTTATTTATCTATCTATCTGACAGTTTATCTATCTATCTGTTTGACGGTCTATCTATCTGAGTTATCTATGATCTATCCATCTATCTATCTATCTTCCGTTTATCTATCTATCTGTCTATCTATCTTACGTTTATCAATCTGTCTCTCTATCTGACGGTTTATCTATCTATCTAGCAATCTATCTGATGGTTTATCTATCTATCTAGCAATCTATCTGACGGTTTATCTATCTATCTATCTATCTATCTGACGGTTTAACTATCTATTTATATATGTGTCTGTCTGTATGTCTGTCTGTCAGTATATCTGTCTATAGCCTAACGTTATAGCATTTAAACTTCAAATTTTTGAAGTTATTTCAATGTTTAAACACGACTTTGACAAGGTTGGCTCGAAAAACTTAATGTTTAACTTTCATGTTCTTTTATGGATCGACAAGGTATTCAATTAGCTTGTACTTAGAACTTCTAGTGGGCCATAAAGTGTTTGTTATAAACTCACATTGGCTGATGTATAAAAACTGAGAATGTTAAGGCTTCACAATGAGTAATACTTCGTGGCTAATAATTATTTCCCATCTTCCAACAACCGATATTGAGCTACTTTCATTATACTATAATGATATAACACTCTTTGAAAAGAAAAAGGTAAAAGTGTTAATATAAATGCTTGAGTTTCAGAAGTGATCAGCAAGGTCACTCATATGATGAGCACAGATGGAACTCTTATGACACAGGTGGGTCAGCCATTATATGGTAAAACAGTTTAACTGCTCCGGACTCTCCAGCGCGACATTTACTCACAAGGCGTTTGTCAATATCTGTCTCACTCTGCACGGTGGATTTTGGTGTATATTCAGCATGTCTCATGAAGTCCCCGTCCATCGCTACACTACCGGAGCTCGCCATGCTTGTGACAGCCACAGCTACGGAAACACCAAAGGGACAAACTTCATGCAGCAGCGCGGTCTCGCGATTTTAAAACAGAGGTTTTAAAACAGTTCTAAAACAGTTTTATATGTGCCTTAAACTTTCAAACCATAATGTAAACCCTAAGCATTATATTTATTTATCATGGGTTTAAAAAGGTTGCAGGTATTATGTTGCATAATGGATAATGGTATTTATAGCGGGGAATCCCTTACAGAAAGAGACTTGCCATCCCTGTCACAACCAGCTCTGCCATTGCCAGTGATCAGCTGCTGCGGTTTATCACAGATACATACGCGACAGAATTTAGTAGCATGAATAACTATACACATCTAAATCGTAATAACGCAAGAAGCGGGGGATATAGAGGAAATACAATAAATCAAAGGAGCAATATGACGGACAGCGAGCAAACGAGTGAATATGAATGTGAGAACTCCTCACCTGGTCCGCAAAACCCTCAGCCTCAGAATCAGCCAACACAGTGAGTACAGCTAAAGCAAATTAGGGCTATTAGTCAAGTGAAATTTTCACGAGTGTTTACGTTTGAGTCGAGACATTAAAAAAAAAAAAAAAAAAAAGGAAAAAGAAAATGTATACATGTATAAAAATAAACATTTTACATTTAAAACACATTTACATTTTAAACGTTTTATAAACATTCAAATGTATCGTTATTTCGATATTTATTTCGGCATTCTGAGGATTAAATCGTACATTTATTTACATAGCTTCTTTGTTTGACAACAACTAGCCTAGCCTACTTAAGTTTCACTTTCGTTTCCGTCCAAACAATCAGGAGAAACGAAACAGAACTCAGACATCTGATACTCACTCTTAGAAAAAAAGGTTCAATGGGGTATAAAGTAGAACTATAGGGTTCTTTACTAAATATTAATAAACCCTTGATCATGTTTGATCGTGACACAATACTCCCACCCCAAATATTACATCAGTCAAAATACAATTAAAAACACATTTGTATCACATTTGTATCATAGCTCCCTGACATCACAAATGACCCATAAAAATGACATATGACATATAAAACAATGAATCATGTGGTAATTATGATCACAACACAAATAGAAATAGCAAGTTCAGGTAACAGATCAGTATTTCACATTGGTTACAACTAAATAAACAAATCAATGACAAGGACACAAATAATGAGAATCCTCCTTACAAAAATTCACCATAGTAACCATATTCCTGCCAAAATATCATAGTTACGGTTAAGAAAACTGGTTTCCCAAAAACCCAAAAAGTTGACATTGCTGAAAGAGATCATCATGCAGCACATTCGGGGTCATTTGTGATGTCAGGGAGCTATGATACAAATGTGATACAAATGTGTTTTTAATTGTATTTTGACTGCTGTAATATCTGGGGTGGGAGTATTGTGTCACGATCAAACATGATGGGGATAGAGGGGGAGTTCCCCGGAGTTGTTTGTGAAAAATTCTGACCTTACGTAAGAAAAGATGACTTGTGCCCCACCTTGGTTTTGAGACATTGCTGGCACATGAGACAAGCTGATAAGTTCACAACACAGTTGGAGACAGTCAGAAACTAAAATCAACCTATGCATGCCATTGCCCACACAGTGCTGAGGGATACACCAAGATACCACCAAATGAATCAAGACGGAGCAAACTGCAGAGGAGTAAGTCATGACACGACTGTTGTTGTATTTTTCATCTTCATGTGATCCAGATGTCTCTCTAATTGTTACCATCAGGTGCAATTTCAGCATGTTTGTTTGTGACTGAAAGGGAAGACACATTTATTTCGTTGTTGTTGATGTTAATGTAGTTAAATATTATCTTAAGCTTGGAATACACTACACAACTATTAAAATCTGAACAGATTTTAATACACTTTATAGGTGCGTTCACGCCATGTAGCAATTACCGTAATTACGAGATTGTCCTACTTGTTACAACTTTTAGACTGGGAATTTTCTGAGAGCTCCGCTGCAGATTAATTTAGGCGTTGATAGTGTTGATATAGAAATGCAAAAATTCCCAGTTTTAAACAAATAACCGTTTACATGTTTAGGACATTTGCAATGTGAGAATGTACAGGGAAACTTCATAAATAAAACACTGACTTGTTAGGTAATGTTTTCTTATTAAAATCAGATGGTTTCTTATTAAATCAATAGGATGTGTGGGAATACCAATATGGCGGCAAGGTGGCTTTACTTATTATGACGTCATGAGTAGAACATTGAAAATTATGGTAATTACGGCATGGCGTGAACGCAGCACATTTCCAACCTGCTTCACCACACCTACCTGTGATCCTGAAGATCTTGATTAGCTGGTTCAGGTGTGTTTTATTTGGGTTGGAGCTGAACTCCATGCAGAAACATGAGCCTCTTTGCTAAGAGAGCATACAAAATTGGCCAACTCCGAGTCCAAATTCACAAAATCTGCAGACTGGCTCTGACTTTAGACTGAAAATCGGGGCAAACATATGGGCAAAATCCATGTAGTAGTGTATTCCAGCTTTTAGTTTGTTAACAAAAAAAGTCTTTAAAAAAGTGTGTGTAGAACATAGTCTTTTATTACCATGCATCATGCAAACTTTTGCGCCATCCCATTTGTGTTTAGAAATGAAAAGCATTTCTATTTCTCTCTCTGCAGTGGCACAGAAAGAAGAGGAGGATCTGAGGAGATGGAAGGAAGAGAATCGCCCTGGTGCTATTCAGCTGCCTCCAGAGAGACTGGGTAATGTGAAGATGAAATATGCAGATGTCCTGATCTAAAACACAAAAGAGCAAAGGAAAAGAACTTCTAAAGCTGCGAATAAATTATCTCACAGGTGGCGCAGTATCATTGGCAGAAGTCAGACAGAGACAGCAGGTGGAAGCACGCCAGTCAAAGCTGACAAAAAAGGTTTCGGAGTACCTGTTTAAAATGTCTGATTCATTTCCTTAATACTTGTGGTGTTTTGCGTATTTACAGTACATTTACGTGTTTCTACAGCTCAGAAAAGAGGAAATGGATAGAAAAAATAGACAGGCAGAGGAGGAGGAGAATGAGAAGATGAAGGCCATACAGCGAGAGAAGGTACAGCCCAAGAAATTGTTTACATCTGACTTTTTACAGCATTTCTGTAGGGCATTATGTTACTCTTATGCATCTTGCAAAAATTCATCTGGTCATCTGGCTTATGTTTGGATTCAGTGCTTTTTATTTTTTATGATGCCTTTGTAATTCAGACTTTATAACTCCAGATGTCACTGCAGGCAACATACAAGTTATCATATTCTCTGCAATTAAATGAGATATTAGACTTCAGCCTTCAGTGCCGCTGCTGCATGAGTTTTGCGTGATTGACGAGTCTAATTATTCCAGCAGCCACAGACATCAGAGTTCATTTGCTAAAACATGCGCCGGTCACTGCTTGGCTGTTCTTGTAGTGTAATAATGGTTTACTTTAGGGATCTCGGGATTGTAGATAAGCTTGGAAAACTGGAATGCTGGAAATGAAAAACAGCTAGAGAATTTTTTTTTTTTAATTAGATTAGATTTAACTTTATTGTCGTTGTGGAGAGTACAAATGCAGGGCCAATGAAATGCATTAAGCATCTAACAGGAAGTGCAATCTACAGAGGGGAATGACAAAAGAAAGAAAACGCTTTGAAAATATGTGGTTCAAAAACATATTCAAACCTGAAGTTTTAGGAATATGGAAAATGAACATTCTGCTAATGTTGAAACATAATATGTAATAAAAAAATATATATTAAAATCTAATTGTGTGCACTTAAAGTCAGTAGTCAAACAATTTAATCCAATATTTCAAGAACTTGTCAGAAGATCAGATTTTGGACTTCGTGATGAAAAATATTGCATTAAATTAGAAAAATGCAGAATTAAAGCATTTTCATAATTTTCACAAATTGTCAATGCTTTAGCATTCTCTTGCAAATGTATTGCGTTCCCCCGAGAAACACTGCATTCTCTCGCAAAAAGCATTCTCATATAATTCTTCCATCTCATATTTTTTTTCTGTTGCTACAGTATGTCCCTTTAAGGCTCCGTACAGACGGATCACACTGTATTATTTAAATCAGATTGTAGTGCAAGCGCAAGTGCAAATTATTGATGGCAATTGTCCAAATGATAATGGGGTATGAATGCTAAATTACTAAGTTACACTGCAAAAAAGACATGGTGTTTAAATGGCTGTAGAATAAATAAAAAAAATACTGTCCCTGGTATTAAAAATGTTTGCATGATGCTTTGCATGTACACACACACACATATATATAGTAATGTTTTAGTAGTGTTAATGGTGTTAATAGTAATGTTTTGATATGTCAAAGAGAGCCACAATGTTTACACTTTTTTTTGTGAAGTCAACCTACAAATGGCTTACTTGTAGTTCAGTTATCATATTAAGCTGAGGATGGATACTGTAAGTACTTTACATCAAAACATCTTTAATGCATTGCATTGCAGGCCATTAAACTAGAGATGAGGACAAAGCAAGAAGAGGAACAGAGACAGGAGCGGTATCAGCACGATAAGCAAATGTACGTTTACATTTTCCCTACGTGCCAGATTTAAAGTGTGATTTGTTCAAAACAAGGAAGAAGGATGTTAAGCTGCTTTATTGGCCATTATCCAAAAACAATACACCTGAATGGAAGTTTACCTTTTATGTAAATCTTGTCAAGAGATTATTGAAAACAATGCAAGGAATCATTCAAGTTAGTCAAACGGTGACATGTGTCACTGTTGGCAGTGAAACTTTTGCATCATTAACTCTTATGTTGTTGTAAACCCATATGACAAACCCATATAACTCTTCAATTAAAGCATTTTTTTTGCTAGTCTGGTTGCAATACTATTAGCTATTAAGGCCAAACTGGCCACAAAAAAATCACAATAATGCATAATTACTGCAGTGGTCCATATGAATTCCATATATTCCAAGTTTTCTAAAATTATACAATATTTTTGTTTGAAAACCAACCCCAAATTTAAAATTTCATTTTCAAATTCATTTTTGGCTTATCTTTTAGATCTCATCCATGCAATTTTAACATGTGCATATTCAAATTTGGCACATTGTGATTGGTTACAAAACGTATCTTGGTCTTGTTAGACCTCAATGCTGGCTTTGACACAATATGCCATGGTCTGCAAACATGGCTGTGTCTCTCCGGGATGGTATTCGATTGGTTTTGATCTTACTTAACTAATCGTGCCCAGTGTGCTAGTCTGGGAAATCATAAAAAAAAGTTCCTCAGGGTTCAGTGATGGGCCCGACTCTATTTCAGCATATATGCTTCCACTTGGGCAGATTATTTGGAAGTATGGCCTTGGGTATCATTGCTATGCAGATGATACTCAAATTTACATCACCACTAGCCCTGATGTCGGCAGCATGTTAGCTGTTTTAAATGAGTGTCTAGAAGAAATCAGAATCTGGATGCAGCATAATTTGCTGAAACTGAATAGCAAAACTGAGATTTTGTTTGGTACGATGGTGGCTAAATTAATATTTTTTTTACAAACATTAATTTCCAGCCCTAGTATATATGCAAATGTGAATGAGATTTGAGAGCATCCAGGAGTCCCAGACAGTCGGTAAATAACAACTTAGATTTCAGTCTTTTCCTCGAATGTATATACAGTTCAGAACTGTGTGCAATTTTTTTTTTCTTTTTGGAAGAGAGAAAGTTATATGGGTTTGGAACAACACGAGGATGAGTAAATGACGACAGCATTTTCATTTTTTGGATGAACTATCCCTGTAATCACAATTATGTATTTTCCTCCTGCAGGAAAACCAATGAGTTTCTTCAAAGAATTGAGCGGTCCAGCAGTAACGTTTCTATGGCATTGAGCAATTCCATACCAGCATCATCCTGGGTAAGACAGAGGCCAAAAATGCACTGTATGCTCCATAGGCCCGAGTTCAAGCCTCTTGTGCATAACTGTGGCACTGAGGTTAGAGCCTGAGGCACTGGAATAATTCACACTAATTGATCTATCTTTGATGCATGCTTTCAATGTAAACAGTCCTCACCCAAGAGCTTTCATTGACATGGCACATTGGACTATAGCAAAGAGTCAGCCTGCTGAACCCCCCCCCCCCCCAAAAAAAACATCTCCTTATTAGCCACATACCAGAGAAGGCTGTCTGAGTCCATTATAAAGCTTTCTCAGTTAAATATGCAGCTTTCAGTCATCGCAATGGTGCAAGTGCTGCTTCTGAATGGTGAGGCAAGCAGAGTTCAGGGGACTTCCCAGAGTTCACAGCGAGCACGCCTCACAAAAGGCAGAGATGGGTCTGTGAGAATTAAACAAAAAGAGAGACTGGTGTGGAATAACCTGTATTGTTTGAGTGAAAGTACCTGGAAAGGAGCCAGAGTCTCAGCGGACAAAAATAATCTGACAGGATGCATTAGAGGTGTTAATTACTGCTAACCACATTGACTTCACTTGAATTTTAAGCAGAATAGGTTTGTATCAATATACTCTTGTGTTAACCAAACACTGAGATATAGATCATACTTTGCTGTTAGTTTTTTTTTTTTAAACAAACTATTCCACTTTATCCGCAGCTCCACCTGTCTAGATCTTATCTAACACAAAGCATGTGAAGTACTGCAAATTCACAGCACTAACCTCTGAGAGAGTGATTGTGCTATAGAGACAACAGTGACTACACTGTCTACAAAGATAAGTACAGAGGCCTAGAAATTGATGTAATGACATATATCAAGAGTTAGGCAACAGATCAAATTGAGGAGTTTGCTGCTGGAGTATTTTTGTCACATTCAGTGGCAATTTGCCCCGATCCCTGGTTAATTGCTGACCGTGACTGGTGGGGCTGGGCTGACCATAAGAGGTTTGAGGGCTGCCTCTTATGTTGTAGAAACCACTAAAACTGGCATCTGACAGCACTGTTAAAAAACGACATCGTCTCGTGTCGAGCAAAGAATGTTTTGTTGTGCGGCTTTCAAAACCCGTCTGAAATTGTTCCCTGTTTGAGATTTTCGAGGACTTCCCTCTGGATGACTAATGGGGAAAATTCCTCTAATGGACAGATCGTGCATTAGGACTGCGGGGTCTTGGTACACAACACATGCAAACAGCGTTCTGTGCAGAGCTCTGGCTCTCTCGGCATACCGGGAGAGGAGGCCGTTCGATTGTGCTTTCTCTTGCTGTATTGACTTAAGTGGCTGGATGAACTCCAGGCCAAGTAATGAAACGCTCCAACCTAAATGTCGTAGGCCCGCCGATCAAAGTGTTTGTGGAAAGACGGGTTCTTGATGTGGTTTTGTGGCCACCGAGAATTGTTATGCTTTCAGTGATGCTTCCACAAGACAGATTAATCTCCACCATATCCTCTGTTTGTGCAAAAGATCCTTTGTATTGGCTTCCCAGGATGCCAGGCCCAGGTCGTCCCACCTATTCCCCTTACTCTCTGGCCATTCCAAACAGAGCAGCCCCTGCCTGCTGTCCCCAGGCCGTCTGACCAAACACACAAAGGATCTCTTCAACTTCCAGGCTCTCTGCTTGCCCCTCCTTACAGCATCTTTCTGAACAGGGCCATGAGAAACTTAGAGTAACATCACAGCTAACACCCTTTCAGAGCCAAGTTTTGTGCTGAAATATGTGATGGGCTCACCCTCGGGGGTAGTATTGTATGGACAATGGCTGGGGTCCTGTATGTTTTTGTCCGGGGATGGGTCACAATGATTGACTTGTAGAATAGCCTGGTCCTCGTTGCAGCTTATTCTGGCTAAGAACCGCCTAACTTTGATAGGAAGAGACCATCTGACTGACATGCACAACGACCAACCACAGTTGTTTTGTTTTTACTTAGGGCCAAGATATCTGAAATACATTATACCACAATCACAGGCCACTGTGGGAAAATTAAATGATACAGTTCTCATGAACAGAAAATGTATATACAGTACATACACATGTACAGCACATACGCATACATATGCAGGAACTGCAGGAAGACCTTGAAGCTTCTTTTTTGTTAACAACAGATTTATAAATCATTCTGATTACAAAATAGTCACATGAACAAACAGCAAAACAGGTCTCATTGCATTCGCTTGTCAGAGAAAGTATTAACGACGGCGATATCTGTGGACTTTTTTTACTCGGCTAACCTAGCTAGTTATTTTTATTGTTGGCGTTTTATTTGATTTACAGTAAATATCTAGTTAGTGAGAAAAACAAAAACAAAAAACTTTTAGATATCAATCTGCATATGCGATGGACATTGGTTATGCTCTTTGCTTGCTCCTTTGAAGGTATCTTGGTTAAAACGACTCTAAATTCAATGAAGCACATACAAAACCCCCATTTGAGAATGTGTTTAATGTTTGGCAACTCAAACTCACAGAGTTTGTAGAGACAGAGTTCATGTAGAGCAGCATTAGCTACAAACCGAGCTGTTCCAAGACACTGAAAAAAACAGATCATGAGCTGCTCGCGTGTAAATAAACACAGTGCCGTGCTTCACTCTGAAACACACAGCGGCCAGTTATCGGCCAGCTGGTGAGTATCAGTTTCATATTCTATACTCGCCAACATTGATTTCACTCGCATTTGGTGTTTACCGAGTGTTAAGTTTGAGATGCTAAGGATGTTCTACACACAGCTGCTGCTGGATGGCACTGTAATCCCGTTCAGTGCTGTTGGCAGCTAAAGTATCGTTGCATGAAATACATGTATTTTAAATGTATTTGAAAACGCAGAAATCCGTATAAATATGGAAAAATCACATCCCCGATATAAGTAGTTAAATTCTCATTATCTCACAGAACTTTAGAACTTAATAATTCATAAAACACAGTTATGCATGTTGATAACTAGTTTACTTGCCTGCCTCAAATTAAACTCGGATGTCTTTAACCTTGCAAATTCTGTCAAATTCATTGCCCGGAACTGTTGGTTTTTGTCAGTGCTTGCAATTTTTGTGTGCAATATGTATAATACGGCCACTGATCGGACTGAGTGGTCCACATAAATGCAGATGGACATATTTAGCCATTGCATCAAGGTTTTTGAGCATCTTCTGCCATGAGCATTGCATTTTTAAGATAGGGTGTCAAGGTAAAAAGGGTTCCCTTATGTTTTTGAACACAAAAATGCATCCTTTGTGAACAGCATCTAACTAGTAATAAGTTCAATCTGAAACCAGCGTAATTATTCAGGGCGTTCAGGAAACTCAGCATATAGTCAGTTTAAAAAATATGCATTTTTGCACATTCCTAGTTTTCATTGCATGGCCACTCTTTCTTCACAGGTTAAAAGTCATGAGTACAGGGATTCCAGAAGAGAGGAGGAGAACGCAGGCCTGCTTATGATGAAAGAGGAGCAGAGGAGAAAGGTACAGAACAAAGGAAGTAAAACAGATGGCCTGAACATACAGTACGAACATCACCTCCACTTTTGGTTCAGAGGAACACCACAGCTAAATGTCTGGGCTTTGCCAAGAATAAGAACTAACTCTGCCTAGCATATGCTATTGATTACCATGTTCTAGGACATAGGAGGTAGTCATGGATGAAGTAGTGTAGGTGTTTTCCAGCTGGCTGTATAGTGGTATTTCTGTGGCTTTGAATGCCGGTCAAACACAGATTTAACTCACTGATATGCATCAAGCACAAAAGGTCAGTCTGACCTATCATGTTGATATTGTTGTTTATTTATGGAAATTGTGGCGCAATTAAATTATTACAGTCACAGACATTTACATAAGGAGACATTTCTGAGGAGACATTTCTTTTGGAGATGAAATTTTCTTTACCTTACTATTTCCAGACAGAAATGTTGGAGGAAAAACAAAAACAACAGGAGGAGGAAAGGAAGAGACGGACTGAAGCTGACCATCGGCGGTATGGATGCTTAATCATGACAAACCACTAAAAAAAACATGACTGTCAGAATTAATAAAGGAGCCTGAGACCACTAGTGAAAATGCTTATATTATCCATTTTTCTAATTTGATGCCAATTTTTTCATTTCAAAATATATTGTCAACGATGCGATTCGAAAATATGAATGTTTTTGTATTTTAGTTGCTTTAATGACTCAACAATGACTGGATTAACTCTGCAAGTATGTGTAAAACCTGAGGATAAGGTTCTCCAACATAATAGAAGTAGCTACTTTTGTGTTTCATTGGAGAATACATACGGGTTTCAAAACACATTTTGAAACCTGTCTAAAGTATGAAGCACAACTTGAATACTCCATTGGGGGAAAATATACTTTGAGAGAATATACTGAAGTGCGAACTGAATGTAAGTTTGCAAGCACTTAGAGGTGCAGTAGGTGATCTAGGAAATGCTAACTTTAGCCTGCTAGCATTGAAAGCACACAATCCCACCCTCCCTGCAAATCACAGTCCAAAAGCCATGCCTCCTCCAAAACACATGAACGCGCGCAGACCAGAAGCGACCAGAGAAGTGTTATTTGACTACATCATGTGTCATTCACCAGTGAGAAAACTTTACAGTACAGTGAAGGGAAAAACCGGAGTGTTTACTTGCATACATAAGTATGCGATTGTGAAATGACTCGAGTACAGAAGTAGACATAAAGGAAAGAATGCAGTGTATTTCAGGTTTATTCATATGCGATTTCAGGACATAGCAGCAACCCAGACAGCAACATAGTGTCATCCCAGATCCAGCCCACATCTGGTACGCATTGAATCCACATGAACCAGATGTGGCCCAGATCTGGGCCGACACTACTGTATATTGGGATCATTTCATTTGGACCAAATGCAATGATTGAACAAACATTTTATGGTCCTACGCCTTCAAAATACATTTAGACCGCTTAACATAGTGATTGCTATCAGCATATGAGGAGACTTTCAAAGAATCACCTATTGCACTTTTAATTTCATGTTAATTGGAATTAAAACACAATGTATTGTAGTTTAAATTAAAATTAAATACAGTTAGATGAACTACAGAGTGTCCTTTTTATCCACTGAAGTAGGACTTAAGTACATGTCATTTCATAATTACTTCTATTGTCTTTGAAATATGGTTAAAGTATGCTGAATACTGACAAACATTCATGGTAAACTAAATTATACTTCTGTTGAAACTTGTAGCCTATTTAAATATATTTCTAATATTTCGCATATTTGTAATGATGTACATTTAAAGGGGTGGTATAATGCCCTTTTCACAAGATGTAAAATAAGTCTCTGATGTCCCCAGAGTGTGTATGTGAAGTTTTAGCTCAAAATACCCCACATACATTTTATATAGCATGTTAAAATTGTCACTTTTTGAGGGTGAGCAAAAACACACCGTTTTGTGTCTGTTCCTTTAAATGCAAATGAGCTGCTGCTCCCGGCACAGGGGGCGGAGCTTCAAGAGCTTGCACTCACACAGACATGCACTGAACATTTCTAAAACTTTTAGCCTTTTATGTTCAAACCGGAGTCAGACAAAGATGGAGAGACTCAAGAAGAAGTGACAATATGTAGAAGCAACAGGACATTTCTGAATGGTTAGTTTATGAATTTATGTAGCTTATGTGTGGTCATTGATTAGCATATTCGGTCTTGATAATCTATAAATCGTGTTCCGGGGGCAGGGTTTATGTAAATTTTAGGGTTAGTGATGTCACTAACCCGGGAGGAATGTTGTGTAGTCCCTACCAGCCGTTTGTTGTAGTCCTTAAAAAGCAATTTCTTTAAAAGCAAATATCTTCCTTTGCTTTGAACTTTGAGCGTTGTAACTTTGCAGATGTTGTTTATGCTCAAACAGCAACATTACACACTAACTAAAGTTAGAAAAGTCAAATCATAATCAACCACCCCTTTAAAGTATATTAACTTTAAATGTATTATATTGAATAACACGCTACAGTTAAAAGTATAATTAAGCACTTTACATCTGCTTTAGTATGTCAACACTTATAAAATATGCATACTGTAAAGCACAACAAAATATTATTAAAACATGCTGTAAAATGTACTTTAAAGTAAAACTTAGTTTTAAGAAACATTGTCATTAAAAGTTTTCTCTCTTTAAGTACACTTAAGTGGCTTTTATTTCCTTAATTTCCTAAATTCCTGGATTTATTTATTTTTTTCTTTTGCTTACAAGGCACTATTTGGTCTCGCACCCAAATATATTAGTGACCTTTTACACCCTTACTCTCCAACTAGAGCACTCAGGTCTTCTGAACAACTGCTATTGACGGATCCTCGTTGCCGTTATAAATCTAAGGGTGACCGTGCCTTTTCGGTGAAGGGTCTGAAATTATGGAATAGTCTTCCTTTCCATGTGAGGGCATCTTCGTCGCTAGCCATTTTTTAAGTCTTCTTTAAAAACATATCTGTTTTCTTTGGCTTTTGAATAGATCATGAAATGAAGTAAGAGTATTTCATTGCTCGGAACAAGTCTGATGATGTTTTGCTCTCTTCAGGGTGAACTTGGCCTTCCTAGACCGTCTGGCCGTGAGTCGCTCAGATAGGGTGTCTGAACCCGTGACCCAAACCCCTGAAAACAGAAATGTCTGGCTGGATGATGCTGATGAACCACAGGATACAGCCTTCTCCCCAGTACCCAACCCATCACGGGTCCACACAGACAGTGCAGAGGAGGATGGTGAGTCTTAAACAAGATTTATATGCATCCGCCATGGCACTGTGTGTGTTTAGGTCTGTTTCATTTCACAGCACTTCTGTAAATGCCTCCATTGCGTCGAACTCTCGAGTCTCAAAGCCTCCACGTGTGTGTGAGATTAAACAGATCTCTCACCCCTGGTGCCGGACAGCATAGCGTATTGTATAAATAAAAAATCTCCCGGTACTCCTGACACGTGATGCTCTTAGATGTCCATGTATATGCAATCTGCCTGCGTTATGAGAGGTTAGTGTCAATTACAGTATGTGCCAGTGACTTGCGAATTGATTATTAGTGAGCTGGATGTGTTTTTTTAGGCCAAATTGAGGCCTACTGTAAAGTAAACTCATCCAGCCTTGGAGAAGCTTGAATCATTTTAATGCCTGTCTGACAACAACTGATTAATGCCAGCGACTGGAGCAAAAACCTTGGTTAGCTCTTCGAGATCCAGTCTGGCAGCATTGTCATTACTTGGAAATTTGCCATGCTGTCTTCAGACTTGCACTGCTCTAGTGTGGGTTAAAGAAATACTGTAGTTCATCCAAAAATGAAAATCACCCTCATGTCGTTGTAAACCCATTTTTTTATATCTAGTTCTTATTCATTTTAATCTCAGTTTTAGTTTAAGTTACTTTAGTACATTGTTAAGCTATGTTAAAATGAGAAATGGTGCCTTGGCAATTCGTTTTTTTTATATATATTTTTTTTATCACAGTTAAAGTTTATTTTAGTTCAAATAATGAAAATGTTATTTTAATGGTTTTAGTTTTCCTTTTAGTTAGCTATAAAACACCTGGTCACTGAGTCAGTACCCTTAAGACCTGCTGAAACCGAGAGGAATATTCAGTGCGAAAATTCTGTGTGATAAACTTTTTAATTCAAATGAACGGCTATTAATGCGTCTGTTCAGACCGACATAAACGTTAGCGATGCGATTTTTTAAAATGATTTTTTAATGGACAAGGGCATCATTTCTTTTCCATTGCACTGCGAAGAAAACTGGCCAGCCAATAGAATCTGTGCTTTTGACAGCCAAATTATTCTGCTTTTATAAAAGTGCAATTTACTGTCAGAGAATGAATCTGTTTTTCTGGTCGGGGGTGGGGTTCATGGGTTCAATTTTTGTGCCGAACTTTTATGTTGGAATGAATAAGAGAGTGTTTAAAAGGGTTAGTTTGCCCAAAAATGAAAATTCTGTCATTAATTACACACCCTCACGTCGTTCCAAAACCTCGCCGTAAGACCTTCATTCATCTTCGGAACACAAATGAAGATCTTTTAGATGAAATCCGAGAGATTTCTGACCCCTCCATAGACAGACTGCAACAGAATTTCTATTTGTTCCATTAAAAAAAAAAAAAAAAGAACTGCATACAGGTTTGTTACAACGTAATATTGAGTTAATAATGGCATAGTTTACATTTCTCCTTTGATGGATTGATCATTTTAAAACTATTGTTGGTAACACTTTATTTTACAGTGTCCTTGTTACATATGTTACATGTACTTGACATAGTAATAACAGTAAATTATCCCCTCAACCAAATCCCAATCCTACCCTAACCCTATAGTAAGTGCATGTAGTTGCTTAATATCACTCAGTACTCAAATATATAATTACACTGTAACAATGACACCTTAAAATAAAGTGTAACCCTATTGTTTATTCTATTCTGACTAACAGGCATGGAACT
Organism: Squalius cephalus; assembly: GCF_949319135.1. Taxonomy (NCBI): domain Eukaryota; kingdom Metazoa; phylum Chordata; class Actinopteri; order Cypriniformes; family Leuciscidae; genus Squalius; species Squalius cephalus. The sequence goes on from NC_137130.1 coordinate 28,911,485, forward strand.
TGTATGATTCACACACATTGTATTAGCCTCCTAAGTGGGATTTGGAAATGACATATGGTCCGATTGAGCCTGAATCTAGCTCCATATGTGGAGTTCTTCTCCTTTTTTTTGCCAAGAGGTGTGACTGTAACGGCCAGCTTTCCCATCTGCGCGCAGAGCCTGTGGACTGCTGTGTGATGGCGTAGGACTAATGTGCCATTCGCGCTGAAACAGTCTGTAAATCTTCTCAGATGCCTAATGACACATTATGTTTGTGTGTTCAGCATCACTTACGTCTGAATCACTGCAAGGACCAAAGGTTGTATCCTCAGCTGAGGTTTGGGGTCAGCCAGGTCTTCCAATTCTCAAACTCACACCTCTGTCTCTGATTACCAGAAACATTAGACGTGTTTGTCTCCGAACCAAGTCTCAGAATGACCTCTCGTCTGGCTGCGGTTCGGCTTACTCACGGTAGAGATAGGACCTGCCCTGGCTCATGATGCTTCCACGAGTTCAGTTCTCAGGCTGAATGTTGAATTACTAGAAGCGTTCTCTGTTTAACTACACCTTTGTATCCAATTCAAACTGTATATTTAGTGCAAAAATATATTTTATTTCTCAGTATTTGTCTTATTTTCCTATCTAAACATTCTTAAATCACAATACATTTACATGAGATCATAAATTACCTAAGACATACAAGATTAAGCCAGATTTAAAAAGCGCAGATGGGAGTTAAAGTTCTGCGGGTGATTTATTGACAATGCGCATATTAAAGAACGAAGCAGCCAAATCATTTCCATAATGACCAACGCAATCTACCAAGAGCAGCGCAAATTAGCATCTGGTCTGAAGACGTGCTTTTCAGGCGTTAAATAATGGCACAAGTACCAGTAAATTGACTAGCGCAAATCTTAGTAAATCCTGTTGCGTGATTCATACAGTAAATACCCCCCCCCCCCTCCCCCATAAATTTTCCGTCTCCTACAAATGCATATGCAATAAGATCAGCTGCAAAATAACTGTTTCCACGCCTTTTCAGTGCTTTTTTTGTTTTTTAACGCCAAAAGAGTGTTTGTTATTAAATCTGATTTTTGCTTCTCAAGTAAATGTATCTTGATTTAAGAATGTTTATATATATTTGCATTGGAATAAAGACAACGGAAAATCATTTTAGCGGTGTTCTTAAAGTGAAGTGTTATTTCTGCACAACTAACATCCGTGAATTTAACTGCAAAAAGAATGACTTCAATTTTCCGAACAACTCCACCCATAAATAACCTACGAATGGATTACTTACAGTTGACTCTTCATATTAAACTCGGATAAAAAAAATAATAATACACACTTCACCTTCAATTATGTTCTTGTATGTCAACTGGTAAAGCAAAGCATTAGCAAGGTCATTTGGTTCAAGTAAAAGCCTAGCGTTAAAACGTATACCTTCGACTGTAAGCATCCGCATTGAATGCCACTTATTCTGTCGGTTTCAATTATTGCCATGAGCATTCTTCTATCCTTTCACAGTTTTCCCAGTTTAATAGATTTTCTGTTGCATTATCTGGGGTCTTTGTGTCCAATGACGGCTTTCCTATCTATCCGGCATTCCTGGGATCTGTGTGTATGGGACATCTGTCTGCCATAGTGCTAGTTTTGTCCATTAGTGTGTGGTTTAGTGTGGGATCAAGATGCCGTTGTTTGCGGAACAGGCTGGCAGAAGCACTGCGGTGGAGACGAGTTCTCCCACCCTGTCTGTCCTGCTCTATGAACCAGATGAACCAGCAGGGAGGTCAATCTTGCACTGCGAGAGATGAGTGCCTGTGAGACTCGGGATCTGAAGTCTCTAGGAACAAGTGACCATGTTGCTCATAATGTTTTGACCGCCTCACACTTGTTCTTAAGCATGGTGTGCATGGAAATGCTGAAGTGATTCAGCTTTAGTGCTATAAAGATATGAGCTGAACTACTGTACATTTACTGTCTGTTTGTTGTTTTTATTGTAGATCGTGACCATACGTGGACCCTGATGAAACTTCAGAATGAGTTTCCATACTATGAGCGAGAAATGCTGGAAGACATCGTCAAACAGTGTAATGGCAATTACAAGGACGCATATGAGCTGCTAAATGTTTAAAATACACTTTTTGATGTTGTTGTGAAGCTGAATGACAGGTTATTTACTCCTCCATTTGTGAGTAAATAATGATTTTTGTGTGAACTGTCCGTTTAATTATTGAATGCGGTGAGCTTGAACAAAACATTCTAGTGTCCTTTGAACTGACACAAAAACTTCTTTTTTAGTTTGTGCAGTTATTTTTGTTCTGACACAAAATGGATTGACACAGCCACAGAGAAAAGAAATCAAAACAATAAATCAATATTTGAGTCGGCTGTGGGAACGTTTATGGGTCCCATGAGTACAGTTCACAGACTAAATGATGTAAATGATGTGCGTTCACAAAATCCAAAGGCTGATTTATAATGAGGTAAAGGACTAGAGGAATTCTGAACTCATCCACAATAGGGATGGACAGTGAAAAACCAAACCATCATACAGATCATTAGCTCCCTAAATGCTATATAGGCTCCTTCTAGAACTCTGCATGAATTTAAAAAGACTGCCTCTGTTTGTGTGAAATAGTGCGCAACATTCAGGTTCCGGAAGTAAATATCCCATTTATTTCCTACATAGAGGAATTGATTTACTTATAAACCTTTAAAGACAAACCTATGGTGAACTACAAGGTTGTTAATCAATGGTATATTCTTTTGTTGAGGCAATCAGTCCACATTATTTCAATGTATTTTTTTAATTCCTGGTGAAAAAAGACATTACTTATGATTTTGTAGTTATTTGTGATTTCCCTCTTAAAGGTATTATGTATACAGTCTTTATTGGGTCCAACTTTTAAATACTTTTTTAGCTTTAAAACAAAGCTTGTAATGTTGTTATTTACCTCGTAGCTGGTTGGTTTGGTTCATGGTTTATAGCTTTTTAATGAAGACTTTTTTGAAAATCTATATAGGAAGAACAACTGAGAGAAATACTTACAGAAATACTTATTTTCAGCATATTTAATCAGGAAGTAATGGTAAGGACATTTTATGAAATGGGTGTCTTGTCCTTATTTTAAGATTTTAAATTTTATATAAGATAAATATAATGTATTTAATTGTTAATAAAATGTGTTTGTGTCGTCGGAACTGACACGTACAGGTGAAACTCGAAAAATTCGAATATCGCGCAAAAGTTCGTGTATTTCAATAATTCAAATTAAAAGGTGAAACTAATATATTTAGTATATATAACTATAAACATATGCATGATTATACTTTTCAGAGGGCCGACATTTCTGTATTTAAAATCTTTTTTTTTTTTTTATTGATTTCATGTAATATTCTAATTTTCTGAGATTTTGAATTTGGGGTTTTCATAAGCTGTAAGCCATAATCATCAAAATTATAACTTTTGCACGATATTCAAATTTTTCAAGTTTCACCTGTACTACAACATGTAGCGCAGTTGTGCCATCTCATGATCCCTTCCCCCTCTCTCTCCCACTTCACCTCCTGTCAGTTTCTATACTCAATAAAGGTACAAAAAAAATATTTTTATTTGTCTTTCTTTCATTTTTTATTGTTATCAATTTTAATGTTTTAATTAATTAAAATTAATTTAATTAATTAATAGAATTAATTGATATATTTCACAATTCATTTATTTATTATGATCAGAAAGGCAACAGGGTTGGTGGTAACAGGGTTGACAGTTTTACTGTTGAATTTCACAACAACAAAAAAACTATCTTCTATGTATTTTGTGTACATATTTGCTAACAAACAGTAGCAAGACGTTGAAAACAAGAGTGGTAACAGATTCAAAAAGTGTCCACATGAAGAAAGTGATGTGACGTTTAGCCAATGGTGTCCCATACTCACAATTTGTGCTCTGCATTTCACCCGCCCAAGTGCACACACACCCACAGAAGTGAGTATTGAACACACGCCAGGAGCAGTGGGCAGCTATTTTTATTTTTTTGCTGCTGCGCCCGGGGAGCGATTGGGGGTTAGGTGCCTTGCTCAAGGGCACCTCAGTTGTGGGCAATAAGAGTGGAAGAGAGCTCTGTTCATTAATTCCCCCCACCTACATATCCTGCCACTACCGAGACTCGAACCCACGACCTTCTGTAAGCTACAAGTAACGCACAGAGTTCAGATTCAAATGTGGCCAAAATTTAGCTCAACATCTGCTTTTACATCCTTTGGCAAAGTTTTCTTGATCTTCAAAAGGTATTTTCCCTGCTTACAGAACAAAATAATGCGGTAAATTCTGTGTGATTAGCAATAACGTAGCTACCTTGTGTTTTGGTTGAACCACGATCAATCGTGTTCCTGCACTGGAACAGTTTCTCATGTAAATGTGTTCACTGCATTAAACATGCCGTTTCCTGTGACAGCTTCCCTGTCTTTTGATGAGCACTTTTTTGGTTGAGTGTGTTTTCCTGTGTGTGGGGTGGAGAGGTAGTTGTGGAAAGATCGGTTCCCAAGGTAACCCAAACTCAAAGGAAACTTTGTTGTTTCTGACACACGGTACAAAGAGACGTTTCCGAGAGGTGTTGTTCTGGGTCAATGAAACTAAGAGGGATCATACTACACTGTCATATCACACAACTCCGATGACCCACAAATCAGAACTACTGTAGGTCTGCAAGACCCTGATTACCTCAGCAGCATTCTGGGGGATTTCCTGTGGGTGGTTCCCCATCAGAATTAGGTCACAGCATTACCCATATTACCCAAGAATTCTGGGGGAAAAATAATAAAAATCTACAGACAGCAATAAACCACAGCATACACCCAGCAGATCTGGGGTCCATTATCCATTGGTGTCGAAAAGACAAATATATGGATTCTCTGTGAAATTAGCCCTTTTGTTTTTCTCTTTGACCATTTTCCAAGCATTGTGAGATTTCAGTTCAAGACTCATGTGAGTTGCCCTTTCACACTTTCATTGTTCCAAGGTATTGTCTGAGAGAAAGAGTCATGAAACGCAGCCTGCAAAGAATTTTATCTCTAGGGAACACGTCAGTATTCTTGTACATACAGGGTGAAACATTTGCTTATGTGCTAACTGAAATATTAGCCATCTCATCTGTTAGAAGGGGAAGAGGAGGATACTTCGGTACATAAGAGGACCTCAACGTGAACTAGGAAAACATGCCACTCGCAGGGCTGTAACATGTAGAGATCTCCACAGTCAACCACAACTGAGTCACAGTGCTTCCTGGAGAAAATGGGCTCCACGAGACAGGCTTATTGAGGCACGCCTTGGCTGCTGGCTGACAGCGCCGACAGTCCTCGCTCGCTCTCACGCGCGCAGGCACAAACAAACAAATAAACTAGTTACAGCACAAAAATATTTACTCACACTACAGCTCCACGGAGAATTGGGCGCCTTTGAAATAGTTGCTCCAATATGGTATGATTAAGCATTGGGAAATGTATTCATTTTATATGAGTGATGGTTTGATAAGTTTGTAGTACAAAGCACCAGTTGGCAATTAGAAAGGCTGCTATTATGCTGAAGTGATTTATTATAGAGATGTAAATCATATATGCTGTTTGTGGTTTAGCTCCATTCTCCCCCCAAAAAGTCATTCATCTGAAGTGGGAACACTCCCTAAAAAAAAATCCAGCTCCAACCAGCCTAGAAGGTAGGCTGGTTGACAGTTTTATGGACTAACTTGACATTATTCAAATTATGCTAAAGTTCATGATACTATAAGGAAAGAGAATTAATTCAATGTTGACATTTCTACAAATATCTACTTTTCAATAATCAATAGTTTACTAAATTAAATCATGGTAACAAGATTGACATCTGATATAGACAGCCTTCTGTTGTGCCAAATGCTTTGTGGACATTTGTCTTGTCTAATCGTTATTTGTTAAAAGGGCACACATTTTATATAGAACTACTTGTGGTTTACCTCTAACGTCATTCATCTAAAGCATGAATACTTCCTATAAACGACTTAAACCAGCCTAAAACTTAACACGGTTGCAGCAAGGATGAAAAAAGGGATCTGGATCTAGGTGCAGCACTGTTTATTTATAAGTCAAGTCAAGTCACCTTCATTTATATAGCGCTAAATAAAGATTGTTTCAAAGCAGCTTTAATGATTATAGGAAATTAAAGTAACAGAGATTGTTTTGGCTTTACAGCAGCTGTAGAATAAAGTTATTGTCCAGCTAAAGTTAGTCTGTTGCAACGATCATTAGTTATTTAACTTATTAGCTTACACGTCACCGTTCTAACAGAAAACCCTAAATGCAATCCGGCCACTCATTTGCACAAAACAGTGCCTGGTGGCTCGAGAATGTAAACCATGAAATAGGTTCCAAGGTACAAGCCTTGAAAACTTTATAATACAGAATTTTTCCGCGTAGTCACATGAACCGGAATTATCCCGACAATGTTTTATCTATACAGAGGTAAAGGGAAGGTGGCCTTCACATGGGAGATACTAGTTGACACTTCAGGACTGCGTTGTCGTCGTGCACAGGTGCAGGTCCTTCATCAGATCCGGATACGGCCTGGATCCGGCAGACTGCGGTAAACCTTGGGATAAAGAGAGAGACTAATATTAGCATTCTTATGATGTAACAAGTACATCAGGATTTATGGGAAGTGTTCTTGGTTCCGGCTGACCTAATCGATGCAGCCTAACATTGAATTATAGAAGTCTATAATGTGTTATGTGTATGCTAGGTCAAAGAGATGTGTTTTTAGTCTAGATTTGAACTGACAGAGTGTGTCTGCTTCCCGGACAGTGTTAGGAAGACTGTTCCAAAGTTGTGGTGCTAAATAGGAAAAGGATATACAGCCAGCAGTAGATTTTGATATTCTAGGTATTATCAACTGGCCGGAATTTTGAGATCGCAATAGACGTGACGGACTATAATGCGTTAAGAGCTCGCTCAAGTACTGCGGAGCTAAACCATTTAGTGCTTTGAAAGTAATCAGCAATATTTCAAAATTTATACGATGTTTAATAGGGAGCCAATGCAGTGTTGACAGAACGGGGCTAATATGGTCATACTTCCTGGTTCTGGTAAGAACTCGAGCTGCTGCGTTTTAGACCAGCTGTAGTTTGTTTATTAAGCGTGCAGGGCAACCACCCATTAGAGCATTACAATAATCTAGCCTTGAGGTCATGAACGCATGAACTAATTGTTCCGCATTTGTCAATGAGAGCATATGACGTAATTTAGATATATGTTTAAGATGGAAAAATGCGGTTTTACAGATACTGGACACGTGACTTTCAAATGAAAGATTGGTATCAAAGAGCACACCCAGGTTCCTAACCGACGACGAAGACTTGACAGAGCAGCCATCAAGTTTTAGACAGTTTTCTAGGTTATTACGTGAGGAAGTTTTTTGTCCAATAATTAGAATCTCTGTTTTTTCAGAATTTAGTAGTAGGACATTACTAGTCATCCAGTTTTTTTTATATCAGCTATGAATTCCGTTAATTTTGTGAATTGGTAAGTTTCGTATGGGCGTAAAGAAATAAAGAGCTGAGTATCATCAGCATAACAGTGAAAACTAATGCCATGCTTCCTAATGATATCTCCTAAGGGTAGCATGTACAGTGTCAACAGCAACGGTCCTAGTACTGAGCCTTGTGGTACACACTATCGGATGATAAGAGCAAATAATTTGTGACAGATGAGAGCTGTCTCAGCTGTGCTCTCTTTCCATGAAATGCGGAAAAACTCCAAAAATTCGAACAAAATCAAAATAATACAAATACTCAAGCTTATCAGCGATATCAAGAAAAAACAAACAGAACAACCACTACATAAAGACGAAATCTGAAAAGGAAACACAGGACCAAATACACACGGAACGGTACGCGATGCGTTAGTGTACGACAGAATCTGGAAAAGAATATGCTCGAGTGTGGTTTCTCGAGATCGAAAGCGCAGATCATGAGTAAACGTAAAAAATTCCACCAAGTGCACGATTACAATGGAAAGAGCGGTAGAGGAAGATTAGACTGGCCTTTCTACAACACATCCTGACGTCACATGTCTTTACGGGATCTTTGCGGGATGTTTGTGAACGCATCCACAGATTCCAGAAAATCACTGGCAGTGTGAATGAACCAAAATCAAATGATGCCGGGACAAATCCCGGGACACATTATCCGTGTATTTTCCGGAGTCGAAGGAGAGAGGAGCCATGCTGGAGATGCCATGCACAACCAGGGAGATGACTGACTGAGAACTTATTGGGAAAATGAACACTTGAACATACAGTATGTCTAAAATGCCCAAAAAATTACTAAAAATAATCAATCTTTAGAAAAAAAATATTCAAAATGTAATTGGATTTTTTTAGTTTGGCTCGCGTCCCATTCAATTACATGGAGAGGGCGGGGTTTATGACCTATACTGCTGCCAGCCATCAGGGGCGATCAAAATTCTTTAGCTTTACTTTTCTGGACTTGTGAGGCACACTTGAGAGGAACGGATAAAGGGATTGACTCACATACCCTTATTAACAGATTCGGGCACCAGGATGACTGTGACCTCATGGATTAGCTGTGTGAAGGAAATGGGGGCTGGCTCACACACCTGTTCAGATTTGGCTCTTCTGGCCGCTGGTGGGCTCTGGAAATAAAATCTTTGCTGGGCTTTGGCTGTGTTGTCATGAGTCTGCGGTGGGCTGGATATTGTGCTCCGCTGGGAGCATGGCTGTGGGTGCAGTGTGCGTACATGGACTGTGGGATCTTGGTGAAGGGGGATCTGCACTAAAGAAGTACCCAGTCCACTTACTCAATAAATGTCCCTCGAGGTCTATATTCAGGCCGGCAGGCTTTCATTGTCACGTTGAGTCCTGCCGGAAAAACACACACAGGCTGGCGTCATCATAATCAATGAAATGGGGCAGGTCTAGGAAGTCCTATTTACATTTAAAAGTGTAATACAACATTTTCTCTAAAATAAATCCAATCATCACCGGCACACAATGACTCTAGAGATAGACTAGACTGCAAAGGATTCATCCATTCTATCCTTCCCAGACCAGGAAACGAAGAACACATTTGCAGGCTGCATTCAAAAGACCTTTGTAATTGGGACAGCCTTCCTTGTGTCGCTATGACACATTCAGACCTTCGAATGCAGCCTTCGAAGGATGCAGCCTCTGAAATGGGACGCAGCTTATAGACTATATAGATCTGACTATGTGAGACTATAGTTTGAATTAATCCCTTTTCTTTGCATGACACATTGACATTACAGTACAGAATGGCTCTTTCGGCATTATCCTGAACATTGTATAAGCATTAGTTTCATGTGTCCTTGAAAGGAAGAGAGGCTCTCGGTAGCACGCATAAACGTCACATCCTTTTCATTTTCACGTCAAAAACGTCCCGAGTCCTTCACATAAAAATCAGTCTACAGGCTTTCCTAGTCTACAGGCTTTCTTTTTCATGGTTTAGAATTTTTTCTCCAAAAGTCATTCATCTGAATATACTGTGCTTCCTTCTGGAAAAAAAAGTTTAAACCAGCCTATGATGGTTTTATGTCTTCACAAGTGCCCAAACACCTTATAAAACCAAGCTGCATAGCTCTCTTACTGTACTGTATTTCAACAGTTATTTTTATTTTTAATTAATTTTTGAAAAAACATCTGAGGCAAAATGTCATACTTAAATAAGACATGTCTTAGAACTGCATTACGTCTCTTCAGCTATAAAAGAGCAACCTCTGAGCAATAAAACTGCCAAAGTAGTTGACGATGAAAACTCTGGGAAGCAGCATCAACAGTGATGATATGACAGATTATATCCCGAATGTTTAAGCCATCATGAGGGTGTGAAGCCGAAATACAGCACATTGGTTGGAAATCTGTCACCATGTTGGCCTAACTGTTATGAAACAGCTTGAGGAAAGACTGAGTAGTGATGAGTGTTCTGTAGTCCACTACAGTGATGTTCTTCTGTCCTGACGGGACCTTAAGAGAGGGATAGACCAGGGCGCTGACGCCACTCATAGTCCTCAAAGCCCATGTGATTTAACACTCTAATTATGGCCAATATTGTTTTGCTGGAGTATTTTTTATCTTGACCGTTTCCCCGCTGAGGCTTGGCCATTTTCCAACCTGAAGTCACTCGACATGGAACCTGCACAGCTGCAAGACTAGCAAAATATTTGCTTTCTCTGGTCTGGCACTGGCACAAAACCCAAGACTATAGCAAAAGCAATGGCTCTGCCTGCTTACAAACTCTCTGCTAATACCCACAGATTGGCGTTCTGACAGCCCACTCTGGAAAAAACATACTCCTCCGACTCTCTCTCTGGCTTCTCACGGGTAACACAAGATCTCAGCCACGCCATGGACCGATGAACTTCCTCTGCCCCTAGGCCTGCATGTCACTCGAACTTGTCTGACCTCCTCTGCCAGTAGATTTGAGGCGACATTCACTCCTCCCACCCATGGAGAAGCACCCCATGCTGAAAACCACCAACACGCTGTTCTGTGGCGACTCTGTTGGGGGCAGAACAAACTGCTTGCCGCTTAATTAAAGGCCACAACAAAGCTGAAGATGAAGCAACAACAGAAGAGTAGTGCTTTTCAGTGGCCGTCTGTGATTTTGGTGGATGATGTGTCGGAGAATATTTGTTTTGTTTGGGAAAATAACATCCAGGTCATGGAAGAACGTCAGGGAAAATTCATTCCAAAGGAATGAGCCATGATTATTCATTTGTTGAGGACATTTCTCCACTCATTTAAGCAATTCAGTTTTAACAAATGCATACCACTTTGTGATTAAAAGATGCATGCGTTATATTCATTTTGTCAGTCTAATAATTTTGTGCCCAAATTGGACCAGTTTCTTCGTTTCTGTAATAGAGGTTTTGCTGGTTTTACCGTTCGAAAGTGTGAAGTCAGGAGTTTTTTTTTTTTTTTTTTATTAAAAAAATCTCTTATGCTCACACTGCATTCATTTGATCACAAATACAGTAAAAACGGTAATATTGTAAAATATTATTACAATTTAAAATTCAGGTTTCAGTTCTTGAATATAATTAACTAATTTATTCCTGTGATGCAAAGCTGTATTTTCAGCATCATTACTCCAGTCTTCAGTGTCACATGATCCTTCAGAAATCATTCTAAAATGCTTATTTGCTGCTGAAGAAACATTATTATCAAAGTTGAAAACAGTTGTGCTGCTTTATATGTTTGTGGAAACGGCGATACATTTTTTTTTTTTTTTTTCAGGATTCTTTGATGAATAGAAAGTTCAAAAGAAAGTATTAGTGGACTGTTTGCTTCATATCTGCTAACACTTTATTTTGATGCTCCCCAACAGACATTCTACTAACTAAAAATGTCAACTTATTCTACTAAACTGAACCTTAAAACCTTACAATCTACTACACTCTACTAATACTCTAATGAGAGTTAGTTAATGTAGTTGCAAAGATACTTATAGTTAGTAGGATGTCTAAAGTGGACCATCAAAATAATGTGCAACCAAAATCTTACCCCAAACTTTTTGGCCAGTAGTGTAACGTTTTCTTTCTGGAACATATTGTTCTCTGTATGACTTTACAATATGCCTGTAGATTATCATAAATAAATATTGCTTCGAAACATGGGTTGCTACAATTGTTGTAGCTGAGATGAAAATAATACACATACTAACTTGAACCCAAAAACAGAGGTCTCTACGGTTTTCCGAAAACATTCCACCAAATAAACTCAGTGACTTAATTTAGAAGTTGCTCAGGACAAAGCCCTGACCATGCTGTGGTCTTCTGTCTCAGTAAAATCCTCAATGATGCATCTAAAATCCCAACAGTATCCCAGTTTATTCATAGTGTAATCAGTTCAGGAGCCAAGGGTAGGCCTTTGACCAGCAGACAGTCAGGCCTCTTTCACAACACAGTCCAGTATTGCTAGCTATTGCGTAAAACCCAATTTCAAGCAATTGTGGTATTCTACCAGAGAACGTCTCTAAAGACCGAAATGGTCCAACTCTACTGTACAAAGAAAACACTATTTTTCCACTGAACAGCCACCAATAATTTAATATAAGTATAGCACAATAATGGCCATATATATCTTTCAGCAGTGCAACAAAAATGAACTATAGCCTACTGTCTGCAAATCTTATCTTAAAGTACATAAAGTAAAGGTTGAATAAACTTGAAATGAAAAGGTACTTTTGTCCTAGAAGGATATGAACTCATTTCAGGGAGATAGGTGCCCAAAATCAGTCAAATCTAAACAAATCGACCTATTTTATGCGTCATTCGGCACACCCACGAAAGCACTCACTAGGGGTCAAACTGGCAAGTCTGATGTTTTATTTTCATATGGAGACTGTGTAGGTCTGATCTGGTTGAAGAGTGCTGTACACCGGCAAAAATGACATTAATTGGGTGGAGACTTTGGTGGTATATAAACAGATATAGTTTCCAACGCAGCATATTCTGATGTTTAGAGATTAATCATGGCTTTGTTTGTTAGGTTGGTAGAAAATGAAAATTAACTATCAGCTGTTGTCAAGGAGAACTTTTGTGTATTTAAATGTGGAAACAGCATTAAAATAAACAGTTTTTAGGCAGTACCAAGCAAGACCTGATTACATGTATCAGGTTACCTTTAAAGCATGCTAGTGGTTTCTGTATAAGGTTCAATGACGCAAAGATTTTGTAAAAAAATGTTTTGCTCAGATCTATTAAGTTTTTAAAAACGTAACTAAAAATGCAAACCATTCAACTAATACACCTTTTTCAAATATGTTTTCTCTCTGTAAATTAAAAATCATTTTGATATTTTTGTGGGGATTCAATAAAAATTTGGTTTTAAAATGTATTTCTATTTTAAATTTATGAAATGTATTTATTTACTAAAAAAGCAGTAATATTAATATTTGAGAAACTTTTTATACTATTTTTTTTTTTTTAAGTTCAAATCAAAGTCAGTGTGGTGTGACAGTAGCCAAAATTATATATTATGTCATGCGACAAGAAAGCCATAAAACAGTAAATTATATCATGGGAAAACCCAAATCATTACTCTATATCAGGGGTATTCAATTAACATTTCAATTAAAATTCCATCTGGGCAGCAGTAGTACTTTGTACAAAAAACAAAATCCTAAGTAGTCATTAAAGATGAGGATATTGGGCCCTCAAAGCCAAAGCAGTGACGTCTGAGAATTTTTCTATAAAAAATAAACAAATTGTTTCAGTGGAGCCCATATGATTATTAAAAGGTAAGATAAGATGTTTTATCAGGCTATTATTATTTTTAAAGGGCTTGAATGAAGCGTGTTTGGCTCTAGATAAAAATATCAGAGGATACAGAGTTGTCATGTCAAGGTTAGTATATTTTATTGAGAAAAAGGGGTTATTTTTACAATACCAGAGTGGTTTTAGGAAGGGGCGTAGTACTATGGATTCTGTAGTTAGTCTGGAGGCAGCAATAAGGAAGGCTGATATAGAGAAGGCTTATGATATGTTGTGGAAAGAGGGTTTGGCAATGAAACTTGATAAAATGGGAATTACTGGAAAGATGTATGATTGGATCAAGGATTTATTATTGAATAGGACAATACAAATTAGAATTGGGACAATATATTCTATAGAAAATGGAACTCCCCAAGGTAGCGTATGTAGTCCAATACTTTTTAACATTTTAATTAATGATATTTATACACAAATTGACACGGGAATAGGGAGGTCACTGTACGCAAATGATGGTGTACTATGGAAAAGGGGAAGAAATGAAATATATGCAGTAAAAAGTCTGCAGGGGGCAGTAAATAAGGTAGAAAAGTGGGCAAATGGGGTTTCCGGTTCTCAATTGCAAAAACGCAGGTAATTAGTTTCACAAGAAGGAGAAAAATGTATGGTCATGAATTGGAACAAGTTAAAATGTTAAGATTTTTAGGTATGTGGAGAGACTCTAAATTAACATGTGGTATTCACATTCAAAAGCTAGTACATAAATGCAAAAAAAGGAATAAATGTAATGAGGTGCTTGGCTGGGGTTGAGTGGGGAGCGAGTAGACAGTCTTTAAGAAGAAGATATAGCTCATTAATAAGGCCGGCAATAGATTATGGTAGTCTGATATACTGCTTTGCATCAGAAACATGGCTCAAAAAGATCGAGGCAATTCAGACTCAAGCTCTAAGGATCAGCTGTGGAGCATTTACAACATCTCCAGTACCATCTATTCAAGTAGAGATAGGAGAAATGCCATTAGAAGTTCATAGGAGAAAGTTAAGAATGAGATACTGGATCAATGTAAAAGGACATGATGAAAGACATCCAGTTAAAAAGATACTGGAAAACTGTTGGGAGTATGAGTATGGAAGTATAAATAGTTAGCAAATAGGGAGGCACAGGAAACGGGAATAACCGAGATAGAAGTAGCTCCTTCTGTTATAATTCCATCTGTACCCCCAAGGTTATACCCAATGCCAGAAATAGACATAAAGAGATACACAAGAATGAACCAAATTTGCCATTAAAAGTAATCGTTCAACGATACATTAATCAAGCATACAATGACTCAAATATTCACAGATGGATCAAAAGATCCAAAATCAGGTAGAGCAGCTGCAGCAGTGTATATTCCTCAGTACAATATTAAAATATCAAAAAGAGCAAAAGATCATATATTTGTTTATACAACAGCGTTGATAGCCATATCCTTAGCCTTACAATGGATAGAAGAAAAGCAGCCTGAAAGTAGTGTGATATATGTACAGACTCAAAATCAGCTCTGCTAAGTTTAGAAAGTGGAACATCCTCAGCAAGACAAGATATTTTAAGGATGCTGATAAACTGGCAAAGGAGTCGGTGAAAGATCCTGAGATCAACATCAGAGTACAGATGAGTAAAGCGGAAATTAAGGGGATGATTGGAACTGAAGTGAAAAATAGGTGGCAGAGGATATAGGACAATGAAATAAGAGGAAGACGTCTGTATAGTATACAAAGAAATGTGGGGGTGGGTAGAACAACTGTTAATAACAGGAAAAAGGATGTGATAATGACAAGATTACGTTTTGGGCATACAACACTAAATCAAAGTTTATATAAAATAGGTAAACATGAAACTGGTAATTGCGATAAATGTGGATATCCAGAAACAGTAAATCATATATTACTAGAATGTACAGCATACAATAGAGAAAGACTTCAATTAGTTCAGTCACTAAAGGATAGGGGTGTAAGCAATTATTCACTTAAGGAAATATTAGGAGAAGGAACAAATGATAAAATACATGAGGAATTATTAAAAAAAAATTAAATGATACAGGACTGGTAAAAAAGTTGTTTTTCCTCAACCAAGTGTTTTCAACCAAGAAGTGCTCCATACTCCAATCCAGTAGGTGGCGGACAATGCACATTTTAGTTGGTTTGCCAACCTGCCATTTAAACAACAGAAGAAGAAGAAGAAGAAGGAGAAGAAGAAGAGTGGTCAGGTATGACGTCACTTGGCTAACAGGCAGTTAGCATCACGCTGTTTCCCTCGACAAAAGCCCAATAGGATTTTCCCAAAGGCTTTTGGATTATCGCTAAAAACAAGCTCTGTGATCAACGAAAGTTTATGATACTTGCACATTTTGTCCATCAAGATAAATATCACAGATGAACACAACTTTCGTGAATTTTGAAGCCTAAATACAGCCTGAAGTAAAAAGCTAAAGGTTGGCTATAAATGAACTACACCACATTTGCTTGAATTCAGCGTCACAATTAGCCTAGAAATCTAGACGCACCCTAGCGGCAGCAAAATGTATTTTGCAGCCAGGGCAGTCTAGCAACTCTCTGTTGACTTTCGAGCTGCAAAAACCTAAATTGGGTCAGGCCAATCACGTCGTGTATAGAGTAGGTGGGGCGGGCTTAACATCATGACGACAGAGTTGAGACGGTTACCTGCCACTTGAAAACAAAGAATGGCGGCTGCTGCTGGAGAACAGTCTTTCGAATCGGCTTTGGCCGCGACTCTGGAGGACTTGGAGTTAAGTTTTTCTTTGAGAAAAGAGCATAGAACGGCACTTAAGTCATTCTTAAAAAAAGGAAGATGTGTTCGTAGTTTTGCCGGCCAAATATGGCAAACGTTGAATCTATCAACTAGCTCCGCTGTTGGGAAAACGCTCTGGTTGGTTGCAGCGCTGTCCTATTGCGTGCAGAGGGAATTTGAAAGACAGCCGTTTATCCCGCCCCTCGGATTGAGCCGTGTCTATGGTGAGTTGCCAGACCTAACATCTTGATGTAGGTCTGGCTTGCCAGGCTAAGTCAAAATCACTGAGCTTCTGACAACTCTTTCAGTTTTTATCTAAAAACATTTTCCCAGAACATTTGAGTTAGAATAGTTTATAAGAGCACAATTATAAGCATAATGAGGCTGTAAAAGCGGACTGATCTTACCTGTTCGACGTGATGATTTTTAATGTCCCCGACAGTCTCTGCAGTCCCATTAGCCACTTGTCTCAACTGCCTTTTTTGAGACACGTACCAGCCTCGTGATTAAAAAAATCACGAGTGATGTAATATTGATGTATTTTATGTCGTAGAATAAAACGTGAAAGTGTCTTGAGCTTGTGTTCACCACAGACCTTATTTCAGGCATTTAACCAAAACCCCATTTAAAAAACCCATTGACTACGGGACGATGGAACCGTAAGAGCTAAAATGTGACCCTGGACCACAAAACCAGTCACATGGGTAAATTTTTTGAAATTGAAATTCCATTGATGTATGGTTTGTTAGAATAGAACAATATTTGGCCGAGATACAACTATTTGAAAATCTGGTATCTGAAAGTGCAAAAAAATCAAAACATTGAGAAAATCTCCTTTAAAGTTGTCCATTTATGTTCACGATTGTGCTGCATTCAATCACAAAAATAAATGATTTATATATTTACGGTAGGAAATTTACAAAATATCTTCATGGAACATGATCTTTACCTAATATCCTAATGATTTTTGGCATAAAAGAAAAATCGATAATTTTGACCCATACAATGTATTGTTGGCTATTGCCACAAATATACCCGTGCGACTTGTGACTGGTTTTCTTATCCAAGGTCACAAATGCTAACTCGCTTCTGCATTTTGGCCTACAAAGTGATGTCATACCTGCACCACTCTATAGACCTTATGTAGCCCCGCCCCTTTTCAGTCCAGTGCTTGTTGTGTCCTGTCTTCTGGTTTGTATTTCCAACGCATGAAGGTAAGATTTATGAATAAACCGCTCGTTTTAAAATCTTCCCGGTCTACTGACTGTGACATCCGCTTCAAACATTACAATGCTAATTATAACTTTAGTTAACTTTACAGTAAGTAAATCCACTTCATCTGTTAATTACTCTTATTTAAAGCTGCACGCTTGTTTCTCTGCCGCATAAGGTCTATAGCGCCGAATGATCATTACCATAAACAATCCTGAGTGTGTTTTTGGTGTGAACTGCTCCGTTATTGACGTGATGCTTACTTTAAACTGTAGAAACGGTCAAATGGTGCTACCGTTGTCATTATGTCTCACGGTCCGGTTGGAACCACGGTCCGCTATTTGAGGACGCCTGCTTCATATGACTGAACAAGAATATTCTGAACCACTGAAATGAGTTTGGAACAGAGCTTTCCCCAGCCAATTGCAGACGAGACGGGGGAATTGTTCAGAAGACTTGTTTGATAACAGTCATTATTTTTAGGTTTAAACATGAAAGCTACATTTTAGCATTAGCATTTACATTTAGCATGAGTATCATAGTCAAACATTTACCAAAAAGAGCATGCTAGTCAACCAGCCAGTCAACCAACTAGACCAGTACCAAACCAGAATGATAATTCACGCCACTCTAAGATGGTTTCTCTTGCAGGGAGGTTTATGTCTTTTCAAATAAATCGAGCCGCCTCCATACTGTCTGATGCATGGTGCCATATGAAATTAGCAATGTCTGGACAAGAAGACATTGTTGAAATCAATTAGAGAGTTTTGTTAACCATACCCAAACCATCAGAGGAGCCGCCAACTGAACTGATATGAGAGACTCTCATGGACTCCTGCAGCAGGCACCAAAACCTGACCAGTGTTTAGCCTTGTGCCCTCCACACTGTGATTTGCTGAATCATAAAGGACTGGGAGACGGGACCACCGGTGTGATATAACCCAACTCCTGTTTAAATGCATATACTCCTGTTTACTCTTGCATAGTTAAGACCCGAGACTTCTCATATGCCTGAAACATCAGTGACTTGTTTCTAGAGTGCCCGCTGGAAGATTGTTTTGAGAATAGAGAGCTTCATCATTGTTCTGGGGTCAATGATTGTTCTGGGATCAAGTGATGTTGATGGGAGCACAGTGTCTGCTGCAGTGAGATAGCTTCTGTGGTTACCTCTCTAAAGTCATCTGGAATACTTCTCCCAAACATGAAAATGTTGCTGTCATCATTTACTCACCCTCATCTTGTTATGACTTCATATCATCTTCTTTCTTTAGTGAAACACAAAAGAATGTCTAGAATTTCCATGCTGTTCTTGTCTATGAAATAAAAGTGGATGGCAAATTTGAAATCGAAATTAAAGTTCTGTGTTGCTTTCATCTATTAACTTTGTCATCTTGATGTTTGTAATTCTAAATGTCTACAAAACACCCTTAGGAGATGTACAGTCTTTATATTCTAGGAAAACAAACCTAGAAATAATTATGACTCACAATGCAATGAAGAAACTTTTCCAATTAAATTATTTTGAACAAGCATCCCAGACAGCAACACAAGTGTCGGCCCAGATCCGGCCCACATCTGGGCCGTGTGGAATCCACGTGTATCAGTCCGGATCTGGGCCGACATTATGTTGCTTTATAAGTACTCCCTGTTTAGTTCAGTTCTTTGTCTGTGTTTGTTAACATGATGTGCGGAAAGAGTTTATGCTTCTCCTGAGATTATCCTGCGTATTTCTGTTGTTGCATTAAAGAATATTTAGACTGAATTCTAGTGTTCTACGTGTTGGCTTACCACCATGTCCTCTTCCACCTATATTATAAATACCACCAGCATCTGACTAAAGCTGCATCTGAAGTCGGTCACTTGTTCACTCACTCATTCCCAACCCACAGTGTGCTACAGCGTCAGTATAGCGCAGAGCGGATTATATGGATGATTCAGCCAGGTTTCCCTCTATATTGTGCCGCTTAATCTGAATCTCTAGGCTTAATGTGTTTTATTGCAACTAAAGCTGTCCCTAGCTTGGGATGATCTATTTTTGATGAAATAACCAGAAGTTAGCATCACACTTGTTCTCTCTACAAAAAGCCAATAGGATTTTTCAATTGACTTTGTGATCATTGCAGAAATTGTGACCAACAAATGTTTTGTAATGTAATCTTTACCAGTGAACACTTTCTATTAATTTTGAAGCCAAATTCAATCAGTAAAAAAGCTAAAAAGCCACATTTAGGCTACAATTGAAGTACACCACGATTGCATGACTTCAACATCACCACCACTAAGTCACAAGTTTTTAGTTAGAATAGTTTGCAAGAGTGTGAGTATATTCAACACAAAAATGCTGTAAAAGCTAGTGATAAATTTGTTCTCTCCGAGGGTTGATGTTTAATGTACCATTTGTAGTCCTATTTAGCCACTTGATTGCAAATGTATTTTTCAAGACATAAAACCTTTAAAAAATCATGAGTGAAATATTTTTTTCTCCTTTTTCTTTTCTTTTTTTTCCCTTTTTTTGTCGTAGAATAAAACTTGTGCTGTATATACAGTACGTTTATCAATTTCCTGAACGTTTGAATGGTGTAAAATGTTGTTTATCAATAGAGAAGCAATATGTGTAATCAATGTTTTGAACAAAGTTTATTAGGTGATGGAAATCCTGTTTTAATATGCATGTGCTCTTGTAAAACAACAAGCTATTCCCATGGGAAATTATATAATTATGTCCACACTCAGTGGTCAAAAAGACTAATCCCTGCCCTGACGTTCCATAATAAACAAGCTGCTGGGAGGAGAGGGACGTTCATTACACGCACAGCTGTTTTACTTTAATTCATAAAACAGTCATTATTCATTCACATTATTCATCTGTTGTGATGAAGAGCTGTCTGGTATTTAGACGTCTGCTTAATGACAGTGTAACGTCTGTAAACAGTTCCATAACATCTGAATTAAAGCTGTCTATCACTCATTTTGAATTATAGGCAGAAGAGCATCCAGTTAACCTGAGAATAAAGCAAGCCAGTCACTCCCACAGTGGAAAGAATGACGGCTGGGCTGAAAGACACATGGCTAAATGAATACCTCCTTCAACACAGTCCTGTTCAAGCGTGAGTGTGTCTGTGCATTAGTGCATGTGGGTGGAGGTTTGATAGGTGGAATTAAGAACATTCCCATGACCTTACCATTCTGAACATCCTGTAGTGTTTGCTCTAGGATTTCAAGGGCCGTGCTGTGGTCTGCGTGTGTAAAATCCCTGAGGAAACTTGGCAGGCTTTGAAGTGCTTTGGCCATGCTTCCTTCATTTGATGTCAAGTGAGAAAATGCTGATTAGCCGTTTATAAAGTTGTGTTTGCGATACCTGCAGATGCACTTGAACCTGTTTCATGCTGCTAACTGAACGTTTCACTATAAAACGATGTGAAGGATGTTTCTAGAAGTTTCTTCCATCTGTTTAACCCTTTTTAATATGAAACGTGTTTCATGATGATCTTTTGGATCCGCAAGTAGCACAAATTTACTCCAGTAACTTTTGATTTGATGTAGTCTGTCTCATTTAGGTCTCATCTATATCATGCAATATACAAAAGTATATTTGAACACCAGTATGAAATCCATGTTTAAACTGGCATTACTGCTGGTTGGACACTAGGTTTTGCTATGGGGTAATTTTTGCTGGGAAATTGCCTAAACAACGCTGTTGTTCTGGTCTTTATCATTTTATTTTCAATATTTAATCATAGCCTCGTGGTGTGGTCACGTAAAATCCAGTCATTTCAATAGGAATCCAGAGTTTCATGTGAGGGTGAAAGTTTTCCCCACACAAATTTCGCATGGGTTCAAGTTTTCACAGATTTTCACAAGCTGCTTGGCTGTTTGTGAGCTGTTCTTCATGCATTGCTACACTACTGACAATATGCAATGGACTTTTTTTTCGCTGATGTGACCGCACGTTTATTAAGCTAGCATCTTTGAAAATTGACACATTCGCTACATTTGCGTCCGATTTCACTGCTTTTGTTGGCAATCTCCAATAAAGGTAGGATAGGTCGATTTTCTGAGTGGCTAGCAATGGAAAGTTAGCTTTTAAAGCATGAGATCCCACCCTCCCTTCAGAGCGCTCTCCAAAACCACGGCTTCTTCAAAACACATGAACGCACACAGCAGATTCTGCAAAGCATCACGAGACAAGAGACGGCATTAAACTACCTCATGTCTCAAAGCACATAAAATTATAATAATAATGAACATAAACATAAATCTAGACTTCTGCATGACAACTAGGATGAAAATGTTCAAATTGGTTATGCAAATTCACTGCCCTTTTTGAACGCTGCCTGATATATGAACTGTTGTTGTCAAGTTGGCTTCATTCATAATGTTCCCCCCTTTAAACCGGTATGCAATTTGATACTAATATCATCCCTGGGCAAACCAACTGTACAAATAACTTATGTAAAGTGTCAAATTATACATACGACTCTCTAAAATTGGATTCTCATTGGCCAATTACAGCATATTGTGGTCAAATATTTGTATGTGATTACCATTAAACTCAATAATTGACCAATTATAAGGGAACCGATATCCAATGTGTCTCATGCGCCTTGATACAAGACGTCCTTTTTATTTAGTAATGACCGGCTGACTGTACACTATGATCTTCTCAAAGTGCCATGTTAAATGTAATTTGGAGCTACTACATGCACAAGATGGTTTGTCTATTATATTTTCAGCTCAACACTAATATTAGTACATCAGACCAGTGAAATGAAGACAAAACATGTCTCATTGAAGGGAAACCACTCAGCTATCAGGAAGTATTACGTCTTGCGGTGTAACTTGACCGGAAGACTCAAAACAAGTCATAATTTCTCCAAAACAATAACCCTCCCATGACATCACGTGTTCATGACAATCAAACTCAATTTTCCATTTAAATTCACACTGGCATTAAGTGTTACAACACTGGACATTGTGCAAATCGAGTGAGTTGGACAGCCCAAGTGTTTGCATGTTTGGATCTCGCACAAGCACGGCTCCTATCATGGAGTTCATTATCCAGCCTGCGTAATGACAAACAGATGCTTCTGTTCGCCGCTTTGTAGCATACATCATCATGATACCAAATCAATATTACTCCAGCTAACCACAGAGACATATTCTCAACTTCCTCTTGGAGACTTGCATTCTCCTTTTGCAATGTCTGCAAGCAAATTGGTCAAGTGCAAGATTGTTTTGATGGCACGTTCATTAAAAGATTTTACCAAGGATTGTTCTGACAGATTTTTCCAGAGTTTGCAGAATATATGCTTCCCCTTACGTATACACAAGCACGTCTGTGTTTTGTTAAAGGGAAATATTTATATGTGGTCCAGCTGAATGCTCATCAGTTGCAAGTTAAACCGCTATGATGAGGGAAAATGTTAGGGGAAGTTATTTTTCCAGTTTTTCCCCAGTTCAAGAACAGTTTACCAAAAACGAATATTTTATTTTACATCCAAGTGTTTTGACCGTGATTTTGCAAATATGAGCATAGTTTTTGATTGTGATATTTTTACCACATCATCCTACTGTATGAAAGTGAAGTGAAAACTTAAACATCAAGATTTTCATTTAAAGGGTGGCTCTAACATATAGTTATGGGTCTCAACTGTAAACCCTTAAGGCATTGGGGAAATAGGATAAGTCTCATTTTCTTCCAGCAAAGAATTATTGTTTAGGGCATATTGAAATAATCTGCCACTTAGACTGAAAAACATGGTTTTCTGAGATGGATGACAGTTTAACGGTCATCAAGCTGCTGTTCTCGGAGCATAAGAACGCTGAGGAGAGCAAATCTCTGAGCAAAACTCCACATCAATTCTCATTCTGTCTTCAATGATCACTGCCAATAATCTTGTTGTTGAAAAGTGTTTCATTTTCAGTCTGCTTCTGTGATGAATACCTGTACATTTCTGAATTTTACCAGTTTTGGTACACCGTTTTGTGTGTAAAACAAATATAGCAAACCACTACAAGTCAGCATCTACTGAGCACAGTATGTGCATGTTTTTTTCCTGTGTAAAAGTTTTGCAATGCATTGTATGTGACATACCAAATGTGTTACTTTACACACATGTCATACTGTTACCGCCTTACTGTTGCTCAGGAGGATGCCAAATCTTACACAACAGTACACGGTAATAAGAGTGAAACTTATAAGTGTGTCTCGCTGTATACAGAGATGCTGCATCTTATCATACACAGGTTTCCAAATGCTGGTCTGACATTTAAGGAGATAACATCAAACCTAACATGCAACATGCACTGAGTCACGAAGTTCATTCTGCCCTAGTTAAATTAAAGAGGAGAAAAGGTCACAACTGAGGACGTGGTACTACTTCTATAAAGCTGTATACATTAATATTAGTTAAAATGAACTTACAATCAACACTGTATTTGTCACAGGTGGTTGCAGCAATAAGTTGAGATGAGAGGCAGGATCTAATACAGCAGTCATTTATTAAACTTTACAAATAACATAAAAGAAACACAGGAGCTCTGAATAAACACAGGAGAACCAGATATATGCAACCAACTTAACATTGATGTCAGGCAAGGCCTGACGGAACCGAAGGGGTGGAGGGAAGAAGGCCTGGAAGTCCATGGTGTAGGCAGAGTGACAACTGACCAAGGCGTTGCCGGAGGGATGAGGGAGCCTGGTGAAGCCATGAGGACGACAGTCCCAGGTGGAGTCGAGGGAGGGAGGAGTCAAGGTGCAGCTGACTGGTCAACAGGCCAAGGTGAAGGGACGGGCTCGGTGGCTGGAGATGGAGCCAGGGGATCCCCTTTGCCAAGGTGAAGCTGGAGACCGGAAGACCAATGGAGGATCTGATTAGAGGGCCTGGCTCTGTGGTGGGTGTGGGGTGGGCTTGGGGTCTGCGGTGAGCTCAGTCAGTATGTCCGTGCTGGCCAGTGTGTACGGCTGGCTGGGCTCTGGGTCGGGAGTGGGGCTGGTGATGTCTTCCTCAGCAGAGCAGAGGTAAATGGAGAACCGCAACTCACCAGCACCCACTTTACAAACTCTGCAAATGTCCCTCGAGGACAGGCATGCCTTTGTGCATTTATTCAGGCTTGTCTTGAAAAACATGCACAGGGAGCGATCTGGGAAGTTGGAACTATGTGAGAAGGGGCAGGACATTTCCCAAACACGCTAAGCGGTGTCAATCATAGCACACTGGGCCAATCACAGCACACTGGGCCAGCTCACCAATCACTGCACATTTCGTATTTCGGAAGGAGGGGCCTCATTGAAACGGCACATTTGCCTAGACTGGGGAGAAAGGAGCTTAATGTAAAAATATGTGAAAAAATGACGCGTTTCTTGAACAATCAAGCATGAAAACATAATACAAAACCCCCCAAAACAAAAT
Source organism: Squalius cephalus (assembly GCF_949319135.1). Lineage (NCBI taxonomy): Eukaryota > Metazoa > Chordata > Actinopteri > Cypriniformes > Leuciscidae > Squalius > Squalius cephalus. The sequence goes on from NC_137130.1 coordinate 28,936,157, forward strand.
CAAGACTTCAGAAAAGGGCATAATAGGACAAAACAGTATTAACTCTTTCCCCGCCATTGACTGAATTTTCCAGCTTTCCGTGTTTTCACTGTTATACGGTAGGGGGCGCTATTACACAACTTCTGAAAGAGTACTGAATCGCCTGATCAAAACACATGCGAAGAAGATGCAAAAGCAAGCGATCTCATATGTAATCATATGCATATGTAAAATAATGCGATCATCAACATTAAACAGCAATCAAAACTGCTTAATGTTACTGAATGAAATGTCAACCCAGGACGACGAGCTATAGGACTGTGCAAGCATTAATCCATCTATGTTTTGATCACAGTTCTGTATCTGGTCTTTGGCAAAAACGTAATTTTCTCATCTTTTTGATGAACTGATTATTTTGTTTAAAAGCAGAGGGTCTGTTCTTTCTTTTTATATAGGCTATTGCATGTTCAGATATTCATGCAACAAAATATTCTGGGGGCCATGAAAATTTTGTGAAAATGGTAAATAAATGCTAGCATGCACTGATTTGATTAGAATACATAACAGCCAGTCGGCATTTCGCATACGGGGTAGTCAATATTTTTAATGCATCCAAAGCTCAAATTAGACCCGAAACATTCCACATCCACAAACAGTCGGCACCCCACCCAGCCTTCCGGTCCATTGGCCATCGTTTGTCGTGTGCAGTGGAAAGGCGGAATAATGGTGCGTTCCATTTGTCCTCAGAAGTGGGAAAGTCCTACATGTCAACTAACTCTCATAGTAGACTGTCTAATATCTGCTAACTCTTTATTGTGATGGTCCTCCAAAAGACCATCTGCATGTCATGTGAACTGCATGTCAACTTATTCTAACCCTAACCCTACCAGTCTACTAATACTCTAACACTCTTATGCGAGTTTGTAGACATGTAGGTGCAACATTACCTATAGTCAACATAATGTGTTAAAGAGACCATCAAAATGCTTGCTTTAATATTCATAAAATTAGCACCGTAAATGCGTTACTGTTTAAGACTGTTACATATGTTAACGACTGAGATCATTCTGTCTTTTGACTGCTGTAATCAATCTCTCTATATTTTCCCTCTTTTGGAAAATCGTTGGAAATGCTATAATGGATTTTTTTTTGGAACAAGGAAGTAGTTGTGCAAGTAGTCCATTGCCTGTCACTGAAATCTTATCGCATTGCATCTGGTGATGCTGCACTGACATCTATCAGCACAATTGTTTCTGAGTAGTCTACACAATAATGAATTCCCTTACCTGGCCAACATAAAAAAGAAGCAACTTGAGCAGCACTACTCAAGCTTTTGCCTGATTTTGGCTGATTTTGTATCGTTTTTTTTTTTTTTCTTTGTCGGTCTTTCTCTCTTCAGATCTTTAAGCTTCTTCAGCCATACTGGTACTGATTCTCCCGTTGTCTCATAGCATTAATATTAAGTGTGTATCTTTGTCTAATTTTTGCTCTTTGTATCACCAAACTACACTATTCTACAAGCGTACAGAAGCTCCAACCTAAAATTTTGCCTAACATTAAATTATCTTTATCTCATGTGAGTTTACACAATTCAGAGTTAACACAAAAAATATATTATTGTAAAACTTTGCACCAAACTTCTAATTGCACCATTAATTTATTCAGTTTGATTTAGTCATAATAAATAGCATTTTGAATTAAAATGAAACACTTTTTTGGTTATCTGACAAATAATTATTTACAGTGTGGCTGTCCGTTGAGTCAGTGTATGTGTGTGTGTGTGTGTGTCATGTTCCTGGCAATGTGTGCACGTGTGTGGTCAGTGCTGGTCCAGTCTTACATCTACAATATTTATCTGTACTTTTGCACATGGTCAGTGGAATGGGAAGATTCAAAGAATCTTTAACCAGTGCATAGCCCAAGTTTGTGGTGAGCTCCTACGTAAGCAAGTAACCAAATGGGTTTCTGCCACTGGCATGTTTCTGCAGCTGAGCATCATTCCCTCCTGTCTTCTTCTGATGGTAGTGGGGAGGGAAATCAGGACCATATGAATGACATTCCACCTCGTCTTCAGTATGGGTGTGTTGCCGGTGGTTTGGGAAGTCTGGAGGCTTTACCGATTTAAGTCTATATTTCACATGTCCTGGCTCAACCCTGACTGAGTCATTTCATTTTAAAAAGAGACAGGAGTTCATGAATTGGAAAATAAATTACGTAAATGTACCCAACATTCAAGCACAAATAAAGGCATACAAATGTGAGTTCTGTCATTTCTTTTTAATACATGCACATGCTCACAGGTGTGTTTTGGAAAATTTGATTTTTCATAAAATGTATGATTTTGTCACTCAAAGCATATCCAATCTTTTTTTTTTTTAATTATGCAGTTTTAAATGGTTATTTGAAATGCCCCTATTTTGCTATTTTAAAGGTTTGATTATGTAAAAACAATTATGTTAATGAAGGCCAAAATTAGCAAAAATGGACGGTATGAGCCCTTTACTTGTTAAAAGGAAAAATGATAAAGTCATGGTATAGCTTTAATGTTTTTTTGTGACTGGGAGCATGATTTACATTGCGCATCACCACATTTTTCAATGATTCTCAAATGACTCGTCCGAAGATTAAGTCTCTCTAAACACCCTCCATTCCGCGAGCCTACTCTGCTCTGATTGGTCAGATGGCCCAGTCTATTGTGATTGGTCTACTTCTTACAGAGCGTTTCGGAAACAACACGTCCATTACCATAAATTAATTTCAGCTCCGGAGGCTTCCTAAAGCTCAGTGATTGTACACACTGTAAAGACAGTAACAATGGCATCAGTTTTACCATATCAATCTGAGCGTGAGTCCGAAGATGAAACATTAGAACTAGTTGTTCAACCCAAAAAACAAGGACGACTTGAGCAGGACGTTTCTCAGTGATACACTACTCAGTTTGATGTACATTATGAGATGTTGCAACTGTAATTCCTCACCATCAGCATAAACAAGTGTGTGTCCATCAACTAACCAATGTGTATTTCTAAATTATTGCGGTACACATGTGGGAACTGTATCATTAACTGTGTCAATAACAGCGCATACGTTAGCCAAGCACTAAATTGAATGACTGATGTAACATTAAAGTTTGTAAAACAAATCTGGCTCCATTTATCATTACTCAAAGTAGTGAGAACAACAGACAATCTGCATTAATGGACACAATTTTTAGGTAATAGTGGCCCATAGCTGATTAGGAGTTAGTGGCGACCTACACACTATAAAACATAACATTACAGAAGGTTTCCCAAGGTAAGTTTCCAGGTAAGAGAGTGCTTTCTAGATGAGGGCAGACAATGAGTCATGTTGTACATGAGTGGTTTCGTCTAGTTAGCATCTGTTTGTCACAAACAGGTGGTTGCAATGATTGCATGACGGATGAGAATCCAGCAAGAAGATGTGGAGCTGGGGAGGGACATAACCAAGGAGGGGCAGGCAGAAAAGTCTAAGGGCGAGTGAAGGGAGACAACTGAAGACCCTGAGCACAGCCAGGATGAAGGCCCACAGTGGAACCGGTGGTGGGAGGAGCCAGGGTGGAGTAAGATGTTCGACCACCAGTGGTGGAGCCAGGAGAGTGACAACTGACCAAGGGGAGCCAGAGGGACGAGGAAGCCCGGTGGAGCCATAAGGACGAAGGTCCCACGTGGAGCCGAGGGAGGGGGAGGGAAGGTGGGGCTGACTGGTCGACAGGCCAAGGGGTGTGACTGGCTGAGGCAGAGACAGGGGATCCATGTGCCTAGGCAAAGCTGGAGACTGGATGGCCCGAGGTAGATCTGTGCAGCAGAGTATAGTTAACAGAGGAGACGATGAGGTGACTGAAGAGAGCCAGCAGAGGCGGGGTCTATGATATCCATCATGTGGTCCTCGAGGGAATGCTCCTCCTGATCTAGGAGGAGAAGGCGAACTGCAGGAATGTGCAGGTGGAGTCAGAGGGACGAGGGAGCCCGGTGGAGCCATAAGGGCGATGACGGTCCCACATGGAGCCAGAAGCCAGAGGCAGAGACAGAGCTGGAGACTGGAAGGCCCGAGGCGGGTCTGTGCAGCAGAGTGGAGTTAACATGAATGTCTATCCTTTCTTTTCTTTTGATTCTGTGTTCTGTCACAAATGGGTGGTTGCCATGATCGTACAACGCAAGAGAATTTAAGAAGTATTATTGTACTGTATTGATCAAAGAACTGTGAGAACTGAAGGCTCACATACACAGGGGAGGCTAATCAACAGAAATTGAAACATCTGAGAAGCAATCAGTAATCAAGGAACTAACTAGTCGCGGGACAGTGGGAACAAATGAAACAGGTACAGGAACTAGAACTAAACGAAACAGAACATACAAGTAGCACTGTAATATCTTTTGGCCATTGAAAGTGGCAATTTTTTCTAATGAGATTAATGTTTAATGCAAATTAACTTTAAGTGACAGCATTTGTGACATGATTTTTGATTACCTCAAAATATAATTTTGACTCATCCCTTGGTTTCTCAAAAAGTAGAAGCAGAAAACAAGGTTACGGTGAGGTACAACTTTTTGGTGGAGTTTCTGATCAAATGAGATCAAATCTGATCAAATCTAATCTATTTGAGCTGTTTAAATCGTCAATTTTACATTAATTTTATTGGTTATGATTAACGACTATGGACATCATTTTACACTGAAAAGCAAGTGGAGTTTTTTCAAAATAAAATCACACACATTTTGTTTGTCTTGAAGCTATACTATTAATACAGTGAGTTTTTTATATATATGTATTTATGAATTGGCCTCATTCACATCAACCAAGGTTTTTGTTTTGCTTTTAAAGAAAAAGTAACGACAGCTATCTTCAGGTATTACATAACTCTGTGTTTTAACTAGTGTTCACACTCAATGAAAATATTCAGCAAAACTATAATGTACAAAAAAATCTTTAAGCTCATATGAGATCTAGAGAAATGGCTTGTTAGACTGAACATTTTTGAATCCATATGTAAACCGATGACCAGTACCACACAGACTTTAATCGGTTAAAAATTCAGAAGCTTTTTTAAAGATATGTAATCTCATCACAAAGAGTTGAGATCACCTCATATGAGTCAGCAGGGTATTCCCTGCCTCAACCTCAACCCTTCCTGTTTGGTGCTCAAATTGTGTTTTTTCATCCGATAACAGAGTTCAAAACAGCTCGGTCTTTCGAAAAGTAATATCTGGATGACATTTTTGCCTCTGTAAGTGTCTTTTTATTCATTTTCCTTTAAATAACAAAAATAAAACAAATAAATATTGCACTGGAATAGCAGTGGCGCTGGAGTGCAAAATCAACAGTACAAAATTTGCCATACTATAATAATTAAAACACTCTAATTTCTTTTCTATATAAAATTTGATTGTTAATTAAAGTCAGCATGAAATGAATATTCACCCTATCTATTTTCTAAATCCATGTTATTGATCGTGTAGTCATACATGTGTTTTTTTTTTTTTTTTTTTTTGAATGTTTTGACCTTGTAATGTTTAATCAAAATATCAAAACTGGATCTTCGAGTGAAATGACAGACTTCTCTTTCTTGATGTATGGCTTCATTTAGTCCGCTTAAACCCGCCCCTTTATTACAATCGAAGCTTGTTTTGCAAGATCTGCCTCCATCCAATCAACAACTAATGCATAGAAACGTTTCATCATAACTTTACACATTGTGACTAGGTGGAACTTGTATGTTCTGCTTTGATTAAAGGTGGTACTTAGCTTGCACAGTTCACCCTGAACACATGTGCATGGTCATGTGACTGGGTCATCTGCAGTGGCCACTGTCTTGTCTGATAAATTTGGACATTGATTGGAATTGTGCTGTCCAAGGTCCTGAAGCCTGTGGAAACACAAGCGGACATCAGCAGGGGGCATTTGTGTGTGTGTGTGTGTGCGTGTGTGTGTGTGTATCTGTGCTTATTTGAAACATATATTGGTAACACTTTACAATAAGGTTCATTAGTTAACATTATGTATTAACATGAACTAACCATGAGCAAAACATTTGTTACTGTATTTATTAATCTTTGTTAACGTTAGTTAATAAAACTACAGCTGTTCATTTTTTGTTCATGTTACTTCACAGTGCATTAACTAATGTTAGCAAATAAAACTTTTGATTTTAATAATATATAAGTAAATGTTGAAATTAACATTAACAAAGATTAATAAATGCTGTAGACGTGCAGTTTAAGTTTAAGTAACTAAAGTTTAACTATTGTAAAGTGTTAGCAATATCTTTTATTCGCTTATTTATGTTTTTTATTTGTGCAGTAGTTTGTAATGGATTTAGTATTTTCATTTTTGGTAATGATGTCAATGACTAACAATCACATATCATGTAGTTCTCCAAATGTAGTGTACCATCAGCATAGCTGTGAATTGGTACCATGTTAAAGATGTTAACATTCAATCTGTCTTGTCAGAGGGCTGTGTAGACCAGTAAAAACAACTGGTGAAGCTTAGTCAGCAAAGGAAGAATGCGTGAGCGTGCAAATTGCTAAGCAACTTTAATGTGCATAACAAAGCTCCCAGCTGCTCCATAAATCTAACCTTGAAGCTATTTCCCTCTCACCACAGAATCCCATTAAAAGAGGCACTCGGAGTTAGCTAATCTAATAATATATATCAATGCCTGTGATATATGCTTACTAAGCACAATTTGGTCACAAAACGTTTCATTACACATCAAGCCCATTACCTTTCACACTGGGTTACTAACATCTGATGGCCACAGAAATGTGCCATGGTGAAGTATGTGCCGTATAGACTGAGCTGTAAATGGACCGACATTCACATATATGGCTGCTTGAGAAGATAATGGATAGACTGCTCAACTGTCTCGAAACAAAAACTTTAAACAATCAGTTCAGCTGCAATGCTACGATTTTGGCTTTGAAAACCAGTAACCCGAAACCTTTGTTTTTACACATGCAAACAATAAAGTCTAAAAAGAAAGAAGAAAAAAAAGAAAAGACAAAAACAAAACAAAACTCAAGTCCAGTGAAGCAGAGCCTTCTTGTTATATAGGGGACATAAAGCCAGTATGTGCACGCAGTACAGTTGGCAAACATCCTGACGTTTTTATGGTACCACATGTGCGCCGATGAAAGTATTGAGAAATGTAATTGCTTCCAAAAAAATGAAACTTTTACAGACAGAAGAAAGTTTGCTGTGCCAGCATTCAAAACGAAAACAGGGTCTGTAGTAAAATTAGGGGGGGAAAAAAATGAATTTTAAAAGGTAAAATCTTGAAAAAATGTTGGCTTAAAACAATTTTGTTTTAAAATAAAAACTACAATATGAAGAAAATGAAAAAAATATATATATATTTTTTTAAACTGTACATTTATTTTATGGTTACTTTTTATTATAAAATAGTATGTTTGGTCTCACTTTATTTGGCAGTGTCGTTGTAGTTACTGTAGTTACAACTATAAATTATGCATAATTATATGCAACTAACCCTCAACCAAATATAATCCACATGATTATACAGTACGTTTATTATTATTGCTCAGAATTTAAATGTATGATTCCACTATAGCATGGACACCTTTTTTGAAAGTAATGATTATATTAATTAAACAAACGTACAAGTTTGGTTATATATATATATATATATATATATATATATATATATATATATATATATATATATATATGTATATATATATATATTTGCAATTGCAATATTGAGGTCAAACTTCATATGTGGCCATTTCCATCACACTTGGATTTTCACAGACCACACTGTTTTAAATGGTTGGCTATGTTGAGTGACGAGTACTAGCACTGGGAGTTCCTCTCAAATGAATCTGCTAACTTGAGTTAGACTTGAGAAAACACAATGGGACACTGTTTTGTTTCGGTTCTCCCACTTCTATTCTCTCAGCAACTAAGTCCAAGCAAAATTATGCTGCAGCGAATTAGAGGCTAAAACAACCGCCACTAACGGGTGGATATTATTTTAAGGATGACCATGTTCCCACCCCACAGCCAGTGTAATTCACCCGTTTTGCTTGACAATACCACAAAGAAAGGAAAGACCAAACATTTACTTTAGCTGTCACATCCAGAAAGGAGCCAGTTAACGCTGGGAACTGCATGTGCTTTTTCATTGTCGGTATATGAAAATAGACTTAACGCATATGTAAACTATGAATGCCTAGGTGAAGGCCTCCGGTGGTTGAAAACAAACAGGGTTAATATGACACTTGATTTACATCACATTATCAAATGAAGCATTTTCATGAACAAATTAGTATTTTATTTAGAAAAGTATCTTTATTAGGCAGAATAGTATAAATAAACATAAAAAAAACAGAACTTTTGCTAACATATGAAAAAAAAAAAAAATCTTAGACTTTAAGTTTGCAAACATTTTTAGGTTTGCTTTGGGCTTGGAACAATATATTCTCCTGTCAATAAACATTTGCACACAGAATTGTCAAATTAATTATACTTAAATACAAAGTTTCCTAGTGAGAAACCAATCCATTTAAGCTTTAAACAGGAGCCCTGTGCCTGGGACAAAAGCGCATGTATAACAGACCCAAAAGTCAATGCCCTTTGTCCAAAACCTCTTGAAGAATGGAATAAAGGCAATTATACACAATGTACAAAACTGTACAACAGACAGAACATTTTACAAACATTCTATCATTATTGAAAATAAATAAATACACTTAGTGCATTAAAAACAAAATTAAATTAGAGCGTACCAAACTCAGTTTGGTTCTGCACATCGCTTCTCAAAGACAGTCCAGCTGCCTTGATTTTTGTTGCATGTTTGTATACGTTTTGTTCAAGAAATTTAAAAATATCATCTGAAAGGAAGCTCCAAACATCCAACAGTGAAATTCATCGATCAGTAAAGCATCAGTACATATTCTTGATGAGACACGAAGTACTTATCCAACGGTTTGTCCCAATTCAAATTTCCTTGACATCGAGGTTTCTTCAATCAATCGTGCTTTCAATGATCTGAGAGAAACCTTCCCATAGTCTGTGGCTATCATTTTAACATGGTATTTGGACGGTTTTGTTTTTACAATCAATCGATGTAAAATTTCTTAAACTAGCGATGCACTGATATGTCGTCTTAAGGCTGTTCCTTTTTTGCACACTCACTGATAACAATGTCACTACGGGCAAAGCCGCAAATGTGATATAATGTGAACAAGAAGTTCGTATTGAGTAGATTTCATTTCGAACTAAATTCGACCACTTAGTTCGTATGATTCTTCTGTGTTCCCCTGTTGTGCAGCGGACTACTGTGATTGGGCGTACTTTACCGGGACTGTCCAGCATCACTCCACCGCTGCGATTCGCTGCGTGGTCGTGGGAATTGGAGCATTTTTCCAATGGGTACCAACATTGGACTGATACCTATTGCCAGTATTGGTACGATTGAGAAATCTTTATGTGCTCTTAAAAAAAAAAACAATTCAAAAGTCAGTGATCAAAAACAAGTGCTCAGTGGTTCATAATCACTTTGAAAAAGTTTGCAAGGTTGCAAAATATGCACATGTTCAGTAGCAAAAACTATGCAAGTCAATCGCTTATCTTTAAAATACCAAAATATGTCCCTTCAGCTTCACGGTCCAGCAGCCATGCATTGGATACGTTGACAAAAATACCGTCGGCCTTAGTCAACTGGACACCTCTGCCCTGCTCCACGCAGTACATGTTGTACTCCGCAATGTTCCACTGCAGCGTGCTGCCACTTTTTGCAAGGACAATGGGCTTGATTACAGATTGCGTGTGCTTCTCGTGGCAAATGTACTGAAACAGCTGTACGTTGCTGACGTCCACTTTGTCCGAGTTGTGTACCTTGATATATCGAAAGCAGGTCTTGGCATAGATGTAGTAATAGCCAGGTTCTTCCACTAAAATTCGCCCATCACGGTATTTCATCTTCTTCAAATTTTCCCCATGAAATTCGTCCCAGTGGATCATGGTTAAATCATTTCGATCTTCTGCAAAAGCACCAGTAACATGGTCAGAATAAACATTGATGATATTAATATGGATATATATATTACGTCAAGATCACTTAATATAGGTTACCAACAATTTGTTTGTTTTTTTATCACAAGTCTAACATTTCAGGAAAACGTTTCCGATGTCATGTGATTCTGAAATAAACAGCTTCTGCTTACTGGCAAAAAAATCTGTGGTTGTCTTTATAGGAAGGTGAGCTGATGGAATGCGTGTGTCCTTTTTTTGTCGACATCTTTCCTTCCTCTCCTTTTGAAAAGTTTTCATCGGATCGCCTATTAATGTTTCACTGTGCATTTCCTGAGAAAGAAAGAACAAACACATTAATGACACGCTGAATCCATCATTCACGGTGCGGCTTCTTATAATCATGCAGAAACCAACTACATATGTACAGACTAAAGGCCCATTCACTCCAAGCAGGATAACTACAGTGATAAAGATATAAAAGAAAAGCAGTCCACACCACAACTATCATGATAATGGGATGGAAAAATGATATCTTTGGAATCACCATCGGAATGTTTTTTTTTTTTTCCAGCTGATGAACGATAAACACATTGACAGCCAATCAGAATTCGCTCGAGCATTTAAAGCGGCAGACGACAAAACTGCAGCACCTGCTTATAATAAACAGAACGATATTGTTCGTTGATGTGGACACATAGCGTTATAATTATCGTTCTTGGTGAGAACGGGACTCAAGCATTGGATATTTGATGTTTATTGTAGATATTTAATGTAGAGTTATGATGAGGAGCAGAATTCTGGACCAATGATATTTCACATTGGCTATACAGTATCTACAGTACCTAGCACAATACAGCAGAAATAGAAACCAGGCAAGTTTGTTGGAAGTGGTGTGAAGGTACACATTCCTTATATATATATATATGTTAAATTCCCATAGAGGCAGGCAGATTTTTATTTTTAAGTATTTTTTTTTATTTATTTTTAGGATACTATGCATCCTGATAAAGTTCCCTTGGCCTTTGGAATTAAAATAGCCCCACATCATCACATAGCCTTCACCATACCTAGAGATTGGCATGGGGTACTTTCCATAAGATCATCTCTCAATGCAAATCAAACTAGCTTTTAGGCTAACTGAAATAAAACCATGCCAATCTCTAGGTATGGTGAAGGCTATGTGATGATGTGGGGCTATTTTAATTCCAAAGGCCAAGGGAACTTTATCAGGATGCATAGTATCCTAAAAAAAAAAAAAAAAAAAATACTTAAAAATAAAAATCTGCCTGCCTCTATGGGAATTTAACATAGGGGTGTACTAACTTATGCACCATGTATTTTAAGGAAGAACATTTATTTATTTACGATACATTATTCATTCACAAAGAAAATTGGTGTCCTTAAAGGTTGGATTTTTCCTAATTTTTTAAATTAAGGCATTAAGTTCAGTTTCCAAAATATGATTTTTTATTCCTCTTTTTAGTCAACTTTAGCATGGGTGTATTCACTTATGCATAGCACTGTATATATATATATATATATATATATATATATATATATAAAGTATATATATATATATATATATATATATCATTTTTTTGACCAGCTCATTTTATTCTTGTTCATTCAAAGAAGAAATACGATACACTCTGTTGTGACCACATGTGTCCTCATGGTCACATTTCCTTTTTTCACACAAGCAGCAAAATTCTGAATAATGGTTACATTGCTTCATTCTCGAACTGAATCTCATGACTCATGACCAGAATGTGCTTTGTTACCAAAAGTTTCCTAAAAATTATTTCTGTCACTAGCACTACTAAATAAAACTGCAAAAGTCATGACAGGTTTCCAGAACTTGTTGAGCAAACAGAGTTCCACTCTTAAAGTCACTGTTATAGCATTGGTCTGGTTGAGATAAACACTGTTTGCATCGGCCTAAAAATGGCTTAACCCTTTGGGGTCGGCAGAGGCACGATCACTTGCATTTTTGTTCCCTGATAACAGTGAAAAGAACTTCCAATAATCTGTCATTTCAAAGAAGAAACAATTTTAACATAAATAAAACAAGTCTTCATATACAGTATGGGTGCCGTGCATGATAGGTAACATCAAGAAAACCAAATCAAATCAAAAAAAAAAAAAAGTGCAAATGCAGGAGACCAGAATGCAAGGACACTATCAACATAACAGGCAATAAAGGGGTTTCCCCTCTGCAGTTTCGCAGCTCAGGTATGACTGAAATGTTCTCAGTGCCTCAAGCAACTTTTGAAAAAACAAACAAAAACAATCGGAAAGAATAAAAGGTCTGTTACGGTATTCAAGTTGCAAGGTGTCTTTAAAATGAAGCCAACAATCTAGCAATTCAGGAAAACACTGAATTGAACTTCAACTGTGTGACATACCACAAGTTTCATACCACAAAGAGATTTGTATAAGTGGTAGTAGATTAAGGCCTAAGTAAAAGCTATCCTTATGAAATATGAACTAAATATCGAAATGTTATAATATTAGGCTTTTAGTCCTAGACTAGCATCAAATAACAAACTAACATAATAATTAGGTCTTTCAAGTGCAGAGTTCTGGTTTTTGTTCGATGCTCTGACCTTCTTAAGAACTTTGGTACACCGCAAACAAAGTAGGCCAGTACAAACACGCTCTTAAACTAAACTGCATTTGAGCAGCATTAAAAAAAAGCCAAGATATAACATATATTTAAACACTTAAGTTGTCCCAGGGTAATGATAAAACTAGTACACTTCTCATGACCTGGCAAAGCAAGCCACCCTGACAAAGAAAAGTTCCAGGGACTTTGGCTTGACCTTTTCACAAGCGACTACACCATCCTGGTTTAGGAAATGTTTTACAGCAACCATGGCATTCTCCGGTGTGTTGATCCTCGTCTTTAAACAAATACATTTTGTAAAAATACCAACGCATAACCTATGTTTAACAATGGAACACTGGTACTATTAATGCAAGAAGCACATTCTATAAGTCCAACTAATTCAGGTCATAGTTTTGGAATGTCTTTGTGCTAATAGGAGGAAATGCCATGCTTTGGGCACGTGGAATGTCTATAATGCTAAGAATGAATAAATTAGCCTAAAGGAGTTACTTTAGGCAGGGTCCACGCCAGAGTGCACAAAGTGAGTGGGCATGTCGAGTCTGGGGGATTGGGTGGCTCATTTGTCCGTTCCCCCTCGGGGATAAAAAAAATAACTGCACCTGTTTCTGAGAATTGATTGATCTAAATAGAGTATACTACATAGATGAAGCAATATTCAGAAACAGGTGCAACAAATAAAACTTGTAAATAAAATAATTTTACATATACAGTTTTTATAACATATAGTTTTATATATGCATGGGGTATGTGTCAACTGAAGGGATGCAGTCTGAGTTTCCAATGTTGACAGCTCCATAAAATAGCCCACTGGAAGTGTTTTGCTGTACTATACTAAAAATATGACAAGTACAATTGACAAATAACTTCAGTTTCTGAACAAATACAGCAGTAATGGATGTCATAATTGTCAGAATCTATCTACATGACCAATGCTTGATGCTTAGCTTACCTAATAATTTATAAATATTTCAATATTACATTAACTGTATATATAGCCTAAAGTTTATTCATATGCAATGTAAGTTTATTTCAAATAAATGAGGAAAATAATCCAAGGAGCTCTAAAAGAATTTTAGAATAGCTATCTGAAGCTAAAGGAGGCATCAGTAACCCGAAAGCACACCGCCGGCACTCCTGTATTGACGGCTCTGTTGCTGTAGACCATTTAAAAACGTTAAATAAAGATTGTGATGTGTGAGGACCAAGTACTGTATGGTAACCCATACTCTGCATTTAACCAATCCAAGTTAGTGCACACACACCCGGAGCAGTGGGCAGCCATTCACTGCGGCGCCCGGGGAGCAAGAGGTGCCTTGCTCAAGGGCACTTCAATAGTTTCCTGGTGGTATTGAGATTTGAACCTGCGACCTTCGGGTTACAAGTCTAATTCTCTAACCATTAACTCTCAACCCGTGGCGCCGACGCTGTTAGTAGACCATCACACCCCACCCCATCACCTCCCGAAATAATTATGAGTGTCAACTATGTCAAGTATCGCTAGTATGTCAAGTAAGACGATATCCGTCCTTCGGATGAGACGTTGAACCGAGGTTCTGACTCTCTGTGGTCATTCTCGTAAAGAGTAGGGGTGTAACCCCGGTGTCCTGGACACATTCCACCCATTGGCCCTTGTCAATCATAGCCTCCTTATAATTCCCATTAATTGAATTGGCTCTATCACTCTCTCTCCTCTCTCCACCTATAGCTGGTGTGTGGTGAGCGCACTGGCGCCAATGTACCGTGGCTGCCGTCGCATCATCAAAGTGCACACTGGTAGTGGTTGAGGAGAGATTCCCTGATACAATTGTAAAGCGCTTTGGGTGTACAGTAGTACATATGAGAGCGCTATATAAATGCCTCATTCATTCATTCGTTCATCATTGAACGGCAACTATCAATTCAAAACCTGAAAAAAAAGCATATAAAAAGGTCTAAAGACTAAGAGACATGGTGAGATTTAAGGTGTAATCATTGTATTCCTTTCAAAAGATTCCAAAACCCAAACTGTGTTGTGTAACATGAGAAAACGAATGTTTCTGCAAACTGATGCGGTTTCTGAGTCTGAGCCAAAGCACACAAACTTGAGAAAAACAGACTCATCTTTTGAAGTTTATTAGCTCACCTCATTAGGACTCTGCTGGGCTGAGGCAAGGTCGACCTGTAAAAAAACAAACAAACACAGTTCAGTTACACAACTACATCCAGCTGGATTGCTATTAACAGGTACCACTGCACACTGCATGATTTTAATGAACTTACAGGAAAGCAGCATTATTTTCATATAGAGACATTTTCTGTGCTTGACATTCCCGAAGTACAAAAGTGTTTAAAGATGTACTTTATCCAATTCAGTGTGAACTAATACAAAGTGCAAACTAATACAAATACTGTCATGAAACTCTAGATGGCTGATGGTCCTTAACTCAACCCTGTTTGCAATCAAATCATTCTCTATAGGGCGCAGCTGATTGGTTCCTGCTGTTTCAGTAGCCGGCCTTCATATACTCGGTCAGCATTTTCTGTAGCAGTTGTAGCATGCTTTCAGAAACCCTCCACCTTCCCCAGCTCCACCTGTATAGATCTGCTACGGGTAATTCATGTATGTTATATTGTACAGCAGCAGCATGTCTTGCTCACAGCAGTGTGTGTATTGGCAGTAGCAAGTCCTGTACGATTAATCGCAATTAACCTAAAATCGCGTTTGAACCGATTTGGCTTTTATTGCGATTGTTAAATCGCAAAGGCTGCGATTATTTTTTATGCGCAGCTTGTCAGTGACGTACGGCTCTGTGATCAGTAGTAAATGCTGCTCCATCTGAAAGCACTGCGAGTTTGAGTCTCTTATGACGTGCATTTGAAAAAGCAACACCCGTTTCTTTTCAAAAACGACTTTCCAAACCTCCTGTCCAACAAAAGACAACATTTAATAACGTTTTTTACTCCAAACTCACTTCATAATGACAGTTGAGCATCCTTCTCTGAGATGGTGTGACTTCTTAAACAGAATAAGGCACACAACAATATTTCATAATATTCTATACTGAGCCTCGTTTCTCCCAAGGTTTTTTTTCTCCATTCTGCCACATTCAGGAGTTTTGATTCCTTGTCACTGTCGCCTTTTTCCACCTTTTTTGCCATTGGCTTTTGGCTTGCTTAGTTGGGGACATTAAATTTAACATTTAATTTAATTTTCAACAATATTATTGATCTGCCTGCATTGACACCATTATATGAGAACTGAACTGAGCTGGACAAGACATAATAAATAATTCGTTACATTTATATAGCGCTTTTTCTGAGACCTCAAAGTGCTTTACATAGATGGGGGAATCTCCTCAACCACCACCAATGTGCAGCATCCACTTGGATGATGCGACGGCAGCCATATTGCGCCAGAACGCCCACCACACACCAGCTTACTGGTGGAGAGGAGACAGTGATGAAGCCAATCAGTATATGAGGATGATTAGGAGGCCATGATGGACAGAGGCCAAGGGGCAAATTTGGCCAGGATGCCGGGGTTACACCCCTACTCTTTTTCGAAGGACATCCTGGGATTTTTAATGACCACAGAGAGTCAGGACCTCGGTTTAACGTCTCATCCGAAGGACGGTGCTCTTTTGGCAGTATAGTGTCCCCGTCACTATACTGGGGCATTAGGACCCACACAGACCACAGGGTGAGCACCCCCTGCTGGCCTCACTAACACCTCTTCCAGCAGCAACCTGGTTTTTCTCAGGAGGTCTCCCATCCAGGTACTAACCAGGCTCAGCCCTGCTTAGCTTCAGTGGGGAACCAGTCTTGGGCTACAGGGTCATATGTCTGCTGGCAAAAGACATCACAGTTTTCTCCAGAGCGGCTATATAAATGAACTAAATTAATAACTTTTTTACAACAAAAATGAAACATCACAGAACTTACTTAAGCTGGACTGTGACGCTATTCTCTTCTGGAAACCAACTTTATTTTGCATTATTAGCATTATTTTCCTGTTATCTCTGTAAAGCTGCTTTGAAACAATCTGTATTGTAAAAAGCGCTATATAAAAAATAAATGTGACTTGACTATACAGTGATTAAGGCTATGTCGATGTCAATGATGCAAAGTGGTATAAATATACAGTAAGTTGTATCTACAGCAAAGCGTGGGAGAGTGACCCAACTCTCAAAACGTGGATTACACCTGTGATGTGAGATGTCTCGAAGCCCCTTAATAAATAGGCTTATAACTAACTCTGAGAGCACAGTTGAATGACTTGAATTGAAATCAAATATGGGACGACTCCTATCCATGGTCATGGGCACGCTGGCCTGACCAGGACATCTGCAACTTTTAAACTATCCAGACTGAACTCTACTCGTCCCCGACAGCTGCTGAAAGAGGTTTGAATCAACGATTAATCAGTTTTGACTGTGCTAAGTTCTGTGCTGTTCTACAGCGTGAACTTCAAGAAAGATGTACTAGTTCTGTTTGAAGTTAAAGCGGAACACAAAGTTACACGCATTATTATTGTTGTTCATTTTCTGACACGAATGACACATTTTCAGCTTTTAAGGTGTGTGCGAGGTTTAAAGTCTTAATGTCTCGACTTGCAAATATGTGACATTTTTTACATTTCTACCTGTTCGGGTAGTAACATTTTCTTTTATGTACATGTTTGGATCCGTTTCCCTGTTGTATTGTTCTCCTAGCAGGAGAATTGGTTCATTTTTATAGTGAGGTAAATGGTACTTGTACACCTAGGTTTTCATGACAATAGAATTCGATCACATTCTTTTGGCAGTGAAGGATTTGAGAGGGTTTTTGAGAGCTTTTGGGCCGGAAATCGTCAACCTGATCTGGCAACACTGGATAAGTAGCAGGCTTACATAGAATCTGCACCCGCATAAAACTGCAAAAAGTTCCAGACTGCTGCAAAATTGGAATGTCTGCCATTTATACAATTCTACTGATGAACTCTAATGACTCTAACAATTCTACTGTAAATTCTCTGGTGCTTTCGCTTATTGCATTTTTCTGAACCCTTTTTTATTGTAATATTATGTGCTTTGCGACATGAGGTAATTTAACGGCATCTTTCTTTAGAGACTCTGCTGTGTGTGTGCGTTCATGTGTTTTGAAGAAGGTGTGGTTTCATCAAGTAAAAGCGTTCTGAAGGGAGGATGGGATCTCCTGCTTTCAAATGTGAAACCTTATTTGCCTAATGAAGAAGGAAGAACACTGAAGTATTTTCTTCCTCAAGCACAAACATGTTTTTCTACCATTTTTTACATTCTCCACATTCCTGGAAGTGAAATAGACCATTCTCACAGATCTTGCGCTATGATCAACAGGTAATACAGTAAAACCAGAGCGTAAAGAACGCATCTTAAACTATAAAGGGTGCAGGTGCTCAATCAGGAAGTAATATGATATACTGCAAAATTCTTGACTTGACAATTCTTGAAATTGTGTGCGACTGCAAGTAACAACAGTTTGTAATGCAGTGTGTGATGTTATTCCTCTCCTTTGATAAACTGAACTGCATTTGAAATTCATGGACTATAAAATGAATGACAAGCATTTCATAATCATATATGGTTTGGTTCAGTTGAGGATTGTCCCTGTATCGATTTCTGGGGACAACATGAACCATGCGCCAAACACAACTGACATTCAACTTTTTCCTTTCCTTGCATCTGTTGCTTTGGCCCTCCACCAGCGCATGCACAAGAAGCTTCCGACATACACCGCTGTGTTTGTGCCAAAGCCTCATGAAACAAGATGTCATAATATCCTCCACAGCTTTCACACGACAAGAGAGAGATCTGGGCATGACAACATGTGATAGCTGTTTCTCAGCATCCCAATGGTTGCACCTCTGCTAAACATTTAAATAGACCACCAGATGAGCAAATGAAGTCAGGGGGAAAGTGCATACCTGACATGACCAGCGAACAACCCCCCCCAAAAAAACTCCCCCCTACACTGCCAGTCCAAAGTGCCGACGTTTTGAATTCCAGGAAATTATGATCCTTAAAAGCATCTCAAAATGCAGTTCATAAAGTTGGTTGAGTAAATGTTTGTCCAGGGTAAGCAGAGCTGAAATCTATACAAAGATCAACCTTTTATTTGTTCTACATGTTTCGGTCTCTATAATTCACATTCTTCCATTTGTGTTATTTTATAGAAATGTTATAAACTTTTAATATTTTTTTCTAATATATATATATTGTCATATAGATGAATGTGCAGACATGTCCAGCTTTTGGCTGGCACTGCATATCTTTATATCACTTGTGGGAGACTCTCAACAATATTTGGTCAATGTCTGTTTTCTCCAGATTTATGGAAAATGCGAAAAAAAGGAAACCAGTGCTGGACCAACAACACATTCATGAAGATCAACACTGCCTAAAACCAAAATTTCCTGCGTCAGCAATTGGATTAGACTGCTATAGTTTCCCCCAGAACAAAACTTAGAGTACAAAATTAAACTAGTTAAACCTTTAGTAACCAGCAAATTGAACGACAATAACGTTTGCGAGAGAATTCGGAGATAGAATAAATATACTACAAATAAAACACTTAATCTCACACTAAGATCAATAGGCCTATCTTTTTGAGATGATATTAGTAGCAATAATGTCTCTAATGAAAAAAGAAAAAAACAACACAAACACTTAAAAAGTAATATTTCGTGTCGCGTGCAATGACAGAGATTCAAATCCCGAAGAAATGGGCTATAAGCTTTTCTTTTTTCTTTTTTTTTTTTTAAATAAAACAATAAACCAACATGGATCACTGAAAATGATTTATAGAAAACAACATTTTGATAATAGCTTTTTTATTATTATTATTATTAAATGTCAAAAGACATACGCTGGAGAGACAGAGGTGATGACAATTCGGAGACCCTTTAAAGGTGGGACTCAATTGGACGGACCAAATTCATACTTTTTTTTATCTCTTATGTCAAACACTTTTACTTCCAACAATCGTGCAGCATGTAAAACACAGAAGCAATGGTTTTAAAAGTTACGTTCAAAACCCACAAAAAGCACTGAGTGGGCACAATACGCTTCTGCGAGCGCGCGCTCCTTCTGATGTTCAAACGCACTTGAACAGAATAGGCGCGTTTCACACACACACACACACACACACACACACACACACTGATCCGTCCTGCAACACTTGAAATTCTGATTTCAAAACAAGTTAAACGGAACCTGGTCTCAAAACTGCCGAAACGCATGTCCAACCTTATGCACTAAAATTGTGTATTGAAACTGTTGTATTGAAAGACTTTAAGAAGTACAGAGTAATTGTGTTCTTACCTCTCGGAGATAACCGGTTAAGTGCAACAAAATCGCCACACTCGACGCGACCTGCAGCAGTCCCATGACAGCGAGCGTGCAGAATATGAGCGCTCTGTGCGTGGAGCCCGTCTGAGGAGCGCGCGCCGGAGCCTCTTCCATATCTATATGATTCCGCAGGTACGCGCGATAATCATTAGCTGCCATGAGCGCTCGTTCGCGGAACAAATCCTCTCTCAGTGGGAGGACTCGACAAATGATCAACGATTCATATAAACATGGGGGTGGGCAATGCAGTTAGCTTCGTAAAACAGCCAATCAGATAATAGACACAGATGATCTCGCTTTCAGGCGTCTTTTTTTTCTTTCCTTCTCTTCTTTTCTTTTCTTTTTTTTTTGCGTGAGTTCAGTCAAGAGCAGGTTGTCGGAGTATGCTGTCACATTTTATATCTTAGCCCACTACATGAAGTCTGCACTATCCTTGAGAGACTAGTAATGCTGCCCTTACTTCCTCTTTATAAATGTTTTGAATAAATCAATGCATTTGTGGTTATTAATTGTCCTTCTCGCACACAAAATAGGCATACCATACAAACCATAACGAGATTAAAACCGATAGCTTCTTAAAAGCAGTAAGATTAACATAACAAGTGAGTAATAATAAACCACTTGTACTTTAAACCCACTGTATAATGGCTCTGTGTTTTTTTTATAATTGCCATTACTTCCTGGAGTGATGTAATATTGTTGGCTCCTGTCTGTTGTAATACTGAGACCACACAAGGCTGTGTCTGTGTCAAAAAAACAAAAAGAACTAGTCTACCCGGACAGCATTTTCATGCCTAGTGATAGACAGCAGCTTTTGGGCATACTGTATAGTGAGCTGCCTATAGACAACAACTTTTTGGCATCACATCTATTGAGCTGCCTATGTAAACACCAGTTTTGGACATCATAGTAAGCTGTCTAGGCATCATGCTGAGTGAGCGGTTTACCAGTGCAACAGTATTGGGCATCATCCCTAGTGAGCTGCCTACCTACACAAAAAGTCCAGTTTTTTTATGTATTAAGAACGCTTCTTTGTTTATGTGAACGTTAAAGGAACATTCCAATCTATCATTTTAAAAATGCTATGAAAACGTCATTTCTGACTGTTTTCTGAATGTTCCAAACATCCCATTTTTTATGTTTTAAAGTCCCCCTGTGGGGAAAATCAAGTTTTTAATGCTGTTTATATGTCTATGTGGTGTTTTTAATACGCTTTAAGACAAACCATGTGCAAATTCATAAGTCAACATCATTGCTGAGTATTTTCTCCTTAAAACTGCAGTGAACCAAAGACAGTCTCAAAAATGCGGTTTGAAACGTCAAATGAAACGAAACGTGATGTTTCTGACGTCACAAACTACCTTGTAACCAATCAGGTCAACGAGTGTATCTCTGAGGTGGTGCGAGTGGAGGCGGGACTAATTTGCATATTCATAGAACCGCGTATAACAAATGAGGCAAGGGTGTAGAGTTACATTCAAGCTATTTTAAGGCATGAAGAAATTAGTTTTCAAGGGAAAAACGTTTAAATGTGTCATTTTGGTGATCAAAGATGAGTTTTACTCATTGACTAGGGGGACTTTAAGAAAGTTTTTTCTTGAATTATGTAAATGTTAGAGGAGCATTACATTCTATCATATTGAAAATTAATTTACAGTCCAAAAACAGACTTTCCAAATAACACCCACTATTCAGATCAGCAACCATGATATTCTTGAAGAAAATCAATGAGTCACTGAGTGTTTATCTGAACTTGTAAACACTGAAATTCCTCTCGTTATTGCCAAGCTAGAGCGATGTAAAAAAGAACAGAGCTTTGTAAACGAATGCGCCTTTCGATGCTCAAGCGCTTACAAATCCCACCAGAGAAACCTGTTTTAAAGCAAGTATTTCAGACAGCTGCAGAGAAAATGTGCATTTGAGAATTGATGAACAGAATTCATGTGCTTGGCTTTCCCTCATTCATCCAGCCTCCAGCGCTGAAAGCTTGCAATGCTTCACCATTAAATCAGCTTTTTTTTTACAGAACCACAATTATTACTCTGGTTGCAAAAAGCACCACAATGGAGTTTGTGTGACTTCTGCGTAACTCGTGTCTGTTCGCAGTGTTTTGGCAATGCTCATTCCTGCGGATGACGATCGGGTCACCTGCATTCCCCTTCTGAAATTAGGGCAAGGCAAGACAAGCTTAAGCACACTCCATAACCTTATGAACTTGGCTGCCCTCTCAGGGACCGCTATCCCGCAGCACGCCACGTTCGCTGGAGAGTCATTAATATACCGTGAGAACCCTTGTTTTGCCGTGGGTTTCTCGTGCCTTCAGCTATTTTCCACAGAATGCAGGCGCTGTGGCAGGAAGGTTTGGGTGGTATTTATACCCTTTTGTTTTGCCATGTGAGCTGTTCTTGCCCAAGCCAGAAGGTAGTTGAATACGCCGAACCCAGCACTCCATCAGAATATGACAGACGGCCAAAACCAGGCAGTGTTGAGAGCAAAGCAGCCGAAACCACTGGCAGGCACTTTCCTCAGTGCTGAGCAGGCCCCGCGAGCTTATTATTAGCTCTCCTGTAAGCGTGGTACTGTACACACAGGATGAGCAAGAGCACCAAGCCAGAATCCTTCCCATGTTTTGCAGACTGTGGAGTCACTGTGAGGAGGTTTTTTTCAGGCTGCAGACTCCATGCGGCTATGTTAAAGTGTCTCAGGCCGCTGCTTTTTTTTGTTTTTTTTTTGCAGAAACTTCACAATATTTCAGCACTCAAGGAGAGGCAGGAAGTACGATTTGAAATATTAGCGTCACCGCAGAGCCTCGCTCATGGGAGTTTGAATCCCATGGAAATGGTCAATGTCCTTTTAGCCTGTACGATTACATATTCATAGCTTTTCTGGTGCTTAAAGGAGTAGTTCACTTTAAAATTAAAATGACCCCATGATTTACTCCTAGGTGTATATGACTTTCTTCTTTCAGATGAATACAATCGGAGTTATATTAATGAACACCCTGACGCTTTCGAGCTTCATGGATTGCAACCATCAGTTTAAAGCTCAAAAAGTGCATCCATCCATGATAAAAGTGCTCCACACTGCTCTGGGGGGTTAATAAAGGCCTTCTGAAGCAAAACGATGAGTTTGTGTAAGAAAACTATTCATATTTAAAACTTTATAAAGTAAAATAACTAGCTAAAAAACACTAAAGCGCAACTTATGCAAGGTACTGCTGATATTTCCGCTACGCCATGACGCAATACGCTACTTACCACGTCACAAGTTGCGATTTAGACGTAAGTAGACTGCGTATGTTCGTTTGGCCGGAAGCTAGAAATTTACATTGTAACGTGTTAAATATGAATATTTTTCTTACACAAACTCATCGCTTTGCTTCAGAAGGCCTTTGTTAACCCCTGGAGCAGTGTGGAGCACTTTTATCATGGATGGATGCACTTTTTTGAGCTTCAAACTGATAGTTGCAATCCACTGCCATTATAAATCTTGGAAGCATCAGGGTATTCATTAAAATATTCGTCTGTAAGAAGAAAATCATATACACCTAGGATGCCTTGAGTAATGGCTAGGTAATTTTCATTTTAAAGTAAACTACTCCTTTAACAACAGAGAAGCAGCACTGCGGACATTGCTCGTATTAATCTGTGATCAGTGTCATACGCACAGAATTAAAAAGCCGCCACGTTCCAGACTGCAGAAATAAGACATGAAAGAGTGCAGTGCTGTCCTTTCCCTTCTCCGCCACATCCTGTGTGGTAAGTCATCCCAGAGCACACAAAGAACACCCGCCTCTTCCTTCTTTCTCCTTCCTCACTCTCTTTTATACACCATAACACAAGAGGTCTTGAGAAGGGCACTTGAGCTCCACTCTATGTCTGCTGGTCTTTGCATTTTATCTAACGAAGATTATTGTGTAACAACCTACACAGTAACGAATAAGTTGGCACACCCATTAACCTTTTCATGCATAGGGCACACAAACTTGGCAGGAGCTCCAAAAGACATTCCATGCTCCATTCTGACTGGCTGGCTTTGTGCAGGATTTACAGGTTTGTAACAGTCAGGGGGTTCAAATCAGATGTCGAAATCAAAGTCTCAAAGTCAAATTTTATGGAATTGATACTCAAAATAAATTCGTTTGGAGATTGGTCCCCTTGCATGTCGGTCAGATGGCCACTTCCTGTCTAAGTGGGCTGTTCTTGGCCTACTAAAGTGCAAAGTGGACTAGACATTTTGTTGGTAATAAAAAAAAATGTGGCTACTCGAAGTCAAGGGGGAATGTGGTTTTGACCAAGCACTGATTTGAAAACATCACTTGCAAAATAAATGTGCCAAAAATATTCAGTCTTAATGCATATATTCAGTTTCAGTTTATGAGTGGTTTCAGTAGTCGGAATACAAAGCATCAATGGTTTGCTGGACAAAGACTGGTGTCATGCCAGAGAAATCATCACACTAGTCTAAGCTCAGTCTACGGATTATAATGTCTAATTGCTTCTAGTATTTCTAGGAACTGTTATGAAACTTGTGCCAGCCAGCATGAGCTGTGATCAGGTTTACCATTCTGGATGGCGGAAATAGCCAGCATAGCTTCTTATTTTGATATGCGATCTATTGTTATGGTTTGTAGAAGGCAGCTAACTTGGCTTTAATATAGTACAAGAGCTTTCAAAGATCTGGTCAAAGATCAAAGATCACAGTCCACTTTATGTTGTTCAGTGAGCATTGGCAACACAATTTTTGAAAATATATGGACCGTATAACAAACCGCTGGAAGGAAATTTTGGAATGAAATTAAACTTGATCATATCAGATTTCACATACTTGTCCTGTTCCAAAACTGAGCTGCCAACAGAGGCAGCATTTTAAGGCATCATACAATGTTAAAGCTCAAAGTATGATTTCCCCTGTCGATGTTTTGCTTTGGTTCGCAGAGAGTCCATATGACATCATTTTCTGTCATCAACACAGTCCGCTGATGTTTGCGCACATGGTCAAATGATGCAGCCCATTTTATTTTGTCTTCACGACCAGTGCATGTGCGAGTGATTGAGCAATAGAGGAAAAAAGAAAATCACACTAGATATTACTATAAGCAATATTTTTGTATTGCACACAAATCTGTCACTTGTGAGGTTTCAAGAGGCAGCTGCCTATGTAGGCAGCACAATAGGTTTTAGAAAAGCGCGAATATAAATTCAGGTGGTGCTTGCTGTATCACCATAGCCCCTTTCACACAGAGATTCCGGAAAATACACGGATAATGTGTCCCGGGATTTGATTTTGGTTCATTCGCACTGTCAGTGATTTTCCAGAATCTGTGAGTGCGTTCACACACATCCCGTAAAGATCCCGTAAAGACACGTGACGTCAGGATGTGATAACTCCTCTTTGTCATTTCTACACGAAGACGAGTCCATACTCCCCAGTAGCGCCACTGGGTTTGCCGAGTGGCTCGTTCCCCTTATGCTGCAGCATAGGTTGTAGAAAGTCATCACCAAGATAGGTTGTCATCACTACGACACTCCCCTTATACGGCATTGGTCCTAGCTTTTGTTCACACAGGGCGAGTTCCGGGACTGATCCCGACAATGTTACTAGGCCCCCATCCCGGGATCAATCCCCGGACGTGTTTGTGTTCACACATAAGGCACTCCAGCAATTTTACGGCAATTTCCCGGGATCAACGCGCTGTGTGAAAGGGGCTCACGGGGCGATGATTTTAAGATGAACAGTGTGGAATAGGGCAGTGGTAGACCAGTACAGCTAAACCGTCAGTTAGAGGCTGCCCAGTCTCTTATTATCCCAAGATAAATTGCAACTGGCTCCTCAGTGAGTGCACAGCCGCATCCAAACTCCTCTCAAAACCGACACATGCAGCATGTCACCAGTTTAGCAATGCCTCCCTGCCTTTTCCTGCACTCCCCACAAACAGCTTCCTGCTTGTTTTTCCGTTAGTTAAGGCCTAATTCAAGTAGCCACAGCGCTGCCCATTTAAGCCGCTGACAGTTTTCCCCTGCCCGCGTCTCTAGAGCTTACCAGCTGGCAAAGAGTTCCTGCCCTACTGACCAAGGTATTACCACTGTGAAGATGGTACAACTTGCGGCTGCCACATAATGCACAATTGGTTATTTACTCACATTTTTGGAGACATGATTCATACACAGTGATTAAGAACGACTCCCCATTTATCTGAAATTCCCCCCAATTTAATCCGTATCATTACCATGTCAATATGGAGGTACTTGCCCTTTGGTATTACGACTGGGATGACTACAGGAAAACTGATGTCATGATAGACGACTGTTTTTCATTTTATGATATGTATGAGTCAGGAATGACTTCGTCAGGAGACAGGAAGCATCAATATCAAAGGACTGATATTATGATATGTCAGACTGATGTAAGTCCGGTGTCTAAGACAAGGTTTGCTTTCTCACCCACACGTGATTAATGTGTTTTCAGTCACTTGAATAAAAACAT
Organism: Squalius cephalus; assembly: GCF_949319135.1. Lineage (NCBI taxonomy): Eukaryota > Metazoa > Chordata > Actinopteri > Cypriniformes > Leuciscidae > Squalius > Squalius cephalus. The sequence continues at coordinate 28,962,611 of NC_137130.1, forward strand.
GTTCAACCATGGGAAACACTGAGTCCTCTCCACAGCAGCAAAGGGTCACTTTCTCATGTAAAGCCCCAGTAAACACTGATATTTTGAAATGACTCAGCTGCTCATGAGTGAATGAGGGGTCTTGAAGACCTCTTGAAGCTGACGCTCTCCCACCGTGGGACGATTCCATGGTAAACAGGGCCAACATTGCTAGCTCAGGGCTGTGGGAGAGCCCTGTACCACCCACCCGAGAGTTCTATTTCAGCCCACAAACACAACTGAAACCACTGCCATGTGCGTCGTCTTGTTGTCTGAGACGTCCTGGTTACGGCCACTTGATACTCCTTGCTGTGAGGTAAAACAATGGGCTGTGGTCACGAATGGAAATGAATTGCTAATAGATTCAGAGAGATTGGCACAGAGTGTTAGCTTGCAGCCATCCTGCAGAGTCGCTGACTCCTGCCCGCTCCTTTCATGAAAGGTGCTGGGTGACAACCATATTGTGATGGTCAAATGTCATCTGGTTCGTGTTCTGAAAGGCTGAAACAAATCGGGTGGTTGTTGGAATCTCTTCAAGACATTGCTATCTATCTCTCCCACCAACCTTTGACTAATATGAAAGACGCCACTGCACTGACCTGACCTTATTGACCGGGTTTTTTTGTGGCAGCTATTGTATTTATGTCGAAATGAAATGTAGTGTGCCATGAGAAATAACTTTTATGACTGTTTATACCCTTTATGAATGGAGGAAATGAATCTGAAAGACTTTCTACACCCAGCTGTCATCAGAATTTCGGCAATAAATTACGGCAGCTTGACCGTCGCATTAGACTGTGTGCTAATTATTGCGTGTCAGCGCATAGCCAAATGTGATTTGTCAAAATCCACTAAGAAAACATACATCTGGTGCTGCTAGTGATGCAAACTGAACACGTTCCAACTGTGTGTGGTTAAGCGAAGTTTTATTTTGAACAAAACATTCATTAAGTCTTTTATTGGGGAGACAAAATAGAAAGCATTAAGAATGAGGTAGGTGGAGATTATTTACCATATGTCATAAATTTCAGAGTCGCTTCTCCTCCACAAAGGATTCACCCAGCAACATAGCCGTTGTGTTCGGGTTGGGAAGGAAGTGATATCATAGCCTGAATCATGGCAGACCCAAAGGGGGGATTCCAGTCCAAGACTAAGCCTCTGATGTCAGACCACACCAGTTGGGACGTGAGGCCAACCTAATAAAGTCAATGGGTCTCTGCTTGGGTTGGCTGAGCACTGCTGAGAGCCACCTAGTGTAATGGTGCGAGGGCTGGGTGTGGATGACAGCACCGAGGGCTTTCATCAGTGTTTTAATGGGCGATTCATTGAATCTGCTCTATTGTAAGACTTGCTGCCATTTTGCATTCTTTTGCCAGCATGTCATTACAAAGCCTGAAATTACTGTGAACCTCGTCTCTGTCTAACAAACACCAAATCTGTTGTTTCAGCTCCGGAGGATAGCACATTTTTCCAGCTTTAGTTACAGTAAGGAGTGGCGGTATTGGGTGAAGGAATATTATCTAATTTCTTTCTTATTCCTCTGGAGGTCAGCTCATAATGTTAGAAAATTGTTTTCTAGTTTTCCCAGACATTTTCTTCTCCCCCTCACTGACCCTAAGAATTAAATGGTCAGTTTTTTTTTTTTTTTTTTGCTGCTACTATGCAAACGTTATATTTCAGTCTTCACATGCGGATTGGAATACAACTTACTTGCAAGCTTTTCACATATTTTACTCTTAATGCTAGGTTTTAGAAATATTAACATCTATCCTACTACTAGCTTGATGTATTATATCGCTGTGACAGAAGGAGCAGTTTCTGAACACCGAAAAGGTGTCATTAAGTGTTTATTTAGATGCACTTTAAAAGTTCAATTTCAGTCAGACTAAAATGCTTATGTCAGACAGAAATTGTCCCAGTCTAATTTTTGCACAGTTGGAATAACAGAGCTAACAAAATGACTAACATACGGCAATTGTACGGTGGCCGAGAGAGCTCAACGTGCTGCAAAAACACAAGCAAATAGAAAAAAACCCCCAGAAAATGTAGAAAACATCTTCCTCAGTTTGAAAACACAGGTGCTGCAAATACTCTCAACGCAACCAAATACAGAAACACACTGCAAATAGCACAGACATGTTTTAAGGGGACCCAACAAGTGACAAACCTAGCTGGGACTGCTTATTGTTCAATGTCTACTCGTCAGTGTTGTTGATGTCCTGAAAGGTGAGTTTTTTTAACATCGTGTGAGTATTTGCAGGGTGTTTCTGTATTTGGTTGCGTTGTGAGTATTTGCAGGGTGTTTCTGTATTTGGTTGCGTTGTGAGTATTTGTAGCGAGTTTCTGAATTTGGTTGCGTTGTGAGTATTTGCAGTGCGTTTCTGTATTTGGTTGCATTGTGAGTATTTGCAATGAGTTTCTGAATTTGGTTGAGTTGTGAGTATTTGCAGGGTGTTTCTGTATTTGGTTGCATTGTAGCGAGTTTCTGAATTTGGTTGTGTTGTGAGTTTTTGCAGCGCGTTTCTGTATTTTGTTGCATTGTGAGTATTTGCAGTGAGTTTCTGAATTTGGTTGAGTTGTGAGTATTTGCAGTGTTTTTGAATTTGGTTGAGTTGAGTATTTGCAGCGAGTTTCTGAATTTGGTTGAGTTGTGAGTATTTGCAGCACATTTCTGTATTTGGTTGTGTTGTGAGTATTTGCAGTGCATTTCTGTATTTGGTTGTGTTGTGAGTATGTGCAGTGTTTCTGAATTTGGTTGAGTTGTGAGTATTTGCAGCACATTTCTGTACTTGGTTGTGTTGTGAGTATTTGCAGCATTTCTGTATTTGGTTGAGTTGTGAGTATTTGCAGTGTTTCTGTATTTGGTTGAGTTGTGAGTATTTGCAGTGTTTCTGTATTTGGTTGAGTTGTGAGTATTTGCAGTGTTTCTGTATTTGGTTGAGTTGTGAGTATTTGCAGTGTTTCTGTATTTGGTTGAGTTGTGAGTATTTGCAGTGTTTCTGAATTTGGTTGAGTTGTGAGTATTTGAAGCACATTTCTGTACTTGGTTGTGTTGTGAGTATTTGCAGCATTTCTGTATTTGGTTGAGTTGTGAGTATTTGCAGTGTTTCTGTATTTGGTTGAGTTGTGAGTATTTGCAGTGTTTCTGTATTTGGTTGAGTTGTGAGTATTTGCAGCGCGTTTCTGTATGTGGTTGCGTTGTGAGTATTTGCAGCACATTTCTGTATTTGGTTGAGTTGTGAGTATTTGCAGTGTTTCTGTACTTGGTTGTGTTGTGAGTATTTGCAGCATTTCTGTATTTGGTTGAGTTGTGAGTATTTGCAGTGTTTCTGTATTTGGTTGAGTTGTGAGTATTTGCAGTGTTTCTGTATTTGGTTGAGTTGTGAGTATTTGCAGTGTTTCTGTATTTGGTTGAGTTGTGAGTATTTGCAGTGTTTCTGAATTTGGTTGAGTTGTGAGTATTTGAAGCACATTTCTGTACTTGGTTGTGTTGTGAGTATTTGCAGCATTTCTGTATTTGGTTGAGTTGTGAGTATTTGCAGTGTTTCTGTATTTGGTTGAGTTGTGAGTATTTGCAGTGTTTCTGTATTTGGTTGAGTTGTGAGTATTTGCAGCGCGTTTCTGTATGTGGTTGTGTTGTGAGTATTTGCAGCGTTTCTGTATTTGGTTGAGTTGTGAGTATTTGCAGTGTTTCTGTATTTGGTTGAGTTGTGAGTATTTGCAGTGTTTCTGTATTTGGTTGAGTTGTGAGTATTTGCAGTGTTTCTGTATTTGGTTGAGTTGTGAGTATTTGCAGTGTTTCTGTATTTGGTTGAGTTGTGAGTATTTGCAGCACATTTCTGTACTTGGTTGTGTTGTGAGTATTTGCAGCATTTCTGTATTTGGTTGAGTTGTGAGTATTTGCAGTGTTTCTGTATTTGGTTGAGTTGTGAGTATTTGCAGTGTTTCTGTATTTGGTTGAGTTGTGAGTATTTGCAGTGTTTCTGTATTTGGTTGAGTTGTGAGTATTTGCAGTGTTTCTGAATTTGGTTGAGTTGTGAGTATTTGAAGCACATTTCTGTACTTGGTTGTGTTGTGAGTATTTGCAGCATTTCTGTATTTGGTTGAGTTGTGAGTATTTGCAGTGTTTCTGTATTTGGTTGAGTTGTGAGTATTTGCAGTGTTTCTGTATTTGGTTGAGTTGTGAGTATTTGCAGCGCGTTTCTGTATGTGGTTGCGTTGTGAGTATTTGCAGCACATTTCTGTATTTGGTTGAGTTGTGAGTATTTGCAGTGTTTCTGTATTTGGTTGAGTTGTGAGTATTTGCAGCGCGTTTCTGTATTTGGTTGCGTTGTGAGTATTTGCAGCGCGTTTCTGTATGTGGTTGAGATGTGAGTATTTGCAGCACGTTTCTGTATTTGGTTGCGTTGTGAGTATTTGCAGCGCGTTTCTGTATTTGGTTGCATTGTGAGTATTTGCAGCATGTTTTGTTAAATTGATGAAAATGTTCTATTTCCATGCATTTTCTTCAGTTGCAGCGCATTGAGCTCTCTCTGCCGCCGTACAATTGTAGGCCAGCATCATCCAGAAAGTATGCATGTTAATTGCATTACAATTAAACATTGTCTTTAATACTTGGACAGACTAGCTCGACTACGTAATACTCCACTCTGGCTCGATAACTGCACAGGCAAACATGTTTATTGTCATGTTAGGGGCCATTCACACAGAATGCGTTTTTTGCATTCCACTGTTCAGCCTTTCCATTGTCCTTCTATGTAAACATGCACTGGACAGACACGGTTGACCGTTGCGCTGTACATGATAATCAAGAAAAATGTGATTCCTCCTTACATTAGCCCTTTCATGTGAAAAGTAAATAAGCACACATCACAATTCAAATGAAAAAGCTTTATTACCCACAGCTTTTTACAGTGTACAGGTGTAGTGCATTAAGCTTTAATCATGTGTAAACTACTCAGCAACTTCACTGGGGGGACAAGTAGTGTATTCATCATTGCAACTTATACTTACATAAATTATTAAATATCTTATTTGGCAAGATTATACAAATGGGCAGGAAGAAAATAGAGAAGTCACTGTGTATCATTTGCCCACTATACTATGAGATAGAATGGATAAACACTGCACAAGTAACAAAATATTCATCTGTTTAGTATGGCGTGTACTTTGCATTATACATGTAGCCTTACTTAACAAAATAGCTATAGATCATTTGTGAACGATAGGAATGTACACAAAAATAAGGTGAATAAGAACACAAGGGCAGAACATCTACAGCACTAATGTTTACAATTACTGCAAGAACACGGATGCATGTACAATCCCACTAATAATGAGGCAGCGCTGATGGCCAACGGCATACTTGTGCCAACTTTTTTTTTTTTTTTTTTTTTTAAATCTACTCAAGCTTCAATGTTCGTATACAGTATTAAACTTATTTTGCCTCTCCCACATTATGGTTTAAGTGATACTGCTATCATATGAAAATGTCCAACTCAACAGTGTATGGCAGGTTTTTTAAAAACATTTCAAAAGAATGTGAACAAATACCGCGTAAGTGCAGATCCAAATATATTTGGCAGCGCTGAAGTTATAACAGCATGAATACAGAAATGCTTTTTTTTTTCTTTTTCATTGTAGTAGGTAGTGTGAGCATATATGGTGTCAGCCAGATTGAAACCATGCACAAGATAATGAATCAGCATCATGCACACGTAAAGAGAAGTACATGAAGCATTGGCTGAAAGCGCATCATGCATGTTACAGGGCAAAGAAATCACAAGATACAACGATCTCAACAACTCTGATTGCCTTCATATTGTTTCTCTTATCATCAAGTCACACTGTAACAGTATCTGAGCAAGACGTGCAGGATCATGTCAATAAAACTAAAAGGACCAGGTTAACCAAATTTCTGTCATTATTTACTCGCACGCATTATTGTTCCAAACTACAGAGCCCCGCACATGACATCCGGACAAAAATAGATATATCGTGGCCACGAATTAAGAATTCGTTTTTTGTTTTAGTTAAACCATGGCCATAAATAAAAAAAACTAATTCCCACGATTTATTAGCGTAATTTGTTCCCTCGTTTTATTAATTCATGGCCACATTGAAGTAATTTTTTCCTTCGTTTGGAATCAACTAAAACAAGGGAACAAGTTTGTGGCCACGATTTAGTAAATCAAAGGAACAAATTATTATATTGTGCGTGCGATTTACTAAAAAACAAGGGAGCGAATTAGTAAAATGTGCTGACGTATTAGTAAATCATGGGAACGAATTGTTAATTTGTGGCCACAATATACATATTTTATTCCTGCATGTCATGTGCGGGGCTCCGTTACAAATCCATATGCTTTTATTTTTCAGTGGAACGCAAAAGCAGAATTTTTGAAGAATGCCACTTCACTTTTTCAAAGCTCATCTATATTTCATATATTCAAAAATGATCTTGTGATTGTTTAATAACTGAACATAATACATAATTATTTAAATCTTGGACGCAAATGTGGGTTAGATCATTTAAAATTTAATAAAGAAGACTTTAGTACGAAGACTTTAATATTAAGAATACTGCTTGCAAGTTGTATGGACTACTTCTCTTTCTTTTCCCTTTTTGGAGCTTGGCAGTCGTAGTCACTAGGAATTACTGTTATGTGGGAATGGCTTTGTTAAGATTCTACCAAAATGAATGTGTTCCAAAAAAACAACAAAAAAAACCAACATACAGATTTAGACTGACATGAGTGAGTAGAAAATTAGTAGTTTTCCTTGAAGCACAAAACTGCAGAGTGCAAATACTTTTCATACAGGTCCCTTGAGGCTTAATAAGTTACACGTGACAAACACCGACTAGCTTGCAGTAACTATGCATTGCAGTAATAAAGATTGTTTTTTGAGGTCTAAACAAAGATATAGGGAAAGGCCTGTCTGACCATTCCTCAGTAAAGTGCAATATTCGGTGTAGTGCACACTAAAGGGCAGGCAGTGAGTAAAGAAGGTCCACGTAGAGGAGACTGTAGAGGTGGTGACTAGTTCAGATATACTCACTGCAGAGGCGTCCTCATTTAGCAATGCACTACCAGTGCGTCACAGTAACCTTCACTGAGTGTACAATGCCAGGAGGAAATTAGAGAAAAGTCCCCTGTAGAGAACGTTCAATAGTTTTAAAAGAACCTTACTGCGAGTTTCCTCTTTTGGCAAAAGGGGGTTTACATGTTTAGCAGCTTTTTAAAAGTAGGCTTAAAAGTATATTTGTGTTTTTCTGTAAGTTGGCAACACAAACCCCTCCACTCTTTAATGATCTTTATGATCATGTGGAGTCTAATTGCAGCCTCTGGTGTAAACAATTCATTTCAATTTTAAACTTAAAGAAAAGCATATTTACAGGTATACCGATTCATTTTGACCTATTATGAATGTACATAGCTAAAGGACTTTTATCATTCAGAAATAATGACTGGAAAAATGTCTGAGTCACAACAGGGGAATGTAAAAATGACTACATATTGATGGATTTATTCAACAGCAACTATCTAGTGTCTAATTGCCAATGGAACGATATTTTTAAAGTGTTATGACTGGTAAGTGTTGCCAAAAATGTGCTAAACTGGATAAATATAATTTGAGGTAATTATCATAATTACCTCTGACTGTGATTCACTTTTGAGTTCTGTGTCATGGAATACCTTCCGGTGACCCGGAGCGCTGCTGGATTGCATGGCTGGTTCCTTCGACAAGTGCAAACATCACCGTAAAGGAGAGGTATGGAGATGACATAAGCTTTCCTGCAGCCATGGGGATTCCCTTACAACAAACCAACTCATAAAACCCATCAGTCTTTTGTGTTGTGGCAAGGTGTGAAAGCAAAACTCACTGACAGTGCGCCAAATGTGTGATATGCAGTCTAATCTTAAAGAAAACAACGTGCCAATAAAAAGAGAGATGAAAGCAAGTGACGGCATGCAAAACACACACTTGAACGAACGGCTCTTAGATTATTTCAGTTGTTTGTATACTTCAGTATGGCGCCCCCTGGGTGGCCACTGGTGCACAAGCAATACACAACACGAACACATTCCACTGGCTATGCCTCTAAGTTTGGCAGATAAATTGCAGATCACTGTAAAGCGACAGGAAACTTCATATTTAATAGCTGACAGGTGTCAGTGCGTGATGGTGATTTACGCTTGTTCTAGGAGCCACTGGAAGAGGCTCTTGTGGCCACGCCTTGTGTCTCCAGCCTCGGGCTCTTCCTCGGTGCGACACTCTTCAAAGTATCTCAGCAGAGCCTGCAGGAGGTCGGCGACCCTGAACTCTCTCTCCTTCAGCCTCTGGGCCACGGCCGGCAGCTAGAGCCAGAGAAAAACACACATGAAATGAAGCTAAACTTTTGGACAGGAAACATCCTGATAGATACTGATGGAGTTGGTTGATAGAGCTGTAATGTAATGTAATATGACACTCTGGATATGTATTTACTCTCAAACTGTTGGAATTTTTAATATTTATTCAACAATTTGTATCAGTCCCTGTGTGGCATAAAATATTTTAAAGAAAGATCTTTTTCAAATAAATGTACCAACATTTAAAGTTTCAATTTTGTGAAATCAGCCAATTATATTTTATTATTTTATAAACTAATGCACTACCGTTTAAAAGTTTGGTGCCAGTACGATTCGTCTTCGAAACGAAATGAATACTTGTATTCAGCTTTAAATTGATCTATAATGCTACAAAAGATTTCCATTTCCAATAAATTCTGTTCTTTTGAACATTCGATTTATCAAACAATCTGGGAAAAAAATGATCAGTTTCCACAAAAACATTAAGCAGCACAACTGTTTTCAACATGCTTCTTGAGCAGCAAGCAGCATTAGAATGATTTCTGAAGGATCATGTGACACTGAAGACTGGAGTATTGATGCTGAAAATACAGCTTTGCAATCACAGGAATAAATTAAAAAAATGTAAATGTATTAAAATGAAAATATTTATTTTAAATTGTAATAATATTTCACAATATTCCTGTATTTTAATAAGCCTGAGTGCGCGTCAAAAACAATTCAAATAAATTAAAAAAACCTTACCGACCCCAAACTATAACGGTAATGTTACATTAAACAAGAGATGGTATTAAAATGCTATTAAATCTATATCAATGTACTCATACTCAAGTTATGAGACAAAAAGAGCTCATAAAACTAATGACAAAGCACACTGTGATATACAGTGTTGCTTAATTTTATATCGCCAGCAAAATCACTGCAAATAGTGAGTATTAAATATATCTCCAAGGCCTCAATAAAATTAAAGAAACCAAAGGACACCTTATGGCAGGGTTCACCAATCTTGGTCCTGGAGGGCCGCTGTCCTGCAGAGTTTAGCTCCAACCCCAATTAAACACACCTGAACCAGCTAATCAAGGTCTCACTAGGCATACTAGAAACTTTCAAACAGGTGTGTTGGAGCTGGTTGGAGCTAAACTCTGCAGGACAGCGGCCCTCCAGGACCGAGATTGGTGAACCCTGCCTTATGGAATTGGGCTTAAAGGACAAGTTCGGTATTTTACACTTAAAGCCCTGTTTACAGATCGTTTCTGATGAAATAGAACGGTTAAGATTAAAATGTGGACACATGCTGCTGTCCCGAGAATTTTAGGTTTATTTCGCTTCTCCCCCCCACCTACAGAATGGCAGCCTATGGGCACTGGAACAATCCTTCCTAAAACGCATTAAACTTTCGATTACAAAGACGTGAAACTCACCGAGTGGTCAGGGGTGTTCACTGATATGCTCACACAAAAATCGCTGCAAAAGATGCTTTCCAACAGGTTTTATCGTAGTTTTTGTCCAACTCCATTGACTTGAATTGGATGGGCTGTGTGCGGTACGGTATTACTCCGCCGCTTCTTCTTCTGCTTCTTCTGTGTATTCAATTAAATGCCAGTGGTTTGCTTGCAATTGGCAAAGGTGCATTATCGCCACCAATTGGGCTGGAGTGTTTATTATTCAAGCTCTCAACGGAAGAATCTACGGGTGTGAGACGTTTGGAAAAATAGGTCCACAGTTTTACAACGAATGGTAAAACACCTGTTGGAAAGCATATTTTGCAGTGATTTTTGTGTGAGCATATCAGTGAACACCCCTGACCACTCGGTGAGTTTCACGTCGTTGTAAACGAAAGTTTAATGCGTTTTATGAAGGATTGTTCCAGTGCCCATAGGCTGCCATTGTGTAAGTGGGGGGGAAAGCGAAATAAACCTAAAATTCTCGGGACAGCAGCATGTGTCCACATTTTAATCTTAACCGTTCTATTTCATCAGAAACGATCTGTAAACAGGGCTTTAAGTGTAAAATACCGAACTTGTCCTTTAAAGGTGCATTGCGCAAGTCTCTGAGTTTTTGCAGAACTATGCCCCCTCTGGCGACAAGCGAAACTGCAACACTGCAACTGAACGCGCATGACGTCACGCCCAGTCTCAAATTCCGACCCGAATCCCTCTTATTTATTTTACTGTACAGGATTATAGAGGCAATCGCAGTGATCAGAGAAGGGCTCATTCAGCCCATCAGGCAATTGTTTAAGCATGTATGGGTTAGAAAAACGGGTATTTTTAACATGAAATGTTGCGCAATGCACCTTTAAGTAAACAGTCAACAATTAATTGATAATACTTAGGCTACATTCAGAATGCAGGTATGGCCCAAATCCAATTTTATTTCCTCATATGCGATTCAGAATAACAGTGAACAGCACAAACCGCATGGAATCTGATATTTGCAATTCTAATTTGGTCCATATGTGGTCCTAATTAAGATACAGGTCAGATGTTTTGCAATGCGACCTCAGTCTGAACAGTCATACTGGAATTCACTCTGACGATCATTATTCGTCAGAATTCTGCACTGATGGGAGTCACTCCAAAGAACGTACATGTTGGTAGTTCTTTGGTCACTCAGTGATTATGGAAGATGGCAGTGAAGTTAGTCAGTGGAGGGTCGGTAAGCTGTTATACTCATAAGTATTACGGTGACAGCTCTATACAAGCAAAACTAAAGGGAAAAACTGTACAAGAAAAACTTTGCTCTCTTTCACCTGATCCTCTATATCGCCTGCACACAAATTCACTGGCTTCCACAGCTTATCGCCTTACAAATGAACGCGTAAATGCCGTGTTTACTTCCGTATGACAGCGTGCTGTATGTGTCTTTGTTATTGTTCTTTTGCACATACAGGGGTAGTTCAGGATCGTGACCTGTTCACGCTCAAATCCGATTTTGGCCACATTTAAAAAATAATGCGAAACATTATTTTTTAAGCCTAAAACCTCATTCCTGTCAGTTCACATCCGAAGTTGTGCATATCTGATTGGAGTCCTATCAAAATTTAACAAATGTGAATGGCAACAAACAAAAAAAATCACTTGGAATGCAATTTTTACAAATCTTCATTGAGCAACATTCATGTCTACATATGTGGTTTGAAATCCTATACAAATTCAGTTTGACCGCTATAATTGGATTTCGCGTGGTTTATGTCACTTTCTCACGCCACATAAAACAAACATGTCAGATGTTATTTGTTTTGAGACTGGCGGAGACGACAGCACAGAATAAAGCTGCGCATACTGGCATCCTACATTTCTGCCACTGCCTCAGAAGATGAAGTAGTCTAGCGCAGTATTGACATGTTGTAAATAAGACAACATCTTTATTGAAAACCCATCCACATTGCTGTTGCTGTTTTAGTCGTATGCCTACCAAAGCAAAGTCATTGCCACAGACACCAATGCAGATTTTCAGGAAAAGAAAAGAGCTAATAATTTAGATTGGGTACACAAATAATCGGATTTGACCTGACACAGCTGAAGTGTTCTCACCTGGAGGAGCTCCTGGCCTGAGAAATGGCTGAGCTGCATTAAAGACAGATCAGCGATAGAGGCGGCGATCCACTGGAGCACAGCCGTCAGCTGGGGGTCCACAGTCCCCCCCTGGACATCGGTACTGACCACCAGCAGAGCTCTTTCTGCCTGCCCATGATCCCGCTCCGCTCGCACTGCTCCTGCACATACAAACCACACACATTCAGCTCATGCATACACAAAAATCATCACAGCAATTAGTCTACTTCAGCAAACCAGTTTCCCACGCTCTCTCTGCTAACTAGGCCAGACACAGAACTCTGCTTGAGCTCATCTGTTGACCCACATGGAGCCGGTCTGACAGTTAGACAACTAGGAGCGAGGATAAATAGTCTTGTGGCTTTGACAGGGGCACACCGAAGGTGCTCGGCCAAGCAAGACCACTTTAGATGAGTGGCAGCAAAATAAGGGTTGAAATTAGTTTAACAGTTGAGGTTTAACATCAGACCACAGAATAAACACTAGGGTTGGAGGAAAATACAAAGAAGAGATATAGTTTTCATTTACCGCCTGAATCCTCTTTGGCCTCAGCTTCCTTCTCTTCAGCGCAGTCACTGTAAGTTGAAAAATATTACAGGTGTAAGAGAGTGTTACTGACAGACTAAAGGGAACGACAACACAAACCACATGCAAGAGAGAGTGACAGAGGCTCCCAGCATTCCCATTTCTCATATAAACCAGCTCCACTACAGTTTCAGCTACAATTTATGGCACATTCATGACTTGCCCATGCTAAGGGATATTGACGCAATAGTATTTTAAAGATGTTTTTCTTGATGCCTTTGACTTAAAAACTGATTTGGGTGGGGCATTATAGCAAAAAAAAATTCTCAATATTTTTTAGACTTTTCTAGACCAAGACCACCTTTTCTACCTATATTTCACAAAATATTGCTTAATTTAATGTTGGCAAATAAATCAGCAGTATATCATAAATATTTGTTGTCCAGCTCTGATTTGGGTAAACATTTTCTAGCACAAGTTTAAATGAAATGAGCAAGAATAAATATTACAATGGCTTATGAAGGTATGCATCACAGTTTCCACAAAAATATTTATCAGCACATCTGTTTTCAACACTGATAATAATCAGAAATGTTATTTAAGCAGCAAATCATCATATTAGAATGATTTCTGAAGGATCACGTGACACTGAAAACTGGATCAATTATATTTGAAAATATATTAAAGTAGAAAATACTTTTTAAATTGTAATAATCTTTCAGAATATTACTGTTTTTACTGTATTTTAATCACATAAAAATGCAGCCCTGGTGAGCATAAGAGACTTCTTTCAAAAACATGAAAAAATCTTACAGACCCAAAACTGTAACTGTACTCTATACTGTTATATTATTAAATGAGAGATTGCCTTAACATTCTTTTAAATCTATTTCAATGTACTCATACTCACAGGTCTTTAGAAATTGTAATAGCCAAACAAAAATTGCATTGTGATATATTTTATATCACCAGCAAAATCACTGCAAACATATAGTGAATATTAAATGTCTCCAAGGCCTGAAAAAAAATGAAAAAACCTAAGGAATCCTTATAGAGTATAAACTTTTACAAATGATAACTTGCAATATTGTCAGATAAATCAGCAATATATTATAATTTGGGTGAGCATTTTTTAAATGGCTCTTTTTTTTTTTACTAGTAGTAAACAATCATGACACAATATCCATTTCTGGTTGTAAATGCAGGGGAATTTGTTTCTTTTTCAGATCTGCTTTTCATATATTTTTCCCGTGTATGATGTTATTAATTATAAAGTGATCTCAGTTTCTTTTGTATGGAGTGAGTCACTTTGTGCTTAAATGCACATGATTCATGTTGTGGACCTGAACTCTAATGAGAATTGGGGACTGGGACATCCTTTTTTCACTCTAACAGGAAGCATGCAGTAAGAACAGATAGATCATTCTTCAGCAAATACATCACAAAACACTTATGAAGTCAATGACCCAACCCAAACACTTCCTACACAACACAACACAAAGATTCAATTGACTAATTCCAAAAACAGGATGGAGAACAACAAAGGGAAGTTTTGTTTCTAATAGGTAATGTTAGAAACTTGTCAGCGCTTCATCAGCGCTTGCTGATAAAAAGCTGCATGACATCATGCAGTAATTACAGCCGTACACGCTGTCTATGCTACACCTCTTTCCATAGACCAACCTGTCTGATGGAGAGAAGGACAAATGTTCTTCATAAACCTCGCCTTCTAAACCCAGACTGCTCCAGCTACTGCTGTTTCCATTACTGCTGGGGGAGAGAAAAAGAAGAAAAGCTACAAAATAATTTCTATGCAAAACTAGAAAACCTACCTGGAGCTTTATGATATTTCTGATAAGATATTTGATATTTAAGTTGATATTAATTTATTTGCTTTTTGGTTTAAAAGGTGGTTTTATTTATTTTTTATTCAGAAGAACCATATTTTCAACCAAACACCAATCATACCCATTAGTTTCAAAATGTTTCATGCTAGACATAAAACATAGTAGAACTTAGAGCTGCACGATTAATCGTAAAAAAAAAAATTAAAAAAAAAAAAAAAAAATTTGCATTATCGATTCAATCACCCACGCAATCTCATTCCCAAATGACAACGATTCGCCCTATGTCTATTAAACCTTTGACAAGTACGATCACAGTGAATATTCAAATCTGTGCTAGTGCTGCCGCTGACCTAGAGAGAGCAGTTGTCATATATAGGTATGAAACATCTTCAGAAACAGTCTTTTCAACCACAATAATTCAAATTATCACATAAGTACTGGGATGGGATTAAAGTTTACAGTTCGGATATAAAAACTGATGTCTACGGTAGCGATCAAAATAGAGTAATTCACCTTTTGAATGATTCTTGACGCTTCAAATAGAGATTGTATCAATTACATCGTTACACCTGTAGGTGTAATCATTCTCTCAAGAGATTTGTTCAGAAATGCTGATTCACCCAGTAATGAAACAAGTCTTTATAAGTCACTGAACCATTCATTCAAACTGTTTTTTTTTTTTAATTAATTAAATATATATTTTTAAATCGACTGCAGAAATTAGCATTTTATCAGAACCTCTAGTAAATTTGATTTATTTGTCTATTCAGAATCATGAACTCCATTTTAAACAAAAAAATTGTGATTCTCAATTTATCCAGAATCATGCAGCTCTAGTAGAACTGTACATATAATCAAGGCATTTGACTGAAAGAACTTGCTGCCCTGCAGAGATGCGATGACAAGATTTGAACTTAATTCACTGAAACTGATTCACAGCTTAAAAGTGGGATCAGTAGTTTTTGAAAAGCACTTTTGAAAATGGTTGTCGGACCGACTACGAAAACACACCTGTAACCAATCAGGAGTAAGGGGTGTGTCTACTAATGATGGGGAGGAGTGAGCGCTCAGTGCACACAGCACAGACATAGTCGTTGCCTGGGTTACGGTCGTGTACGTAAGTGTGGGGTGGAGCTATCAAATTAGGGGCGAGATCTTTTTGGGGTAGGGGCGTGTTTGTTATGGTGATTTCAAATATCAACATTGACCAAAGGTGTTTTTCAAAAACTACTGATCCCACCTTTAAACTGATTCATTTAAATTAACTCTGAATGCAGAAATTCTATAAAAACATCTGTTTAACAGTCATACTCATTAATACTCAGTCATGAGACAATTAATGATAGAAATACTAGACCCTAACCATGTTTTGTAAAAATTAACTGATTAATACAGTACTTGAGGACATGAAACTAAAAAAAGAAAACTGTTAACTATCATCTATATTTGAACACACTGAGAATTTATGGAGTTTCTAAGTTACTCAAGAAACACTGCCTCGAGCTGACAACCACACCTTTCACAAATATTTTGATACCTTCATGGTGTCTTGGGATGTCCAAAACAAAAACTGCTCATACATTCTAACTTTCAGTTGCTTGGGAGATATTAAAATGTTGATAGAAATTGCTTCCATTGAGACACTGCAGCCAAAAACAATACTCAACAATGCTTGCCTTTGAAAGACAAGACAGTGTGAGTCAGTCGTCATGTTTTGAAGCCAAAGACATTTAAAGTTTTTCTGAGAATGTAAAACAATATCCCTAAATGCTCATCTGGACAAGGCACTAGGTGTTTCTCAGCAATTTTGGAAAATGGTGAGATAATCAGCAACTCTGGCGTCAAATAAATTATAAAATGGTTTGTGTATAAAATAAATAAAGAGAACAATAAATGTTCTTTAGCAATGATGAGTCATACAGTTGGTTCTTCTAGTCCACAACCTAAACTCAAACTAAAACGTGAATACAGTCAAATTATCTCAGCTGAAAACCAATCATGACTACAAATGTTTTTAAAAACACACTTAAAGACTACTATACAACTTAAGAGTGCCTGACATTGACATTACCTCACTAATTCAGTCTGAGCTTTTCAAACACAGATCTCTCCTCTACATATTGCATTGAGGGTTTGCAATAGTCAGGTCACTACAAAGGCAGTCCTTCCACTGTTAATTCACCAGACCTTTATTTTCACAATGATTAGAGCCACATGCTTGTGAAAGGTGCTCAAGAAAAGAAAGTGCTTTGAACTTGAGTGTGGTATTAGTCGAGTAGCAATGCTTCATTTAATGCTTTGTAAGCTTGTAAGTGTGGAGGGACTTGTTCACCTGTCACTTAGATGGTGAAAGCTGCTGCTCTCATCTGGGTGGTCTTCTTCAAAACTCAGATTGGACCAACTACCAAGACTGTCATCACCAACACTCAAACTAAGCTGCTGACTCACTGTTGACTCCGTCACATTGACGCCATCCCTTCTAGGAGTACTGCAACACAGTAAGTCATCAATCATGATGAGGAAATACAACGAAAAAAAGTTTCAAAATCTAGGAAATCCATGGATGAGCAATTTTAATTGATAGACTGGATGTATGACCCTGTGAAAACTGTGTCACTTTACCCAAGATTGACGGTTTGGCAGACGTTGGACAATGCGGACGTCATAATCTCTGTGGTCAGACTTTCTGCAAAGCTTGCGCCATCATGACCAATTCCACTGTCTGCATTCAAGCTGGTGCAGCTCAGCTCCTTTTTGGCTTTCTCAATGACACTGGACACCATTTCTTCAGCAAAAGCAGCTCTCTTTTCCAAATCAATGTGAATTCTAGGAATTTCCAGTCCAGCCACTGAATCAGATTCTTGTTGCCTTCTGATTTTCAATCCCTGGAAACCACGACGACCATCTCTACTGCAAAACAGGCATTCTCGACCTTGGCAGTATCGGCAGGCTTGATATGCCTCAGCCAGCTTTTCTGTGAAGGAATTAGGTTCAAGTGCCCTCCTGTCCCCAGCAGCCTGAACACATGCCGGCCCCAGTGTCATTTCCAATGTGTCATCAACAATTTTCCTGGCATAGTGTTCAATCACTTGCATGACACTGTTGTTGCTTTTGCTATCATTTAAGCTGCTCGTACTATGATACAGCCTGTTAGTTTCTGCGTACGTTAAAAGAGAGCATGAAAAAGTATTTTCGGGCACGTCCCCGACACTGGACTTCCTGTAGAGGCAAGAATCAGTCAGCGATTTAGGCAGTCTAACTGAAGACATTCTCAGCTTTCTCGTAACATCACATGTGATGTTGTAGGCAAGAGATTCCGCAAAGTTCACAAGTTCTACATATTCGTTACTGCTAATGTCTTGACCATCTTGACAAGCACATGGCAGAGATTCACAAGAGGATCCATCTTTTCCATCAGAAAGTGCAGTGTGGGATGACTTGGATATGGGACTTTGAGAAACATCAGGACTATGATCACTGTGTAAACGCCTAGAGGAGTGTAGCCTCAAAGGATACCTCTGCTTTATTTTTCGTGCCGCATGAGCCAGGCCAGATTTAATAGATCGATATGCCAAACGAGTGGCATACTGATCCAATATCAGCTCTCGGTTGCCTCCCTCTTTCTTGAGCACCTTAATGAGGTATCCTGCATATTCGTCAGTGACACTTTCGCAACTTGGATAATCTGATGACATCCCACTTGCTTGGACGTCACCAGACCATTGACAAGTCATATTTCCTGAAAGGCCATCTCCACTCTGACACTTGTCAGTAGAGTTTACAGATCCTCTTTTTATCGTTTTGTGACGACAGTGGGTTGAACTCATCATCCTCTTGACATCGTTGATGACTTCTCCAGCCACTTCTCCAGCATATGTCCACAAAGAATTCAAAGTCTGTTCAGAAAACTGTGCGCTATGCAAGGCAACACTGCCTTTGCTCTCGTCACCCTCAGCCTTCTTCACATCTCCAAGGCTTAGCGTGTCCATCTCAGTTGCCATGGAAACAATGTGGCACGCTAAACGCTCTGCATAATGGAGCGCACTCCTCTCAAACATTCTGCTCCTGACGTTGGGACTCAGCTCTGACTGGCAGTTTCTAGTGTGTGGACCATCTTTCTGGGTCTCCTCCTCGTCTTCATTGCTGCCAGCTTCTTCAGAGAGAGACCTAATGAGTTTCAGCATGAAATCGGCCTTGTCTGAAACTGAACCAGCTTCTTTTGTGTCGGTGGCAGGCGGGTAATAAGGGGTGGGCGGAGGAGTCGCAGGAGAAAATTCTTTTGCAAGCGTACCTTTGAGCTTCTTCGAGAACTGTCTGATCTGTTTCTCACTGTGCTCACCTGATGGCTGCTGAGGACTTGAGGGTGGAGTGCTAGGGATTTCAACTGATTTTGTTCCAGAGTTGCTGCTTGAAAAATCCTCTGCACCTACTTTTCTACCACCACAGGAGCCAACTTCAAAACTGGGCACTTCCAGTGTGTCCCTTCTCACGACAGAACGGACCTCTGGGGTGAGCTTGGAGACTGGACATGCACTTCTGGAGGATGGGTCACTAGAGCCCTTTGAACCTCTCTGAGTCGACACATGTGATTTAACAATTCCTTGGCTTGGAGTGGATATGCGAGCTGTGATTGTTTTGCTCAAAAAGTCTGCACAGTCCTCTACTTTCTTCTTTACTTTTGTCGAAGAATTCATTAGATCGAATGCCTCACCTACTATAGTGTCCACCATATTCCCAGAGAAGTTTTGAAAAGTTTTTCCAATCGAGGGCTTGCCAGAATCACTTTCAACAGACATGCTGTCAACATTTTCCTCACCACTGGCTGAATCCTGGATTCTTGCAGGACCTGGCGATGAATCAGTCTGAGATGCTGCAGACGTATCTGAGGCTGATGATGTTACTTCCACTTGGCAACAAATGGTTCTTTTAGGGCTGGTCTGACACACGTGACCAATACTGGATTTATACTGAGAAGGTTCGTCTGAGTTGTGTACATGGGATATGACATTGCCAGCCACAGGAACTGGAACACAACTGGCGATACCAGACACACAATACAAGGCTTTCTTCACTGTACAACCATCCGGCTCTTGATTTGTAGCCTCTGTGACAGCCTGAGATCCAAGATAGCTTGTTTGGGCACTGCAGGTTTTTGTAATGAGAGAACTATCTTCAGCACTCACGTAGCAAATATTGTCTACTGACACACTGATAGCTGCCTGGGTAGTGAATGTCACGTCAGCTTGTGAGAGCTCTATAAAAGCCTCTTGGAGAACGGACTCCGACAGATCAGAGGCATAGGATGAAACCACTTCCTCCTCTTCGTCAAACGACCAGTCACCTGGTGTGAGTAACGTAGAGGGATGTGAAAACTGGCAAACCTCCATTATTCCTTCAAACACTAATTCCTCAGCAAGATCGGCAGCAAATCGTGTGACAGTGTTGTTGAAAATCTGCTTTTTCACAAACAGAAACTCTTTAAGGGCTCCAGAAACGGCTTCCCCTACTAGGAAACCGGCTAGACCGTTTACGGCACGCTCTTTTAACACGTATGCATGGCGCATTCCTATCTCATGAAAGGCCATTTGAAATACTGAAGATGTCAGCCTTGCAGCCAAATGGCAAAGTGTGGTGGTACAGGAGGAAACACCTTTCTGCAAGTCCCTTAAGGCACTTCCAAGGCTCATTTCGACTAAGTCTGTAGCAAACCTCTGAATCCCATCCTTAAGAGACTGTGATTGGGATTTAGTGATGGTGACTGTCTCCTGGATGTCTGAAAGCTTCATTAGATGCCCATTAGTGTTTTTGAACTCCTTATGACACACACAGCTCAAGTTCTTATTAATGTTAAAATCAACAGGGGAGGAGTACCCACAGACCGATCCAAGGATTTCTTTTGACAGGTTGTTGGCAAAATCTGCGTACGTTTTGTACAGTGAGCAAAGGTCCTGTGGTTTACGTAATTCTGAGCCATCAACATCTGCCTTCCAAAAATACTCTAAGGACCCTCCTTCTCCCAGTGGGCTAAATGCAGATGAACGAACTGGACTGAAGAGCGGCCCACTTTCCTCGCAGGGAGTCCTCGCTGGCCGTGGGGAATCTGGTAATTCAGAGTGAATACTGTACGGTGATCCTGGTTTAAGTGGAGTTGGTTTCTTGACATTGGCTGGAAGAGTCCTATGATCAAACTTGTGAGGATTCATTGCTGTGGTCGAGCACCCCCTTGATACAAATTTACATCCAGAGTGATCAACATACTTCTCTGTTTGACCAGGGAGGGGATGCTGTTTAAGGACCTTGATGTTGGAATCAGAAGACTGGTCTAGTTCATCAAACTGATCAAAGCTGTCGAAAAATTCACTGACTTCTGAGTCAGAGTCTTCTACTCCATCCTTTAGAATGGGGATCTTGGGAATGTCAAGTTTTGCTTTAAGACTCTTTTGATATCCAACTTCATCCAGGAATATAATAGGACTGGGACTTGAGCAGTCTGAATCATCTGACTCGGTGAGGGATGTGGAGGTAACACGTCCCTTTGACAGACTGCTAAGTTCATACGAGATCTCTGAAATTTCAGGCCACGCTGTTGACTTCAGGACAGTTTCTGACACTTCTGCAGCAGTCTTTCCCTTGTGCACTGACTTCCTGGGTATGGAACTTATAATAATACGAGATCCACTTAAGTCTTTTAAATGAGTGTAAGGGACTGTCTGGGATGCCACATCCCTTTGGTTCCTCTGACTATGGGCACCTGCAAGATCAGAGAACAGTTCGTAAGAACAGAATCATTATTAACATAGGCAATTATTTAAATATTTCAATTTCAATTAAGGTTCCTTGATAATCTAAGGTTAAAGTCCTGTTTTAAAAAGGGTTTAAATAAAAGCTTATTTTGTTTTATTTATTTACACTATCATTCAAAAGTTTGTGGCTGTTAGTTTTTTTAAAAGAAGTCTTTTAAATGCTCACCGAGGCTGCATTACAGTAAAAGGATTAATATTGTGACATATTGCAAATTTACAATAAATGTTTTTTATTGTATAATTTTTCAGTCACATGATCCTTCAGAAATCATTTTGATTTGGTTCTCAAGAATCATTATCAATGTTTGTTTGTTTATTATGTATTTAACGTCATGTTATGCATTATGGCTATTTACATGGCAACACAAGGTCAATATCACAATCATTAACATTTTAATTATTATATAAAGCATTTCAACTTGACAAAATAGAAATTCTTAAATACATTTGATACATTCTGAAATATTCTTATCAATGTTAAAAACTTTTTTTCCCAAAGGAACAGCATTAAAACAAATAGAAATAATAAATTATAAATATCTTTACTATCCCTTTTGATCAATTTAGTGCATCCTTGCTAAATAAAAGTCTTAATTTCTTTAAAAACATCTTACTGACCCAAAACTTTTGAACAGTGGTGCATTTAAAAACAAAAATAGTTTAGCTATATTGAATGAGAAGCATAGATAGCTAGTGACCAGTAACAGGTTTTCAAAATCCTTGTGAACAGCTGCTAGTTCTGCTTTTAATTACCTGTATGCTCCTCTTCAAGATGTTCAAAAGCAGTAACAAAGTCCTCCTCGATAGAAGAGACAGACTGATTGGTGTCGTCATCCTCAGCTTGACATGCTTCTGAAGTGCCTCTCTGCAGAACCTGTAACTCCATGGCATACCTTATCCCAGCTGTGTATCGAGCCAACAATCCCAGCATGGTGCAAACACTAAACTGAGGAGTGGGGCCATGTCTCAATATACACAAGGCCCTTGAACAGCCCTGAGGGTGAAAGAATAAAGAACAACGATTACATTTTTTAAAGAAAATGAATGAATAAAAAAATAAAATGAATCAATCAAATGCTATATCATATCTTATATACATCATCAAGATAAATTGTTATGATAAACTTAATGTTAATTGGAAGATAAACATAATTCAGGCTGCAAACTGTCAATCCCTGAACTGACATAATTTCTTGAGAAGTTGTGATATTTTGACTTCTCACGGCACTTCAAAACATGCAATCCCTTGTTATGTCTGAAAAACATTTGTGGTTTGATGAAATGTTCAGAGTACAAAACTTAATACCATGGCTGCCTTCCACAAGGTTAGTTCTGTTTAGACCCAATTTCACACAAAACAACATCACAAATTTACAAGACAAAACATTGAAGGACACCTGATATCAAAATAAAGACAGCAGCAAACACACGCCTCAAACAAAACATAAACATACTGTCAAATACTCAAGCATAATATACAAAAATCAAACCTGAGAAATACTGTCTTTCCTCTCAAAGGGTCTTTTAGGGTCTTTGAGGAGCAGAATCTCTTCATCTTTAAGGGTATGCACATGTAGTGATCTAAGCAACTCCATCATCTCAGTGGAGAGGGACGTCAGAGCCTGTGGGCATCAAAGAATACATGACTTTAGGATCCATCAACGAATGTTGCATCTATTTTGTGCGCTTTGCTGAGATACTCTATTCTTTACAAAGAAATTAAATAATAAAAAATAAAAATAAAAAAAGTAAACCCCTCTTTTTAAGGGAGCTTAAGTTTAGTACAAAAAAAATATTGGGGTTAGTACAACTTTTTTTTATGTTTTTGAAAGAAGTCTCTTATGCTCATCAAGGCTGCATACAATTTAAAATAACTATTTTCTATTTGAATACATTTAAAAATGTAATTTATCCCTGTGATGCAAAGCTACATTTTCAGCATAATTACTCCAGTCTTCACTGTCACAAACTGTAATCCTTCAGAAATCATTCCAAAATGCTGATTTGCTGCTCAAGAAACATTTATTATTATTATCAATGTTAAAAACTGGTATGCTGCTTTTCTTAAAACTTTGATACATTTTTGTCAGGATTCTTTGTTGAATAGAAAGTTCAAAATAAGAAAATTTATATGAAATAGAAATCATTTGTAACATTATAAATGGGTCAAATTAATGTATCCTTGTTAAATATAAGTATTAATTTCTTTAAAAAATATGTTTTTTTACCCCAAACTTTTGAACGTTCGCGTAAGCAGCACAAAAAGCACTGACCTGTAGGGTGAAATCCTCCCCCTCAGCATGACTAGGTAAGCATACGTAATGTACCTATGAAAGAGAAGAGGAAACAATCATGCCAATCCAATTTATATTATGATACCTAATAGATTCCATTAAGTGTTAAAAAAGCAGGTGCAATACATGCTGACTTTGTGTTAAATTAAGTCAATTCCCTTCAGTTCAAACATGTTTCTTTTTTATGCACATTAACCTTACTGACTGTAATTAATGCTTGTTTACATTTTCTATTGATCATGGCTGCAGTAAATGCATGATGATAAAATTATCATTGTATTTTACAGAAAATTGCAAGTGCAAGCCGACCTGTTAACATGCGGGGAGCCTATAACTATAAACCAAAAGAAAGGTCTAAGGTTTTATTATAAAATATTAAATTATGATGATAAAAATCTGTGAAGGTAATTTCTTAATTTTTGTCAGGAAACACTACTACTAAGAAAAAAAAAAAAAAAACTACTGTACACTGGAGAAAAACTTATGGATTGCATACATTTACTTCAAATGTATTTCTTTCCTATTTTTTGTTTACAAGCATATATTGAAATGTCCATTTCATTCACCCCTATACCCTCATTTACTATTCGCTACATTACTCCACTAATATAGTCCACTTGAAGGAGTGAATGAAAACGAGTGAGTGAATTAAGACACTAAGTGTACCGGAAGGGTTGCCGCTTTTGCATAGTTTGTGCTTGCTGTTTAAATAATCACTTGAAACTTAGCAAACTGGTAGCTTCAGTAATCATGAAAAGATTTATCTTGAGCTCTGTCATGGAAATGTATACATCTTAATTAAACAATTTAATAATCAAGTAAAAAGGAATTTATAACTGTTTGATTTTACGCTCTAGCCACATTGGACCAGTGGTTTGCAAAATGGATGGATGGATGATTCAGCCATCTTCTGGCAAGACGTGGGAATTAAAAATCCCCCTTAAATAGGGCACTGATAAGATAAGAATGTATACGTGTACCTTGAAATGCAATGCAAGTCCCTTTGGATAAAAGCGTCTGCCAAATGCATAAATGTAAATGTAAAAGCGGCAACCCTTCCGGCGCACTCAGTGTCCGAATTCACTCCCTTGTTTTCATTCACTCCCTCAAGTGGACTATATTAGTGGAGTAATGTAGGGAATAGTGAATGAGGGTAAAGGGGTTGATTTCGAACACAGCTTATGTCCCCTTCCGGTCACCGTAAACACTCTAAAAGTTCTCCTTTGTTGGACAAGAGCAGGTTTGTAAAGGCTTCTCATTATTCTCATTGTTTGTTTGGCACGTGTTGCTTTTTCAAATGCACATTATAAGTGACTCAATTTCATTTACCTCAACATAAAGGAAACGAGCTGCACTGCAACTGCAATTTCTTTTCTTTTTTTTAATTTGATGATCCTCTCAAGCCTCGTGAGATGCGCTCATGTATATAATGAGGTGAGATGCAACAGTCTGCACTGTCCCAGTTGCCTCTAAACGCTATCTTATCGCCAATATCTTTTGTCATGGAGGCTTTCAAAATCACTCAGCTCAAAAAGAGGTCACACAACATTTAAACTGACAGATCTTGTATGCATTATTTAATCAAAGGAATATTGGGGGTTCAATAAGTTCAGTTCATCGACAAAGCAAGAATCAAGGTTATGGTGGGGCAATTACAATGGAAGTAAGTGTGGCCATTTTTGAAGGATTTAAAACCAAGAAATGTGAAGACATTAGTATGTGATTTTATTTCACACTAATATGTTAACACATTATGCTTCCATCTTGCAACTATAATACTGAAATGTTTAACGTTTACGGATAAGCTTGATGAAAGTCGTACAAATAAGCTTAACTAAATTTCTCTCAATTTAAGAAAAAAAAAAAAGAAAAAGAAAAAGGGGGACAAGATTTAGCTTATCTAGTACTTAAAGGAGAACTCCGGTCAATTTTAACATTGAGCTCATTTTTTTGTACATTTGGAGTGCTGTCAATACAGAGAACAACGACAAAAATCGGTGTTGCCTACACAGAGTTATTCTATTTTTAAAATTTGCACCCTGTTGACTTCAATGGGGCAAGTACTAAACCTGCTTTTAGCCTCTTAACATCCTTGATGTGTCATTACAAGTGCACAGAAAATGTGAGTGATTCCTTCTGAGTGAACACGAGTGAGTCTGACTGCAGTAGATGTGAAAGAAATGTATAAAAATGATGTTATTTAAGCCAGCGCAAATACCTTTGTTTACATCCTGTTTTTCGGTTGAAGTCCAAAGTAGTCGATTGCCGAGTTCACGCGCGTGATCATAGGTATTAAACCTATGCGTGTGAACTCTGCAATCGACTACTTTGGACTTCAACCGAAAAACAGGATGTAAACAAAGGTATTTGCGCTGGCTTAAATAACATCATTTTTATACATTTCTTTCACATCTACTGCAGTCAGACTCACTCGTGTTCACTCAGAAGGAATCACTCACATTTTCTGTGCACTTGTAATGACACATCAAGGATGTTAAGAGGCTAAAAGCAGGTTTAGTACTTGCCCCATTGAAGTCAACAGGGTGCAAATTTTAAAAATAGAATAACTCGGTGTAGGCAACACCGATTTTTGTCGTTGTTCTCTGTATTGACAGCACTCCAAATGTACAAAAAAATGAGCTCAATGTTAAAATTGACCGGAGTTCTCCTTTAACCCAGAATATTCCTAAAGGGTTAGTTCACAGTTTCAGTTCGAAAAGAGATTATAAAACTAATCCATATGTCCATTATCCATAAAATAATCAATATCTGTTTAGTTCAAATTTTCTGAAGAGACACAATCACTTTATATGATGAACAGACTGAATTTAGGCTTTTATTCACATATAAACAATCAGCAAACATAAACAGAAGCTCAACCGAAACTTGCACAAGACCAAACCTCATTGGTTCTTGAGGAAACTCAAACATGTTGCGTAACACGAGAACGAACCTCAATGGTTTCTGAACGTCAAACAAGCATGTTTAAGCTTCCGTTTACCATATTTGATGTGTGTGTGTTGATGAATGTTTATATGTGAATAAAAGCCTAGACTCAATCTGTTCATCATATAAAGCGATCATGTCTCATTTGGAAAATGTAAACTAAACTGCTCAATTCATATGGATTAGTCTTAGGTTTCAGAAAGCTCTCAGATTTCATCAAAATATCTTCATCTGTGTTTCAAAGATGAGCGAAAGTCTTAAGAGTTTGTAGGGTGAATAAATGATGACAGAATTTTCACTTTTGGGTGAGCTATCCCTTTAACTGTGACACTGATTCCACAAGCATACATATAAAAACATGCATATACGGAAGTCTGAAATGCATGGCAGTGTGTGACCCTTACTTCTGATAAAAACTGTGGTTCTTTATTATGCAGCTCCACTACCACATTGCACAGCTCCTTCTTGTGTTTCAACAGGCTCTTTAGGCACAGGTTTGAGCCCTCGCGGATGGTCTGCTCAAACCAACATAAAGCTTGTTAGAAATTACAGGAGATTCAAAAAAATTCATGCAACAAATGTTTGAGCAGAAAAACAGTAGACAACATACCTCTTTCTTCATAGTGGCACGGCTCTTTAACGGGACCCCTCTGATCCGTGCACAGGCGTCCATGACGTTGCAGGGCTGGACAGGAGGTTATCCTCTCCTTCAAGAGAGAAGTTTGGGTCGAATGAATCAACCATTTTCATTTTAGCTACCAACAATGCAATCCACTCCACATTACTCTCATATGCACCTAAATAATCCATTTATAATCAGATTGATAGCTCAATCTGACTGAAAAGCCTTTGTGTTAAACACCTCAATCGATCTGACTGAAATTTCGATGGTGTAAATGCTTGAATCGGACTATTTTCTCAATCAGATTCAAACATGCCTGTAGACGCGCAGCGCCATGATTTGCGTGTTTACATACGTTTTATGTCATACGAATTATGCATTTTTATTCATTTCTCATGTCTTGTGAAACTGGTCAGTGGATGAGACTGAATACTTACTAAATATTTGCTAAAAATGCTCTTCTGACATATATATCAGCATTTTTGGTTATGTCACAGCAAAAACAACAATTAGGCTATACTCTGAAGACATTATACTCACAACATTTAGAGGTCATATAAACAGAAATCAAATTGGATTCACTCAGACCGACCACAATTAGTGTTTAGGTCGTTTTCACATACCAAGTGTAAACAAGGTTTGCAAATATAAAAAATAAATAAAAAAATGAAGAATTAAAAGGTAATAAAGATTTGGACCCCATTGACTTTTCACTCAGATTAATCATTTTGAAAAATGTCTTTTGTCATGTTCTGCACAAGAAAGAAAATTTGGAACGACTTGTATATTAGTAAATGGCAGAATTTGAATTTTTGAGGTAACTACGCCTTTAAGTTGGATTATGTTAGAGATCACATGACTTATGGGTAACACATGGGCTTTCCAACTGCTCCAGTAAGAGAGAAACACAGGGGCAAATATGAGAAAACTGAAAACTACCTAAACAGTGAAAGTTGAACAAGTCCGTATCTTTAGCGTTATACAGCCCACAGCAGTCAAATTATCTTGGGCCATCTACAGCAGTCAAATTATCTTGGGCCATCTGTGCGCGTGCGGTATACCAATATGTTGGAAAAATGTAGGTCAAGTCTATATGACGGCCCAATGTCAGGCTGTTATCACATTCTCACATAGCCTGAACCGAAACAGTGTGCTGTAGCAGTGAGATCTTATCTGTGACTGCAGAAGCTTGCGTGAAAGAAGCGAAGAGGGATTTGAAACAGAATCTGATAAAATAAGAAGCAATTGTCACATGCAGAAGGCTACCTCTCGAGTAGCAGTTTGGATGAGTGCATCCATCTGTTATTGTGGGTTAATAAGGCCTCAGAACTAAATCTCTCCTTGAATGCTTGCTCAGATTAATTATAATACACCATTTGTTCACGGCCTGACAAATAAGTTTGTTTAAGGCCTATGAGCTGAGACGGCAACTAGAAAACAAACATGGCATGAGTTCATAATGGCCTTGGTTCCAGAAGTACTCATTTTCCTCATAAGATTTCTTAAAAAGTCTTCATTATAAGCAGTGAACCACACAAACCAGCAACGAGGTAAATCACAACATGACACACTTTGATTTGAAGCAAAAAGTAATTGAAAATCAGAAAAAAAGGATGTCCAACCTGCCTGTCTATGTGTATGTATTTTCATACCTCTGCGCACCTCATGACACACGTCATCGGCGCGTTTCGTGCTATGCAGAATTAGACAGACGCCAGTCACTGAACACCGCAACCGAAACAGCAGCCACCTTTTACAGTTCCTCCTGAACTAAAACAACGAGCTTCTGCTGCGTTCACGCCATAACTACAGTAATTTGAAAGAGATGGAAACTAGTGGCGAAATACGATTTACCAACATTCTACACAATACGTTCTTCTGTGTCAAACAAGTTTGAAATGACATAATAAAGAAAAAAAATTGTGGGGTTTTTCTCTCCATTTCTGTTGGCCCAGAGCATTTCCACAGAACTTAGTGCAGCTAGTCTTTCTCACTAAACAAGCGCTCACACCTGAATGCTGAAATAGGTCAGACTTTGATGCATTTCAGCATGACTGTGTGTGGGTGGGGACTGCAAAGGTAAACATTATTTCTAAGAATTCAGCGCACACAAAAAAAGTATGTTTTTACTGCAAGCCTGAACCCCAACTGTTAAAGTCGACAAGAAACCGAAGTTGCGATAGTCTCTTCTTCCTTACTTATGCTTGACGTATATCCGGGTGAAACCGAGAAAGAAAGAAAACGTAGGGCGGGACTTGATTTTGTCAGTTGGGAATTCACTGGATGGTTGGATCAGTGTGGCTTGCTATTGCTGTGATGTCATGTCATGTGAGTGACAGGCTGTCCCGCCCTCGCGTCAGTAAACACATCATCAGAGAAGAGAGATGTTGCTGCAAGAGGGATGGGAAGTTATTTTGATTATTAGGAACATGAATATTATGTGCACAGATACATCATTTATAATACTGAAATATTTCATAAAAACAAAAAAAAACAAAGAAGAGTCAATTTTGATTTCATGGTGACTTTAACATTAGCAAGTGATGGCGTTGGCTGCTGCATGTGATCTGTGCTGAGAGCATCACCAGGGTCAAATGATTTCCTGAAACCAACAGATGTTTATGAGATCTCACTGTTCTCACTCACTGTTCCCAGCTTATGAAGGGGAGTGGCTGTGTACAAAACGTCATGCACATCATTCTTGCCTCATATAATACCCTGAATTACAATCATTAACTGTCAATTATGCTTCAGACGTGTTAAAATACGACACACCACAACCCCCCCAGCTCTGACAGCCGCAGATTACCATGACAAACCGCCATTTGGCTATTATAAGAAACCTTTTGAAGCTCTTCAAGATGTCAGTTAATCTGCAGACACGTATATGTCATATCTGATAACATTACTTACCTCTCATTTTCGGTTTGATGATTCATTGGTTTCATTTTCAGGCATCGTCGCGGTACAGGCAGTATGACTTACATGAATTACCGCGGAGTTTCTTTAAGAATTATGCATGTGAAAGCATTATCAGGAATGTGTTTATGTGCGGTTTAATGTTAAAGCCTGATGATGTCATCACAGACGCAGCTGGCTCGCGCATTAGCATCAGGCCTGTGATAACATCAGTCGTGATCCGCATCTTTAACACCAATCAATGGGTTTATAACTGCTCTGCGATTTATACTGGAAAATGACATGCAAATGAAAATGAAGCGCGTCTCACCTTGTAGTGACAGAGCCGTGCAGTGGACAGCTAGTTGCTCTTACCTCCGTTCATTTCATGAAAACAAGACGAGCAGGCGTAATGATCAAACCCCGAGCGGCGGTTCAGAGCAGTTGAGCGCAGAGTCACTGATGGGAGTGAGATACACATGCAACATAAATAAATAAATACAATTTGAATTTAATGTAGAATTTTATTCTTTTAATATTCTTTTTGTCGTTTCACTTTCTCTTTGGGATATATTACCATGGAAATGTCAGGCTAGCAGTCGCAGTTTGATGAATTTATTGGATAATGATGCAATGCAATAATGATGCAATTTACTATATAAAAAAGCAAAAACTATTTTTATGACCACTAAGCATTTGACAATATGTTTTTGTCAATTAAATTCATCATTTTTTTTGTCATGGTAACACCAGGTTCTCTTATTGGTTGATCTTTTATTCAGGATTATGGGTAGGCTAGTTTAGTTCTGTCACCATGGAAATCAAAATGGAATCAAATGGAATGGATTTTTTTTTAATGGAATGTTGCAGTGTTTATTATAAATGATTTATTGGTGCACATTCTTTTTTTTAATTCATGTGCCCTCAAATTTTTTAATAAAAATAACTTTCCCTCCCGTGCACTTGCAGATCTTAAAGAGGGCAGCGGGACAAGTCAAGTCAAGTCTTGCCCAACATTTTGTTCTTGTTCGTGAAGCTGTTATAGCATAGATTATCACACCTTCTGTTTCATGCTGACTTTAAAGGCATAGTTCACCCAAAAGATTGATAAATAAAGGGATAGTTCACCCAAAATGAAAATTCTGTCATGATTTACTCACCCTCAAGTTGTTTCAATCCTACGAATTTCTTCTGCTGAACACAAAAGAAGATATTTAGAAAAAATATGGGTAACCAAACAGTTAATGTACCCCATTGACTGTCATAGTATGGCGAAAATACTATGGGAGTCAATGGGGCTCATCAACTGTTTGGTAACCCAATGTTCTTCAAAATATCTTCTTTTGTGTTCAGCAAAATAAATAAATTCATACAGGTTTGGAACAACTTGACGGTGAGTAAATCATGACAGAATTTTCATTTTGGGTGAACTATCCCTTTATTTATCAACCTTATGGCTTCTACAGAAGCATATTTCATCACTTAACAACACTTGGTAGATGTTTTAAACTTAATATCAGTTTGAGAAAATTAATGGGTTTTTTTACTTTCTGAACCTGATTGTTACATTCCTCACATTCATTTTACCACCAGATGTCTGTCTCAAACATGAATCTGTGTAATCTGAAACTGATTTTGTACATAAATGAAATGTTCTTCAGTTGAAGTGTCTGTAGTATGGATCAGAGGTATATCAGAGAACAGTAGCTGTAGATATAAATTTGCAAATTAATCGTCTTGGTAACACTTTACTTGAAGGGGTGTGCATAAGACTGACATGACACGTCATGAACATGAAGGAGGTTTTATGCATGTTTATGACAACTGTCATTAATTATTACGCTCAATTATTCCATTTTTTTATGCAAATATGACATTGTTTGAGATGTCTTTGTCATGACAACTTGACATAAACCAATACATCATAACCTGTCATAAATGTGTCATAAACATGACATAGCAGATTAATTATCAAACTTAAGAAACTACTTAGCTTTATGGGTTAAACTTACATTAAACTGTCATGTGGTTGGTTTTGGCATTGGCTGTCCATTATAACTGTCATGAATATATTTCTGACCACTTTTTTTCCCCCAGTATTCCAGAATTAGTTATAAAATAATTTGACAGTATTAACACTTAATGACATTTTAATGACAAATTCAATTTGTACCACTGGAAAAAAAAAAAAGTGGTCAGAAATATAATGTAATGTTAACCCCAAAAGTGAAGTAGTTTCTTAAGTTTGAGGATTAATCTGCTATGTCATGTTTATGACATATTTATGACAGGTTATGATGTATTGGTTTATGTCAAGTTGTCATAACAAAGACATCTCAAACAATGTCATCTTTGCATTATAAATGACATAATTGAGCGAATGACACTTAATGACAATTGTCATTAACATGCATAAAACCTCCTGTTTATCAGTGTTATGCACACCCCTTCAAGTAAAGCGTTACCATAGTCGGTATATAGCCAGATGAGCATCTCTTCATAAGGACCATCTTCCCTGTGGTAGTGAACACTAGTAGTTCAGTGCTTCCAAAAGTGTGGGCCGAGTCCCCTGGTGGGCTGTAGAGGTATTGCAGGGGGGCCTAGGCTAAATCAAAAATATGAAATTAAGATAATTAAAATATTCTCTGTTTGGTTAATGTATTCAAGCACAATTGAAATGTATGTTTTTATTATAATGTTTTCAAACACCCAATCGAAATCCTTACCGTAATGCCGTAGCAGTCTTGAAAGATAATTCCACATATTATACATATATTGTGTTAATTCAGTGGTGTGTTCACATTTCATTCAATGTACACATACAAATTCAAGTGAATAAGTCAAACACTCACGACAAAGCAAAGTGTACTGTGTAAGCATTCAGTTTTATTGAAGAAGGAAGATATCAACTGGCAGCATTTTACCACCTCAAAATGTACATCGAAATCGAAACACTTATTTAATCAGGATACAAAAATACACATCTCAGTGACCTCCATATTGTAATAAATAGTTAACCATGCATCTACGATAAAAAGGCACAGAAAACAGTCACTTAGTAGTCATAAAAATTACCTACTACTTACCAAAATCATCCAGATATCAATACAAGTGACTACCGTAACATTATATCCCAATAGTGAAAACACATACACATCAGTTGTTTAACCTTAATAAATATGCAAGTATTGTAAATATACCTATACATGTAGTCTTAAAAATGAAACTGTGCCATTGTAAACACAATGTAAACAAATGAAACTCACATCGCACTTCTCTTAAATGGATATAAATCATGTCAAAGATATGTGACCTTGCTCTACAAGTTCCTCAAAATGAATTTGTTTTTGAGAAAAACCAGGCAGTTTACAGCTTTTTGCGTTCGCCATCGTCGACGAGCCGAAGCCCACCGCCGCTTATAGTCCAATGAAAAACACTCATGTGGTGGCTTGAGAACTGAGGTTCATGTGATCATGTGCACATGTATTCAGTGTGGCATGAGAGGAAGACTGCACTTGAGTGTTTTAAGTCTGTTGTGAACAAATGAACTATACAGAGGCACCATAGACAAGGTCGATCTGCTACAGCTGTCAAACAGAGATCGTGTAAGGCCAATTAAACAGGGCGCTTCATAGTGTGAGCATCAAGTGTTCTCAAATTCATCTTGTGTCTTTGGTAACGATTCTAGCTAGTTGGGGAAATTACCTTTAGCGATGTGGTCATATTTGAAAAGCATAACACTACATTCATTGGTGTTTCGGAATGCGTGGAGATACGTGCAAGTGCGTTTTGATATTATGTCATGCAACCACAAACAGAACTGTTGCTTTAAATGCACCATTTGATTGTCGGATATGATCACAGCATGATAGGTTTTTTTTTTCTGTTCCCAATGACTAGATCAAATTTTCTGCACTGATTTTGGAGAAAAATGACTGTGGGATGAATTTAAACCTGGTAAATTGTGTTAAACGGAGAGTAATGCACACTTAGTGGTAGTTGAAAGCATTAAATTGGCCAAAATATAGTTTTTTTAAATAAAAAAAGAAAGGGGATGTGTAAAACTTGAAAAAATGCTGATGGATTAAACAGCCAACCAATAATGCCAACAGGCAGAAACTGAAACCTCAGTAGGATCTCGCTTCTGAGAAAAGACGGGAAGTGAGAGACAACAAGTTTCCAATTAAACCGCAATTTTGATTGCTGAAAAAAGCAGGCTATAGTCTGTAGTCTGCACTGTTGTGCCTTTATTATGGACGCCAGTGGTTCTCAACTGCTCTCAACGGTCACAGTTTATATCAGATGTCTTTAAGTACTATGTACTTGCATAAAAAAAAAATAAAAAAATGTTGGGGACAATGTGCTTATTGAGTTCATATTGTATTGGTGGGTTAAATGGATAGTTCACCCAAAAATGATTTTGTCATCATACTCACTCTCATGTTGTTCCAAACCTGTATGAGTTTCTTCCTCTTTGAACACAAAATGAGATACTTTAAAAAATGTTGGTAATCAGAAAGTTGACGGTAGCCATTGACTTCCATTGTATTTTTTATTTCCCTACTATGGAAGTCAATGGCTACCGTCAACTGTTTGATTACCACCATTCTTCAAAATATCTTTTGTGTTCAGCAGAAGAGAGACACTCATACAGGTTTGGAACAACATGAGGGTGAGTAAATGACGACGGAATTTTCATTTTTAGGTGAACTATCCCTTTAAGTGTTAAAGGAAGGTGCAACTATACAGAAATTAACTACAGCTGTAATTACATGAAGGTATTTTTTAATAATGTAAATTCATGTATGTACACAAAAAGTGCTTTGTATCAAAGGATTAATTGAAATGTTAGTACATAGTAGTTAAAGACACTTAATATAAGGTGGGTACTAGGGCCGCCCCTAGCATGGGGCCCTGGGTTTACAGCGCCCAAAGGATGGCCCTAATGGGAACCAATTAAATATATAATTGTGTATAGTTAGGACAGAAACAGAAATAGGCTTATCAACTGTTAAAAGCGAAGACGAAATGTTTTTCTCATCTTTAATTTTGTGCGTCCAGCATTACGCGCCCAATCAAACTCTACCGTATTAAGTTCGTCTTTCGTTTGGCAAGAGCTAGACATATTACGCAGCTGCCAATATGGACAAGGCCAAACAACATTAAATACGGGTTCACTTACAACAAGAATAAACATGGTTTGTGCCGACCACAATGTGTTTTGTGTGGTGAATTATTGGCTGCCGAGAGCATAAAACTCAACTGACATTTACAAACCAAACACACAAGCTAGAAAAAGTGTAAAAATCACTTCTACTCTTTGTGCATTTACAATATTATCTATATTGTATGCGATTTTTGATCATATTAATGACTTTTAAGAACCGTTTTTTTGGTTATGTGTGTACAATAAACTATTCAGCTCTACGTTTGGCGCTATGTTGAATGTAAACCAACAGTTGAGAACCAGTAATGTAATCAATTATTGATTAATGAATGCTGTCATGAAATTTTTAGTCCTATCGTTTGATATAATGACTAAACTCTCACTGAACTCTTCAAATGTGTATTTTTCTTTTTAAAAACATCCTGCTTGGTTTTGCCCAACAGACCAAACCCAGTCCTCCAGGCCAGTGCTCGCTCTCCACATTTGTTTGAATTCTCACTTCAGGTAAATTGTGGGTAGAATTGCATTTCTTGGAAGGGAACACCACATCTTTTTTCCGACACTCTTTCTCTCTGTATATATACAGAATCAACTACTATTTTGATGTTTTCGAACACCCTCTAGAGAAACATTATAATATTATATAAACTAAAATCCACTGTTATGAGTCCCATGTGACTTGAAAGTTTCCATTTAACAGAAAAAAAAAAATAGAGGCACAACAGTTTTATAGTCGGTGTGAGGGAACATCCAGCCGTCAAGCAAATTATCCTGGAAGCACGGTTAGACAGGATCAGCAATTTGCTAATGGAAGATTTATGAATTTTGGAGAGAACATGGCATGATTTGTCTGAACCTAAGTCCACCCTAATCCAAAACCAAAAAAAAAGGAGTGTGTGAAGTTCATCATTTAGTTTTCCATGGAAAAACCTCACATAATAAAGCTTAATAGAGAAGAAATGTATCAAAATAAAACAATATTGCACCTTCCATAGAGTACAACAGCACTTAACGTGTAAAGGCGATTACTTAACGTCATAATTCACAAAGGTGTTATGGTGCTCTATACACAAATAAATGTGCCATCTGGTAATATCATGTAAGCGCTCTATTATACAAAGGCTTTACTCATAACTGAAGTTAACAGTTTAGACTTTTTAAACGTATATACAGTGCATATATTAACAAACATCTCTTATACCCTGTAATGCCACCAACCAAATGTAGATGATCCTATAGAACTTGCACTGGGTTCCTGAACTCAGCAAATATCAACTATGTAATGTTGCAGGTCAACTGCAATAAGTTTCTTATTCAAAACAATAGAAGTCCTATTTCAACTAATGTATAATAATAAGAATACGTTTTAAGCCACAAACAGATGTCGTGTGGACGTTACGGATTTTTTTGAAGAATATTTCAGGGGGGGGATTTAAAGTTGTGGAAATTCGGGGGACATTCACTTTGGTACATGATTCACCGCGATGTCGACTTACCTAACGTCCTACTGTAAAGTTAAAACATTTCTTACCAATAAATATGGCACGTGACGCTGCTTTTGACACAAGGTTTCCATGCAGACAGTTAAATAGAAACAAATCAGCAGTCTACTTGGACCAAAAGGGATGCTTCAGTAGTAACAAATGGCATTATACTAAATCCATATAAAACTTGTTCAAGTGTTAGTTTGTACAATAAAAAACAAGACGCAGATCATGCAGTAAAATAGCTATCCAAATATAGCAAGCATACCATGCATCAGTATGTCACTGTCGAAGGAAACCCCTTTTGACCTTTCTTGGACTGCACCGCATCACTGCGATGATTGCCGTTTGATTGCGATACTCCATCAGTCTTTTCCCCGTCTCCTTAAAATGTAAACAGTGCTGTCAAAAGCAGAATATTGCTGACACATCACATCGCCCTCCTGTTGTTGCCATCTACCGCAAGGCAAAGAGCCAGTGAGCTCCTCTCGGAGAAAACGCTTGTTTGGAAGTCCTGTACTGCTACTTGATTTGGATCTTTTAAAGAGGCCAGAGGTCGCGTGCACGATGAGAATTGCATACCTGATTGTGCCGTTGATGCAATAAGTGAGGAATGGCTTTTCTATGGGTCTAAAAGTCTCGGACACAATCCTTGTCGATTTGGCACCAGCACTTGCTTCTAAAACAAACATTCCTAGCTTTTCTACAAGCTATTCCTACATGAATCGACGCCAGCAAAGCGTCTCCCGCACCGGAGCTCCGCTTCAACTCCTCTTCGCTCACGAACGGAATGTGTGTTGACGTCTCACAGGTCCACCATCGAACTCTTGGCCAAGTCCTTAGTTCCCTGGAGAATTCTCTTCATATGACCCACCTTCGAGATCCCCAGATCCTTAATGGAATCAGACAAACAGAAGTGAACTCAGAATGAGGCATTCAGAGAGCTCCTCACACCAGTAGTTCAGCTCACTGAATATTGTACATAGAAGATTGAGGATCAAGGGCAAGAAAATACACACAAATTGTATTTTACCAACTTAACAGAAACCAACTTAGCTGCAGCTTAACCCAAGTTTAATCCAAGTTCAACCGTCAATTTTAGAGTAGCACACGTTCAAAGACATTCAATTTGGGGTAACACGACTATTTTACAGTATACACATCTTACATGTACTTTCAGTACTATAGTAATAACAGCAATGTTTGCATAATTACAAGCTACTAACCCTACACTAAACTAAACCCTTACTCTAAAGCAGGGGTCACCAAACTCGGTCCTGGAGGGCCGATGTCCTGCAGAGTTTAGCTCCAACCCCAATTAAACACACCTGAACCAGCTAATCAAGGTCTCACTAGGCATACTAGAAACTTTCAAACAGGTGTGTTGGAGCTAAACTCTGCAGGACAGCGGCCCTCCAGGACCGAGATTGGTGAACCCTGCTCTAAAGTAAGTACATGTTAAATAATATTTCCACTTGTTTGTG
Source organism: Squalius cephalus (assembly GCF_949319135.1). Lineage (NCBI taxonomy): Eukaryota > Metazoa > Chordata > Actinopteri > Cypriniformes > Leuciscidae > Squalius > Squalius cephalus. Next base: position 29,000,610 of record NC_137130.1, read on the forward strand.
TATCTACACTGTAAAAGGGAAATGTAAAAAAAAAATGTAAGCAAATTTGGCTTAAATTCAAAAGTCAAATATATATACAAATATATGTAAATATTTATTTCAATTTGAAACACACACACACACACACACACACACACACACACATCCATGCAAGAGAATTTTATTGGACAAGGTGTTGTATCTGTATTTTTTATAAATATTATTAGCATATTAACTGTAATAAATTAACAATTTATAAATCAATAATCACATTTCTTAAAGGGTAAGATTTTCAACCAGCTTAGTTTTGTTGCAATGTCAGTAGTATTAAATGAACAATGTTTACCGTGCTACCCGTACCGAGGCATCCCCATTTTTTTGTCCACAAAAGTAATGTAAAACACATTATTTGGGGCCTTTCGGTGGACTTTTGACAGCTTCAGGGTTTCTGAAAACTAAAGATTCCTCCACATTCTTGTATCCCTGTTCACAGACGAATCCAGTGCATTATAGGTGTTGAAGTTTCCCTATCTTTTTGATAAATGGAACGTCAGAGCCCCTTTTTCACTAGTCACGTAACACCGATCTACTGCAAATTCAGCCAAAATTTAATAAAATCATCTTGCCAGTGGTGAATTACCCCTTTAAGTAGGAATATTTATATTTCATTCAAACTATGTGATTATACATGGAGTCTTGCATGTGTGTTTTGCAGTATTAGCAATAAATAGCAATCAGTTAACTGATTATCAATTTAAAATGATTATAAATTCCTTCCTCAAGTGTATACCCAAAGTATAATGAAACCATCTAAGAAGTAGGTTTGAGATAAAACCACAGGAAGGTGACATCTAGTGGAAGTTAGGCTAATCTAAATAAGGCATTACACAGATATATTGTGTATGAGTGTCCATTTATTTCATTTTTTAAGTATAATATATCAGCATTATATCGGTCATCATCTACCCTGCTCTCTCAGATATTTCAGCTCTGACCATTATATCACCAAAATTGATTGTTTGGTTAACCTCGGGTTAAAACAATGCAGCAAATCTAATGACACAGCAAATTCCCCATTATCCCACAATATCAATGAATTTGAGCTTGACTGGTTTCCAGTTGAAACACTGAGATCTATTTCTGTCCTGATAATGTTTTTTTTTAAATCTATTTGAGGACATCCCTTAAGACAGAATGAGGTTAAACCAGAAAAATGGCAGGGACATTTGAAATGGGAGGACATAACAGAGGAGTAAAAATGGCACAGTCCAAGGTTCTCTAGTGCTTGTGATAAGTGTGAGCAGAAAACCTTACACATAAACATTCAGCACTACGCAACACTTATGAACCCATTGTGTAATCTGTCAACATTGGGAGGTGTGATTCACGAGGATTTATAATACATTTATTGAATGCATTAGGCTATTTATTTCTTCAACAAATGTACATGAAAGCATCACTGAGTTTCTGGTGAGGATGTTTATTGTGCTCTATTATTGTGTTAAATTGAATTGATAATCCTACACAATTTTATTGTTTAAAATAGCTCTGCTATACAGCTATAACCGAATAAATGCTGTAAATAAGGCCCTGTTTACAGCTCATATTAGCATCAGCCTCAGGAGATCTATTCACAAGTGAACAGCACTAAATACAGGTGTACATGGAGTCTGGTTTGGGATTTGATCGCTCACACTTCATGCAGAGGTAGTCAAAAAAGCCTGTGAATGCGTATTACATGTTCAGTCTATAGGCATGCGAGAGTACTTGACAACCAAAACAACAAAGTGACACCGCCAACTACTGGCCTGGCATGCATGATACAGTGTTTTTAGTCGTTTTCGCAGATCCGTGTGAACAGGGATCATTTTGGCAATGTTGTCATCTGTATATGAAACTTTTCAAAAATGCAAAAATGCTTTTCCATTTTTAGTACATAGTTGTCATGTAAACTGACTCACCAGTTGAGAACCACTGTAATATGCAGAGATACAAATAACAAGTTCAGGATAAAAATCTCTATAGTGCGAAAATCATCTGAAACACCTGAAGTTACTCGACTGAAATAATGCAGGTAGTTTGAAACTTCACATTTCTGGCAAAAATGTGCTGACTTTTATGTACTTGTTTTTACTTTATGCCGCCTTGTCAACATTAACATTATGATATATTGAGTGATGTTCAAAAGTTTGATGTTTTTTTTAAAAGAAATTCAGCAAGAAAAGTGACTGTAAAGACAATGGGCCCTATCTTGCACCCAGCGCAATTGACTTTGTACACCGACGCATGTATCATTCCTATTTTGCACCTGCGCACAGCGGACTTTTCCCTCCACAGACGCACGTCGGTTAACTAAGAAATACACTTGCGCTCCCCGGGGCGGTTCAGCGCAAAGAGGAGGCGTGTTCCAGCGCAAACGTTCCCTCATGCTATTTTACAGGTTTAGAAAACAATTCCGCCACTGACCGAAAAAAAACTAGTTTAAAGTCAGTGGCGCGTTGCGCATGTTATTCATATGCTATTTTAAGGGCGCATGCTTGGCCTTAATCAATGTAGCGTGTGCACAACGCGCATACACTTTGATTCTCTCATCTACACACAAACGCAGCAGGTTTCATTTTTGCAAATCATAGCCTACATTATTACGATAGATAGATAGATAGATAGATAGATAGATAGATAGATAGATAGATAGATAGATAAACAGTTTATTATAAAAGCATACATCTAGCTTACACATTTACTCAAATTATCATACGCCTGTTTAACCGAAGTTAATTTGGGTGTGTTTCTCCATCCCCAACGTCCCTGACGAGAACGTCGGTCTCCTCGGCTGTGAACCGCTCCTCGCGTGCGCCTGGCAAATCCGCCGTTATAATAGGAATCCGCTTTAGAACAAGCGCGCCTGCTCTTAAAGGGAATGTGAGATGACGCTCTGATTGGTTTATTTCACGTTACGCCCAAACCACACCTATGAATAATGAAGCTACTTCAGACCAACCCCTTTTAGATTTTCGTCAGGCGCAAGAGTCATTTATCCCGCCGGTATAATAGCAACAGCGCCCAAGATCCACCCACAAAGTTACTTGCGTTTTGCGTTTGATACTTGCGTTTCAGATCGTTAAAATAGGGCCCCAAATGTTACAATAATGAAATAATGTTACAAAAGATTTCTATTTCAAATAAATGCTTTTTTTTTTTTACTTTCTATTGATCAAAGAATCCTAAAAAAAAACTGCATCAGGTTTTCCACAAGATTATATAAGCTCCCCTGTGTTGAAAATCAAGTTTTTAATGTTGTTTATCAGTCTATGTGGTGTTTTTAATATGCTTTAAGACAAACCATGTGCAAATTCATAAGCCACATCACTGTACTCATATTTTCTCCTTAAAACTGCAGTGAACCAACATGTTTCTGACATCACAAACTACCTTGTAACCAATCACAACAACGTGCCGGCGGGCTTTAGCATATCATTAACTATTGGAGTCTCAAGAGAAGCCAGGTTATCCCAGGATATGAAAAATCAGGTACATTTAACAATATAGCGGGTGAATTATGTATATGATGTATATTACGATGTTATGATGAACTATATGCCGTTCTCCACTGACGTTCTGAGCTGTAAAAAGCATTTCTAAGGATGCTGATTGTTAGAAGGCGGATGTCTGACTCTGAGATGGTGAATGGGAACATGGTTTGTGTAACATTAGCAACACATTATTATCTGTTTGATAATGTAGTCAAGTAAAAGGCTAACCATATTAATTATTGTTATGTGTCCGACATTGTAGAGAGCGATACATAAACCGCATTACCATTCTGATACAATGCCTGTATAATTCACTCTTCCACTTCTTCTGAATCAGTTTCTGGTTCAAACATGTATGGCTGAATTAAACCAGTATTTCCACTTGCCATTGTGCAGAGTTACTACAGTAAAGTTGAGCGAGTGTATCAGGTATTTTGAGCTCGTGTGATTACAATATTATTGCTTCTACTGTATTTTTAATTAAATTAATGCAGCCTTGGTGAACAAAACACACTTATTTCATTAATACATTAATATCTCACCAACCCCAAACTTCTGAACAAAAGTGCAGTCAAGAAATCAAAGATATTCCCCTTACGATCACATCACCCGAGATGAATGTTCATACCAGGTGTAAACAGGGCCTGATTTGCTTAAAGTTATCAGCAAATCACACACACACAAACACACAAAAACATATTCACTGTACTCATGAGCTACACAAACAGAGGCATGTCGGTGTGAGGCTGCCTATCAGCCGCGCTGGCGTCTTTCGAGCCTAGGCGACTTAAAATAACCCTACGTGTGCGTCAAGGTGGCTACTCGTGTAAGTAATTTGAGATCCGAATGACACTTGCACAGAGGAAGCCAAGCAGAGCAGTGCAGCACAAAATAGCAAACAGGGTGACAGGTAAAGATGACAGAAAGAGAGACAGAGAGAGAGTCAAAGAGCGAGATGGACAGAGAAAAAGAATGTTTTGGGTTGTTCTGAGGGACATGGTGAGGCACAGAAAGGGGTTGTGTGTATACCTTGAGGTCTCTCCTCTCCAGGTGCAGGAGCTCGGAGCCGCGGATGTCGTGGCGGATGAAGGTGTCTTTGTATTCCCCCAAGCTGAGCTGCTCCAGCCAGGCGGCAACCTCCTCAGTGCCCCACCTCTGAACTACACAAGTACAGAGCGAGAAGCCCCCTTCAGTGTCCAACCCCCGTTCACTCGCAAGAACACAGGCAAACAGGGTCAGGCCGAGAGGAGGAACAAGTCAAAAAACCACCACAAAGGGAAAAGGGGACCAAAAAATAAATCAAACAGGAAAGAGAAGACACAGAGAGAAGTGGCGGCGGCAGCTGGCAAAGAGAGGGTTAAACAGGTTCGGATTGGTCACTGGCACACCCAGAGGCGTTTCTGGCATGCAGGTTATCACAGTGGCACGTCCACCATCATCCCATTAACAGCAGACACAGAGACAGGAGAGACAGCAGGAGGAAGAGGGAATGGGAGGCTGAAGCCTGTGCGACCTAACGCTCATAAAGTCCTGCGCTCAGACCGTCCGCCGGCATACACTGCACTCTGTTGTCGTCGTGTTCAATCCCCGTAACAGACATGCACGTCAAATCCAGGGCGAAACCACGTTCAGTTTAAGAGTGTGACAGAGACAGTAGCTTAAACAGGTAGAAACACTATTTTGACTCCTTCGCAATGCTTTTTTTGGAGAGTATGTACAAAGTATGTACTATCCACAGATATCAGATTTCAGGGAGGATTAAAGGTGATCTGTGTAATTTGTTTTGATACGAAGGAAGAATGAATCGCTCGAGGATAGTGCCATCAAATCTGCACTGATCAAATTTAGTTTGAGAGTAAATATCAATAAATCTAACTTAAAAAATATAAAAATCAATTCTGCTTTGTTTCCAAGATTGTGAAATGAGCAGGACTTTTGGACAGGCGTAATTCTGATGTGTACTTGAATGTAATTAGATGTTGCCATTTTTCTGTAACCACAACTTTGGAAAGGTGGAAAGGAAAGGAATGTTTTTTAGGGATGCACCGATATGAACATTTTGGCCGATACCGATAACCGATAATTCTTTATATTTGAAAGCCGATTACCGATATATTGGCCGATAAGTCTAAATCCAAATTTTTACATCATTTTTGAGAGCCTGATTACAAAAACAAATGTCTCACCATTAAAAGCCATGTCCCAAGCACACATGTTCTCATTATAATTTTATGCAGCGTATATGACAGCACATATTGCACTTTCCTTTTTTGAAGGGATTCCATTCATATTTCAAGCAATTCAAAAACATCATGGGGAACAGTGCGTATCTGAAGTGTCTCAGCCGAAGGAAATAATACATAATTTATTAGCTTTAATATATCGGCTGATAACGATAACATAAAAAATGATCATATATCGGCCGATACCGATATGGTGGCCGATATATCGTGCATCCCTAATGTTTTTAACGCATCATTATTGTTATGGTTATTAATAATAATGATTCCTAATAATGAACAATTCAATGATGATTATTAGCAATATACATGAACAATATTTTTTCAAAAACACGCTTTTGCATAATTTCCAATCAAAACAAAGCAAAAGGTGACACTAAAACACTAACAACAATGATAATTTACATTTTTGCCTAATTTTGGTGGCTGAGTTTTTTCTCCAACTATAAATATTTTATAAATATTTCAGGTACATTAATCCGCCCTTAAACGCACATAAAAAAATATATGTATATTTGTAATTATTAATTAATTAATAATAATAATACTACACATTTTTAGAGGTTGAAACAGATTTTTTCTTCACCAACTATAATGAAATCAAGAAATCAAATATGTTTGATAAATTCACCCCTATAGGCACATTAAACCTTAAGGATCTTGGGCACTTTACGTGTCAGTCACACAGTCTCTTGCTGTCTAAATGGGCGGGTCCTGGCCAGAATAAGCTGCAGTGTAAACCAAACTTTATGAAGAAAGCCAAAAGTCGGGCTACACAAGATTGACTTTATGAATAGACACGATGACACTTTCCAAACATTGCTTTGTTTGTTTGAGCGTAAAAAAAGGCGTCAACTTCTGCCTCAACCAATGACAAGAGTATAGGGCAGGACTCTCAGTTTGGCAGGAGTCTGGGCGGAAGGAGAGTTTGGGACATTTATTCAGAAAACAATCATTATTTGTGCAATACCATTCAGTGCTATTAGTGGCAAAAATTACACACTTCACCTTTAAGCGTTACATGTGTAGCACGTGTGCAATATGTTGTGTTTGGGTTTGGATAAGCGGTTTCTATTGTTCCCCTTCTGTGCGGTACACCTTGGTTTGTGCCTGCTGTTCATGTGTAGACACATGGACTGTTTCTGACTCACAGGACAACACCATGACCAGAGGAGTGCAGGGGTGCTCATGGATGGTTGGGTTGGACTGAGGACCACTGGACATGAACAGAAAGTCCTCTCAGAAGAGGATGTACATGCTGTATGGCGCTCTCTTTAATCACACAAGCTGTGTGTCTCTGGCTCCATGTGCTTCAGAGATCTGACATCACTTCCTTTAACAGTTCCCCATATTGTCAGCAATCATGAACAATCTTGCTTTTTTTTTTTCAAAAATAATTCAGTTTTTGCATCTTTTCCAATGAAATGTAACACTAAAACAGTTGTAGATGACAATGAATGCAAAAAAGCATGAGGTATCCATGATTTTAGTGTCCGTCTCATGTGAGAATATTCAAGTAAATCCGGACACACATACACACACACACACACACGCACACACACGCACACACACTTACCTGACTGTGGACTGGACTTCTTCGGGAGTTTCTCTTTCTTGAACTTTGGCACTATGCGAAACATGCCACTCCGACTGTTTCTTTTTCCGTACTCGAGGGAGGGATCCTGCCTCACACAAAATGACCTGTCAGTCTCATAGTCAAAGGAACTGTAAAACACCCATTCAGTGCATATTTGTTAATATATGTAAGGCTGCGTTTACACTGCAAGTCTTAATGCACAGATCGGATCTTTTGACCATATCCGATTTGTTTGTCCTGCCTGTTTACATTCACTCTAGACACGACCGTATCTGCGTTTTCATTAAAATGATTCTGTTGGTGATCTCTTTACTATGCGACATGGTTAATACTCAAGGCCTTGAATGGCCGTACTAAAAATATATATATAATTCATGTCTGGTGGCCATGATTATATGCCAGCATTGATAGGTTAAAAGCTGCCATGGATGTTTGCAGCCCAAAATCTGACTGAACGGATATAGACTGGAAACAAATGGAAATTTTAATTTGTTATTTTATCTACAGCTCGTTATATCTAGAATTCTGAAGTGAAATAAAGTAGCGTGGTAAGATCAATTTGAATTCATTCGAATGAATTAACAAGACAGAGATTTGTGAGTTTGCGTGTGTGCGTCTGTATGTAATAGTGAAGCTTGTTAGTTTTATTACAAAAACCATGAAGCTATCTCACCATTGCTGACAATTATAACATTCACGGGGCAGAGGTTGACAACCAGTTTCTATGCTCCTGAATGTTTCTGTGTTTGTGCAGTTTCTTAGCTATACTGTATATAAAGTTCCCACCTCAATAAAAAAAGCTGTGAGTTTTAGTGGAAGCACATACAGACACGTCTGCTTCATAATCAGACATTAAAAAGCTATCTTTGTTGGGCAAACGTGTCGCCCTCGACTTGTGGTGGTTTGGAATTCCAAGGAGAATTGGATATGGGTGTTTAGACACAAGTCAGATGTCCAGATATCAGTATCTGATTTAAAGGAGCTGTATGTAAGATTGTGGCCAAAACTGGTACTGCAATCACTTTCAAATTAATGTAGAGCACTGTATCCCCTCCCCCTCCCCCCTGACTCGAGGTTGCCAGATAGGCTGCAGGATCCAGCAGGAACGTAGGCTGCTACAAGGAGCTGCAGCTGTGGTAACTAGAGCAGAGCTGGCAACCCCGATGCCGAAACACTACTGACTTTGTGATTGGTAGATAGGTGGAGGGTGGGGCATCAGGCCAAAACACAAGACGACAACATCAACATCAGTTGAGGGCTGCAACTTCACTTTTTAAATGACAATATCCTGGCCGGACTACTGTTGTCAGTGATATAAGTATTTGAAATGAACATGATTTCTTAATGTCTAGTGACATATCAGGGCCATTTTATGATTAATTGAAATACATTTCTTACATACAGCTCCTTTAAAACCACATTTGGAAGTGGCTAAATTATGACACAATGTTAATTTTTTTTTAAAACTATCCCTGCAGGAAACAAGTTTAGGTAGAGAGCTGACTAATTTGGTTCCTTTATCTAGGCACACTATATTTAAGGGATTTATTCTCTCTGTTGCTCTCAGTTACAGCATGACATTTTGTGCAGGATGTGCTCACCTCCTCGTCGTTGGGCTGTAAGATGTGGTAAAGCCATGGGATCTCAGCCAGCTTGCCCAGTTCAAGCTCGACGCTCTGCAGGGCATTGGACAGCAGCTCTTCATGTGGAGGGTCCAGTTGCTACAGAGATAAACTCACAGTCAGTGCTTACATAGATCTCTATCAGAGTCTTCACTGCTCAGCGCTCACAAGACAAGATTACACGTCAATCCACTTCCAGGTTTTGTGCTGGTCTATCTGGTGGACTAGCATAGTCAAATGCAGCTGTCATTCTGGAGAGGGAAAATGCTATTGCTTAGCATTTAAAAGTTGCACTTTCATACCGTAGGACTCCTTTTAGAGTCAACTATGTTTAATTCTATATAAGCTCAATGAAATAAAATTGTGCTTTGTATCAGATGCTTTTTCTAAAATTCCTTAAACATAGATAGCTATAATATTTGCTCTGCATCACAGTGTGGATTATTCTTTTCTATGGGGACCTGCTTTGCAGCACCATGAACATTTATTCCTTGGAAAAGGGGAATGAGACTGAGCTTTATATTACATTACAAACATTCAATCCAGATCATGTTCACCATGAACTCACCAATGGCACTCGTCCTACTAGCAGAGACTCAGTCTCATTGTGCAGAGCCTTCACGGTGCTCGCCACCTCAATGGCAGTGTTTCTTGTCAGGCTCTGAGGAGAACAGACGGGACGACGAATCAGACATGATGAATATACCCATGAATACGAGACTTGTATAAACTATGAGGAGCACAAAAGTTGGTTTCCTAATGTAAAAATACCATTTACCAAAATACTATTTTTAATAATAATAATACATAAAGATTTTCATACAAAACTACCATGAGGTCTGAGATCGGTAAGCGATTTTATGTGCTTAAAAAGTGTATAATAGCGTAAATCTGCAAACATTAGTAGAGAAACACTACAGAGCCAATAATCAGAGAATTGTGTCTTATGTTCAAAGATGCATTTATTTGATCAAAAATACAGTAAAAATACCCCAGTCTTCAATGTCACATTCTAATATGCTGATTTGAATCTCAAGAAACATTTCTTATTACTATCAATGTTAAAAACAGTTGCGCTGCTTCATATTCTTTGATTCACTTTAATTAATAGAGTTCAAAAGAACACCATTTATTTGAAATAGAAATCTTTTGTAACATTATAAATGTCTGTACTGTCACTTTTGATCATTTTAATGCATCCTTGCTGAATAAAAGTATTAATTTCTTATATTTATATTAAAAAAATGCACTGACTTTTTGAACTTTTGAACGCAAGTGTATATTGCATGCCTAAAATGAATGACTATACATTTATATTACAACTTGATTTTGATTTTCAGTTAAGTAATCCAACAAAGCTTCAAGCGAAGAGCATAAAAACCTTTTTCCCTTTGCCCTGTACATTTTGTCCGATCTTTCAATACTTCAAATCAACGTTTGATTCGCATTGGAGATGGCTGATTTTATTCATGGGTTATAGTTCCATATTGATTTTTTTTGCTTAAAATTAAAGACTATTATCACAAAACAATGTACCCATGAACTATTTCACACTAAACCCAAAATATAATACTATAGTGAGCTGTTGTTGTTTTATATGGAGGGAAAGTATATTTTTGATCAGTAATCAGTGGTGTGAACAGTCCTTCAGTGCTGGCGTCGCTCACCTCGGGGAACTTGGGGTGTGTTTTGTTGATGGCGTGTGAAGAGGCGTTGACGGCGTGGGCCAGCTCCTGCTCGAGGAGTTGGAAGTTTTTGGCAGCCTCACAGATCCTGGTGATGAGATCCTCAGCGGCTCGAGCGCACATCTGGATGAGCGCGGCCTCCTCCTCGGTGGCCAGATCCACAGAATGCTGAGGATACAGGTGAGGCCTCAGCGGAGGCTTGTCGTATTTCAGTTTATCCTCCCAAGACTTCAATGTGTTTTCAAATGCCTTCATTGAAAACAAATACAGAAGTCATTTAAAGGACGGTGAGTTTTAACATCCAAAGTTTAGAAAGGATACACACAATTTACACAAACAGCCCAGTGGTGACAGATCTGGACTGGTTTCCTGATCTTTGACACTACAGGCAAAAGCGTTTATTCAGGCACTGGTCAATTTGGAGATTTTGGGCTATTTTGCTTCCATAGCATTTCTTATTTCAGACTAGTGGAAAGAAAACATCCGAAATACATTTAAGTGTTTCGTTTATTACGTTCGAGTCATTGATTTAAATTACAATACATACCTTTAGAGGCTGTTTTCTCGAAATGAGTTTTTTCTCCTGCATTGAGCTAGACTCTTCAGTAGTGCTTACCCAAACCAAATTTTACAGTTTTATCATTTTTACAGTCTTGGGGAAAGTTACTTTTAAAAGTAATGCATTACAATATTGCGCTACTCGCTAAAAAAGTAACTAATTGTGTTACTTAGTTACTTTTTAAAGAAAGTAATTTGTTACGTTACTTTTGCGTCACTTTCTCTCTGCTTGTTTGTTAATAACAGAAAACAAAAACAAACAATAGTTAACATCAAAAGTGAAATGAATAAGCCTCAGGCTGAAGGAAATGCAAATTCACGTCTGTACAGTAAAGGGCGCAGCTCAAACAAACCAGCTGGGCTGCCATTTGTGATTGCATGCAGAAGAAGAAAGTTCAATACTCTTCAGCAACATAGGCTACTGTATACAAAAAATATGAAACACAAATGTGAGGTTTATCTAGTCATTTTTGCTTATTATTACTGATAAAAGCTGAATTGGATACTTGAAGGTCAGCAGCAAAGATTTGACCTAATTAAGTGAGATTAAATATATAAAGTATATTTGTGTAATTTAACATTTTTAATTATTGCAGGTTTGCCTAATATTTAGAGTTTGCATTTCACTGTTTTTATTCATTTTGAGGAATACTGAATCTGTTTTTGTGCAAGTGAGAGGAGTACTGTAAATGCATGCTCACATTTAGCCTAGAACTACAATAACATTATGTTGTTTTTTAACACATCACACACAACACCTCTATTTGACTTTTTAATTTACTCAGCCTTATGCTTTTCCGACACCAGAAGCTAGTATATCTTAAGAAGACTTGGAATATTGCACACAAGTCTTATTGACAGTATTTATGATAATTCCATTGTGCTTCTTGGAGCTTGTTGTCAGTATAAACCACAATCCACTTTCCTTTGAGAGTGGATGGAAAACAAACCATTCTGCCTAACATCTCCTTTTGTCTTTCATAGAACAAGAGAGACAAAAATGGTCAAAACAACATGAGAGAGATATACACTAATGTCCAAAGTTTGGGGTCAGTAAGAAAATGACTTTCTTATTCAGCAAGGAAACATTGATCAAAAGTGACAGTAAAGACATTTATAATGTAACAAAATATTTATATTTCAAATAAATGCTGTTCTTTCTATTCTTCAAAGAACCCTGAAAAAAATGTATCACGGTTTCCAGAAAAATATTAAGCAGCACAACTGTGGATAATAAGAAATTTTAAAAATAAAATAAAAATTATTTAAATTGTAATAATATTTTACAATATTACTGTTTTTACAGCCTTGGTGAGCATAATAGACCCCAAACGTCTGAAGGTTAGTGTTAATGATGCCATTTTGAATGAATAATTCCTTTAACTGTTCTTTTCCACTGTTCTATGGTAATATTGTTTCTCCGGAATCACTCACCCGGTCTCTTGTCAGCATCTGGGCCCGGTTCTTGTGCTGAATCTTGATGAGTCCGGGAGGTTGAATCCAGGCCTCTCCGTCCACCTGGACAGGCACTCCTTCATCTCCCAGAATGGTGATCTTCACCGTGCGACACTGAGAGGGTTGAGGTGAGTTACACATCTCTATCACCATTACTCACATACTTTAAAGATCTCTCATTTGTGTGTGAGTTGTGCTTACCTGTGCAATACGGTGATGCTGCAGTTTGATCACCCTTGAGACAGCCATCTGCATACTACCGAACACAGCGACCACTTCCAAAATTTTATCATCAAATGAAGGGGCACAAAATATCTGCATGAAAAGAAAAGAAAAAATCATGAAAATAGCTTACCACCACTAGGGGGCTCTCTACAGATTCACACTCATGATCCACAACCAGGGGGAAAAAAATCTCATAAAAAATGACTAAACATATAAAGCCTACTATATCATATTTGATATGCACATTTCTAAGGCTTCTAAAGTCTAAACGATCAACATAACTTCAACTATCTACTACTTCACAATCTACTACATGCCTTCTGTCCTCTGATTGAAAGTTCATCGATTTTTGGCAAGTAAAAGGCCTTTTAGTGTAATTGTAAAAATGTTCCCGTTTAGGTTGTGATAGAAGTGTCTATTTGTAGTGAAATCTGTACTAATTTTTATAAAGTAAACATAATAAAACATAATAAAAAACTTGTTGTTGTTAATATTTCAAGCTAATATTTGAAGCAAGGTCTACTTGATTTATTCTTTTGAAAAATTATGTTTAAAATCCAAGTATCAAATATGATAGAAACAATTTTTGAGGAATGCTTATTTTGTACATCTATCAATCCAATCCTCATGTTTTGCCCCCCCCCCCCCCCCCACAATAAAAACTACAGAGCTTTGAACATAAAAATAAGAATTTAAGTATTAACTGAAATATAGAGTGACAACTGATATTTTTATGCATTGTATATAAGTAATCTGGTATTCTGTTATATCTTATTGGTTTACATTTCAAGCTAAAACCAGAAACGGCACCAAATTGCATATTTTTTGAAAACTATGAGCTCCATATTCTTCTCACCATATCATACTATATGAACCATAAACGCCTTATGTGTTAAATATGATACCTAAAGGTTCAACAAACTGTTCAATTAAAAAAAAAAAAGATTTTTTTCAGACTATAGTAATGCTTTACTGGGTTAATTACTCTTCCCTCTATGAAAACACTTAGTGGACTTGAGAATGACATTTTTTGAACTGGGTCCTCGAATGTCCAGTCTAAAATTACAGATCTCTTCCTAAGCACTCTTCCCTTCTGTAACTAGACGCACACGGTGTCCGGAGGTAACCTCATCCTGAACGAGGCCATGTGAGCTAAAACAAACCAGCTGCCAAGAGGACACTTGTTGCGAACAAAGACCCGTGTCACCCCGGGGTTGAAAAGGTTTTGTCCAGAGCCAGCTGCGCGTTAGGCAACACCAGTCAACACAGGGCAAACTTATCCTCTTAATTAAACAAGTCCAGAGCATTTCCTCTCTACATGGTGTCATATTTCAACTCTTAGTTTACAACTCATGGGTTGCAGTTTGAAGAGAGAAACCCTCATGACCTCTAGCATCATCACTTACGTCATCCTCTTTGGTCCCGCCCCAGAAGTTGGTTCCCCCAGCGTAGCTAGGGATGTTCAGCACAGCGATTCCCTGGAGGCTGGGGAGTGGGATGTACTGGCCGTCACACTGCAGAATCAATCACACAACCATGAGGAGCACTGGATATAAAACTGGGACAAACGCTTCAAATTCTGCTCGAGGAGAGGTTCAGTTCCAGCAGCTGTTGCCTTTAAATCAGTAGATAATCATGTGTTGATTGTTCAACCTTAGACAACATTTGACCCTTTACACAAATACGGTGAAAACTGGTGTCCCATTACTTTTTAAAAGCACAAATCAAGGCACAAATTCTGTGTTTTTCAGAACGAGAACTACTGCAGTCGATCAGTGATTCTCAAGCAGGGGTCCGGGGTCCACTAGGGGGCCTCAGCAAACTTCCTAAGGAGGCCAAATCATTTTAAAACAAGAAAAAACAAGCTAAAACAAATACAAAAAAATAAATATTTCTTGGTTTAATTAACCTCAACAACAGTTTTTTTTTTTCTTAGAAGAACCATTTACATGAACTTGAAAAACCTGGATATACAGTATGAGGTAGCCTAATATTAAAATGCGATTTCTAGACCTGGAAATATACATTATTAAAATCCCCATGGGAATTTACATTATTCTATTTATGCCAAGCTCTAAAATCTTTAATTAAGTAGAAATTGTGACGAAAAAATCTTTGTAAAATCCTTATCTTTAAATCATCTGCTTTTTGATATATATATATATATATATATATATATATATATATATATATATATATATATATATATACACACACACACATACATAGTCTTCCATAATATTCAAAAAGCAGCTGATTTAAAGATATAAAATAAATACACAAATATATATATAAAAAATGGGACAAAGCAAACATTTAAAATATTCAGTGGTCTTTTAATCATTTTAATCACAAATCACTGGTAAGAAAATTAGCAAGAATTGCACAAATACCGTAGATAAAGTAACTTGGCACAGAATAGCCTTCCTAACTTGCAGACAGCTTTTTACAGGAGGAAGAGTCAGTGTTGTTCCACTCAAAGAGTTAACGGCTTCAAACTGGTCATGAGAAGTTGAAAAATGAAGTTTAAGTTAAAGTGAAGAGTTTAATGCGAGACCAAATATTCACTATAGGCTTTAAAACTGGACTCTGACAGGCCAAAACATGAGCCTGATAAACTTGTTTTCAAGCTACTTCTTGGTTGTCTTTGCTTTGGGCAGGAAAATCTGATCATTCCTCTTTAGAAAACAAATTTTCATTTGTTGAAAGCAAGCCCTTCTGCAATATTCTCCTGAACTCCAAAGCATTAAATGACTTCCACAGTGAGGTAGCTCACCGATACGGTACCAGCAGCTAAAAAGCCTCCGCACACAATGACAGCTCTTCCTCCACACTTCACTGTGGTAGAGATGCATTTATTATTATATTTCTCAGCAGATTTTTGAAGACACCGCTCTGGAGAATCTCTCATGTTTCATTGTGATTCATCACTCCACACACAACTTCCCATATTCTGCCAAAAACTTCTGTCTTTGATGTTTTTCTGTGATGTTAAATTTTATGAATTTTATGACCAATAATTTGTGGTTCAGACAATTAAAAACTTAGTGTTTAGCCATTTTGGGCGTGGCCAGGTATTATTTTTTGTGTTGTTGTCGTTACTTTTTCAAGTTGTATGTCATTAGTTGAAAATGCCTTTCATTCAGCTCACCTCTAGCTGAACTTTCTGCTCCAAGTTTTTATAGGTCCGCTGCAGAAGCTCTTTCGTCCCCAGAACTCCGTACCACATCATGTTTTTGGTACGACTTCTGGATTGTCAGAGAAATACCAGTCAGCCACTGAGTCCATGCCAAAGGTGTTTTAGCTAAATGCAGTACACGAAAGAAGACTGTGCTGGAATCTTGAACTACCTGCATTTCTCTGGGTGCTCCTCACGTTTGTTGTTGAACTCCAGTGAGATCTTTGCATCTAAGCCAATCCCAAAGTAGTTATTCATCACACACTTCTCCAAATAGCCCTCTCTGTAAGAAAAAAACACTCATGTAAGATTTGCGAATATCTTTAAGATAAACTTCAACAAGAAAAAGGAAAGTGAAGCTCTTACAATGAGTCCAGGTCTGGATCGATGAAGGGAGTGGCACCAAATGGATCTATGTTGGCAAGCAGCATCTTACTGATAATGGAGCTTCCAGCGATGGAGGCAGCAAGACCAGCCCGCAGACCTGAAGACCAACCAAAAGATCAACGGGACATTTCAGTACACTCAAACAAGAATCAGCAAACCATAAGTTCTGTCATGATTTACTCACCCTCATGATGTTCTAACCCTTTATAACGTTATTTTGTTAGTGAAACTAAAAAGAAGATTTTTGACAGAATGTTGATGCTGTTCTTTTCCAGAGAACAAAACCTCAAAAGTACAAGAAAAATGGTCCCTATGACTTACATTGCACTATATTCCAAATGTCTGAGGTGTGTGAGGAACAGACTGAAATGTAGGTTTATTATGTACATTATTTTCAGGAAATAAAAATCTAAATTCCTCACAGAAACCTTTTCTTGTAAAAAATATGTACACTATTAGTACTTTTAGGCCTGGTTTCAGAGGCAAGGGCTTAGATTAAGCTAGGATTGGGCCTTAGTTCAATTAGTCATTTACACTGAACAAAATTATAGACGCAACACTTTTGTTTTTGCCCCCATTTTTCATGAGCTGAACTCAAAGATCTAAGACTTTTTCTATGTACACAAAAGGCCTATTTCTCTCAAATATTGTTCACAAATCTGTTTAAATCTGTGTTAGTGAGGCACACCTGTGCAATAATCATGCTGTCTAATCAGTATCTTGATATGCCACACCTGTGAGGTGGATGGATCATCTCGGCAAAGGAGAAGTGCTCACTAACACAGATTTAGACAGATTTGTGAACAATATTTGAGAGAAATAGGCCTTTTGTTTACAAAGAAAAAGAGTTCAGATCATGAAAAATGGGGGCAAAAACAAAAGTGTTGCGTTTATAATTTTGTTCAGTGCTTTTCAGTAAGTGCTTTTATAAACTTGCCTAAGAAAAAAAAAACATTACTGTTATGCATCTAGAGACAAAACAATGGCATTGAGATATTTTAAAATATGTCAGTGCAAGTTGCTTTCAGTTAAAAGAGCTAAAACATGCATTTTAGTCTGGGACTAAGCTTAAGCCTTGTTTGTGAAACCAAGGGAAAGTGTACTTATTATGAAATATATACTTTAAAATAATATACTTAAGTGCAAACTGAATGTATTGATTTTGCAAACGTTAATTTCAATTAAATGAAAATGTATTATATTTTACATTTATTTTAAATGCAATTAGTTGAACTTTAGGCTGCTTTTTCACCCACTTAAGTATGACTTAAGTACATCTTTATTTGTAATTTTATATTTACTTCTATCGTCTTTGAAATATGGTTAAAGTATACAGCCGGATATACTTACAAACATTTATGGTGAACTAAAATATACTTTAGTGTAATATCTACTGTACTGTGTGTCATTTACTTAAATATATTTGTAATTGCACATTTGTAATGATGTATATATATATATAATATATGAACTTTAAATGTAATATCAAATAACACACTACAACTAAAATGATAATCGAGTAATTTACATGAACTTTAATGTCAACACATCATAAGCGTACTCTGTTAAAGCGAAAAAAGTTTTTTTTAAACAATGATTTAAAATGCACTTTATAGTGAAACTTTTAAATTGACATTATTGCAAAGTGTACTTAAGTGTGTTAATTTGAAGTGTTAAATATTTTTAAAGATGCATTCCATGCAATTAAGCACATTTGGACTTTTATGAATTCTTTCAAAAGCATGGGTCACTAATTCACTTTCACTGTATGGAAAAGAGCAGCTCAGAAATTGTACCTAACATCTCCCTTTGTGTTTAGTGGAAAATCAAAAGTCATACAGGTTTGGAACTACATGAGGGTGAGGAAATGATGCCAGAAATGTCATTTTGGGGTGAGCTATCCCTTTAACATGGCCTCATGGTCTCAGTTTTCTGGTCAGTTGTCACATGGGGTAATGTCATGTGGTCGTACCGGGACAGATGATGCGTGTGTTGAGAACAGGCAGGTTCTCCTTGCTTGTGGTGAAGGGAGTGATGGAAAAGGAGCCGCAGGACTGCGTGCTGCGACTGATACGCCTCTCTGGAGGCGAACACGGTGACTTAGCCACTGCAGAAGCACAAACACAGTACAAAAACATGAAGTCATGTGTACAACAGACTCATTCATCACAGCAATATCTGCCCAAGTGTCCATTACGCAGCAAAATCTAATGCTGTTTTGTAAACGCTCAACTTTTTCCATCATGTAAGAATAACCCGCGCATATGGTCACTGGCGCTCAACGAGAAGTGAAAAAGCCACCGTAAAACAGATCCAGCAGATTCAGCAGAACGAAACCCACATAAACAAACCAAAACACATCAAGGCCACTTAACAGCTCAGAGACGCAGGAGAAATGGAGGCCCTGAGGGACTGGACCAACTTTCATGCCTCACTGGAAACATGAGCGGACTGCAGGCCTCTGTGTAAACAGGAAGAGCCACTGTCCAGCAAACAAAGATGTGTTCTCTATGGAGAGAAACATAGCGCAGGGATCCTCTGGGAAACCTACAGATATATTTACAGCTATAAACTCTTACAGTCTGTAAGCTGTAAGGAAATCCCAAACCTTCTGAAGGAAAAAGATTGTGTTATTGGGAAATTGCGCAAATCTGTCACTCTGACAGAGCACTCTGGCTTTATAAAAACAACTGTAACTAAGAGTAATGTGTTTTAACGTGTCTAAAAGACGTTTTAGGGTGTATTAATGAACAATAAACCCAGATAAAAGAATAATAATATATTTTTAACTAAGATGAATGTGTTTTTGTAGAGTAAGTATTTGTTTTTTAAACAACGAAGAGTAATGTGTTTTAATGTGTCTAAAAGGCTTTTATTGGGGTTTATTTATAAAAAAAAAAAAAAAAACGAATATAATAATAATAAATATATTTTTAACAACTAAGATGAATGTTTTTAAGAAAGATTATTTGTTTTTTTAAACAGCTAAGAGTTATGTGTTTTAATGTGTCTAAAAGCCTTTTTTTGGGGGGGGGGGGGTATTCATAAAAAATAAAAATAAAAACTAATATAATAATAATAAATATATTTTTAACAACTAAGATGAATGTTTTTAAGAGTAATAAAAAAAAAAAAAAAAAAAACTAAGAGTAATGTGTTTTAATGTGTCTAAAAGCCTTTTTTATTTATAGAAAATAAACCAGAATATAATATTAATAATAATAAATATATATTTTTAACAACTAAGATGAATGTTTTTATTCTATTTGGGGTTTATTTATAAAAACAAAACCTAATAAAATACAATGTTTTAGAAATAAAAGTAGTGTGTTTTTATTATGTCTACAAGCCATTTACAAGCCTATGTCTACAAAAACATTTATGTTGCGTTGTTTTTTTTTTTTAAACAGCTACATAAAATTGAAATTTACTAAAATGTGTCACTAGAGGGCAGCACTACCCCTTTCAGACACAAACACATTCAAATACTTCAGATCAGAAACAAGGACTGATTCTCAATTCACACAATATCCATCCTAAATAGAGAGCAAGATCAGGATAGCTGGGTAATATGCTGAAAAGACAGTTATGCTCAGAATGGAATATTAACATACTGAATACTGTGCCATATGTACTGTATACTGACTACTATGTTTTTTATGTTAGTAGGCATTATTCCAACAACATATTTCAAACAGCAAATCTCATTATGTTGCACACAAGTGGCGGGTTATGTATGTAATGTTGTGCAAAAATGCCCTGACCCCCCTAACTCTAACCACAGACTTTTAACAGTCTGATCAAATGAGTCTAAAAAGAGATGTTTAAAACCATGACTAATATTACTTCCCTTTATTTTCCCACACTGGTAATGGAAAGTCAAGTCATGAGAATAGCATTGTGGTGAAGTAGTACCTAGTGCAGAGTTACTCCTGTATAATTGGCATTTTGGCAACTATAATAAATCATCTCGGTATTCCAAGCATACAGAAAATGTGGATACTGTGTGTGCACAGCGCATCATTCCACTCTTTGGAAAGAATAGCCTTTTCACGCACGCTTTTCAACGGCTCCATCACATTCACATGCAACCCAATGGAGGATTTCGCTTTTAAGGCCGGTAAGCAAGAACACTTTGTGTCTCACAGGAGACGGATAACAGCGACAGCATGTCTAAGATTTAAAAGTGTGAACTCACAGGGCAGAGATTCCAGTTCTTTAGTGTCCTCGTCCTTCTCGTTGTCTTTGTTTTCGTCCTCGCTGTCCTTCCTGAAGTCATTGGGAGACTGCAGCTCCTGCTCCTCAGTGTGAGCGTTCTGCTCATCCACCACTACAGCACAGAGAAACACAACCATCTTACTCGTGCACTTCTTTACGTGGACACATATAATAAAGTAGGCCTGGGTACTATTACATACATATTCATGATTTTGCAGGAGTTATAACATTAAGCAACATTGTGAACATCACTAGACTGTTTTCACAATCCCTTCTTGTCTTGTGAACTGCTCCAGCTCTGAAACAACTCTTTTTGTGACTGATATCAAGAACTACTCTTATATCACTTCACACTGACTTTAAAACAGAAATTTATTTCCATGAATCACTTGTAACTGTCTTTTGCAATGTATCAATTCAAAACTCTGATTTGTGTGATTCATCACTAGGAAATAACCTTGGATGTTCCCATGTGGTATTCCTTAATCTTTTAGTAAAAAATAAGTACTGAAGTAAATATGGATCTTTATCACTCAGTATTGTTAAATTTAATTAAAAATACATGAAAATGGGCCAATATCACGTACCCGTGTTAATTTAGTGAAAATTAATAGACAAATTTGGCAAACAAACCATTTTCTTAACATAAAAGTGTGCTGCATCGCATACATTTTACAATCTTCTTTAAATATTATATATGTATTTTTTTATTATATATATATATTAGGGCTGTCAAACGATTAATCGCGATTAATCGCATCCAAAATAAAAGTTTGTTTTTACATAATATATGTGTGTGTATGGTGTATAATTATTTTCTATATATAAATACACACACATGCATGTATATATTTAAGAAAAATTTGTTATTTATATATAAAATATTTATATATAATATAAATTATATATAATATAAATATATATATACAGTATATACATGCAAATATTTCTTAAATATATACATGCATGTGTGTGTATTTATATATAGAAAATAATTATACACCATACACACACATATATTATGTAAAAACAAACTTTTATTTTGGATGCGATTAATCGCGATTAATCGTTTGACAGCCCTAATATATATATATTATGGTAACACTAGTTAACTACATTTGTTAACATGAACTAATAATAAACTGCACTTTTACTCAAATAAATTTTACTTTTACTGTACTTTTACTGCATTTATTATTCTTTGTAAATGTTAACTTCAGCATTTACTAATACATTATTAAAATCAAAGGTTGTATTTGTTAACATTAGTTAAAGCACGTTACGTTAACAAAGATTAACAAATACAGTAACAAATGTATTCCTCATGGTTAGTTCATGTTTGAATATTTATGAAAATATTTGTGTTTTTCAAAAATGTATATTTGTAAAAAAAAAAAAAAAAGAAAAAAAAAAAAAGGAATATATATATATACACACATTTCCCAGCCCTAGAGACTGGGTATTACAGAGTTTTGCTAAAAACTATAGATTTATTGACAGGCATGTTGATCCCCCATTTAAATTAAAAGAAATCCCTGAAGATCAAGAAGAACACTCAACTTTAAACGTAATTATGGCTAATTCCTTTGAAAATAATCAATTCATGTCATGTGATTACTCGTTTAAGGAGACGTCTATATTCAGAGCAGCATTGTGTAAGCAACAGATCAAGTGTTGCTTTTCTATTCAAAAGACAAGCTGGACAATCATACTTCTCTCCGCCTGCTCGATGATCTGTCTGAGTGCTTTCTTCAGGCTGTTGGCTCTCAGCACAAGCTGCTCGCGGGGTCTGAAGAGCTTATGGGCAGAGCCCTTCTCGGTCTCGTTCTCCTTCAGCTCCGTAATAGACTCTTCACTCAGATCTTCCTCTTCGTCCAGCTCTTCCTCCTCCACCTCCTCCTCCACGATGGGTGGTGTGGTGAGGACTGAGGGCGTCATGGCCTGGGCCTCCAAATTCAGCGTCTGCAGGAGCGAGTCCAGCTTCTCGTTCAGAATCGTACACTGCTGATAGAGAACAAAGGGATAAATAGGTTTGTACTGCATTTTCATCGTATTTCTGTTGAGTAATGACTTAGAAAAGTGTCAGAGGTCATGATGTGAAACATCACAGACTCACTTTGAGGGCCAGAGCATCAGCTTCCACAGTGCTGTCACTGCTTCTCTCGTAACACTTCCCAACTTTGGCCACAAATTCCTTCACCGTCTCACACAATACCCTGGAGGAGAAGAGAGAGGATGAGAGGAGCTCTGCGTTTATAGTAGCTTCTGTTTGTTCTGTTAGTGGTGGAATAGGAACTGTATGGTGTGAGACTGACGACTCACTTTGATGAAGATATGACCACTGAGTGCTGATCTGAGTTCAGGATCTTTGTGAGATGAGCAGCCACTGAATCCTCATAAGCAGATATCTGTAACTAAAGCCACCTATGCTCATCACACATCATATTCATATTCATAAATTGCAATAGCTGGGCGAGAGAGAAAAAAGTAACATTTCTGGAGAAATTTGCATTTTTTTTAAATTTTTTTTTTTACATGATTATTATATGAACATACTCATTATATGAACAACCATTCAATAATCAGCAAGCCCATATATTTTTATTTTCTAAAATTTAATATTTTCTCATTTTCTAAAAATCTGAATAAAAAAAAAAAAAGGTGCAGCAATGTATGAAGCAGGGACAGCTTTATACTTAAGATATACTTAAGTATATTTGAGTGTGCTAAAATGGAACTATTGCAAGTATACTTTAGGTTCACTTTAAATATCTTGCATTTAAAGACTGATATTATACAGAGATCATACTATCCTTACTAATAGTGACATTAAAACACATGTTAGGCTTAATATTAAGAAATGTGCATTGTGCAATAAAGAAGTATTCCAAATAAAGTTGAATTATAATATTTATATCAGTAAGACTCAAGCGATATGTCAGTAAATTTGTTAATAGATTTGTAGTATGCTAAATACAGTATGAAATATGTGTATTTAAATCCATTTTGGTATAGTTTTTTTTTTCATTAGGGCAGCGTGGGGAAATCTTTCGCACTCGTGAAATTCCTGATCACTTGGACTCCAATGGAAATGACTGGATTTTAACATCTGTAAATCTGACCGAGTGAAATTATGCTGAATGGATTTTACACATAGTAAAATTTGTTGCTGGCAGCTAAAACGCATAATCAAATTAGCCAAAATATTTCATAAATGAGCATTCAAGGGATGCAGAATAAGTAATTCTGCTGAGATTATTAAGTCTTGAGAAACTTGAGAAACTTATTAAATCTCAATTACAAATATTAGTAACAGTCTCTTAATTTTGATTAATAATAACGGCTTGAGGTTCAGCAAGTGATTTAGGTGTTAATTCGCTCCATCCAATTCAGTCGTTAAACCAACTCAAACAAATAACTTTTGATTTGTGAGTCTTTTTAAAAACAGAACCAGGTTATAAGAGTCATTTGTTTGCGAAGCGGACTACAATGGATGTGCTGAATGTTTTCTTTTGTGTACAGTGATTGATACACAACTGAAAGATGTGCTATGTATTGTCTTTGTTATATTTTTGCGGCACCTAGTCTTAGATAAAGTGTAGCATGTGACACTGTGACATGTCAATAACCCATTTAATGGTGCTGAAGTAGATGTATGCATTGCAGTTAATGTGTTGCTAGTACCTGGCCATCCTCTGCCTCCTCAGGTGTGACGGGGCAGCTGTGTTTGGGAGGTATTTTGATCTCATACGTCATTATACTCCACCTGTGAACAGCAGCTGTAGATGTAGCCAACGACACAAATATTATACATGTGACATAGTTCTGGACACATGCTAGGGTGCGCTCTGTACCTGTCCAGCATCTTCGTGCTGGCTCTCTCCAGCTTCTCCAGTATCTGAGGGAGTTGCGTGTCATCATCGCACGACGGCCCCCAACCAAGCACCCGTGCCAGGTCATTTCCGGTGCCCAGCGGCAGAACGCCCAGCTGGCACTGCCAACATGAGATGGTTCATTAAGAAATCCTCATAAACATCTGCTCAACACTCGTGTGCCAAGTCCTAACCTTACAGGGACAGCTTTACATGGTGTAGTAGAGTACTTTTCAATCACCTGTTTGTGAAGATTTAGTTTATCGATTTCAGACAGAACCCAGCCAACGCTTCCATCTCCTCCACACACGAGGATTCGGAAATTATCGAACTTTTGGAACAAGCGAAGGCTTTAAAAGAGAAAAGAGTGTTAAAATGGAGGTTCAAGTGAGAGAAGGTTTGGGTAGTTGACCTGAAATACATACATATTGGGTTCTTGACATCCTAAATTCAACCTAAAACTATTTTAAACAGAGTTTTTATAATTATTTTATAATCATGCCTGCGGTTGTTTAAGACTTATCTGTCTGGAATATCTGTTCTTTTAAAAATTAATTTGTCCCACTGTAGGATCATTAAAATGAGCCAAAAGGCTAATAAAATTGATAAAAATATAACACAAATGGTTATGGGACCTGACAAAATACACTTTACATTTCATATCATTTTAATATGAAATCTGGATGTTGATTGTAAAAAAGTGCATGGACTCATCATACGTCAACTATCCAAACACCAGCAAAACAAGTAAAAGCACTGATTTGCTTCTAAGACAGTGATCAATAGTTCAATCTCCATGACCTTTGGCATCCAAGTCTTACCCTAAATGAGGTCCACCGTTGACCAGGTCAAAGACCTGAGCGGGATTGAGCAGCTGTTTGAAGCGACGCAGGAATTTTACCCCTTGGTTGTCTCCGCTTTTTGAGTTGACAAACACGAGGAGTGGACTAGCACATGATGGGGGACAGGTGGCCTTCCAGAAACCTGTCACAGGAAAAGAACGAAAAAGATTATAAACTTCTTAGCTGTAATAGCTTTTTCAAAATGTAGATACCCTGTTTTGGCCAAATGCTAAAGCAGCATTATTTGTAAAGAAGGTAATGCACTGCAACAAACCAAGATAGTAGATGAAGCGAGCAAAAAGTTGATTATAAATAAACATTAATCATTTATTTAAAAAAATAGTTTAATCTAATTAGACTATTTTACTATAATGTGTGTTGTAACACTTAAAGGTGCAGTAAGCAATTTCTGAATAACGCTGTTGAAAATTTAAATATTACCAAAGAGGTCAGAAGAATATAATTGAAAAAGGACGGTTACAATGAGGCAACAGGTAGAACCCGTGTTAATATTGGAATAGCTTATAGCTGGAATAGCGCTGGAGTGGGAAGGCCTGAAAACGGATGCAGAGGTTGTGTTGTTTCTGCTCGATACATGAGTAACATTGGTTTTGCTGGTTCACAGATCCAAGCTGTTGTAATATTAGCTATAATAATGGGACAGTCTAATGCGGCAGCTGTTAGTCATTGCCTGTGTTGCATAGCATGTTTGTGCATTTTGGGGGAGGAGCAATGAAGGAAGTGTTTGTTTGGGTGTCGATTTCAAATATCAACTGTGTTTCTCAGAAATCGCTTACTGCACCTTTAAGAGCCTCACATTGTTATCTTAGTAAAAGAAACGGCAACCGAAAATATCGGATTTGGTTTTTGGCTAAATGAAGATTCTGTGTTTTTTGAAAAAAAAAAAAAAAAAAATGTTTTTGTGCATCATTCACCTATTGTAAAATAACAACAAATGCTTAGTACTATTGCATTATTAGCTTAGCAACATGCTAACGCCCAACACTGAAATAATCGTGAGTATTGTTTTTGCGTGTTTAGCTTATACAGAATAAGTCTGTGTGTTCCCTGGCAATCTTTAATAGTGCCATGCCAACAAATGAAACTACAGGAACTAAATGCCAGAACTAAATGCTAAAAAAAGATAACACCGAGATTTATGTTGACTCAATGTTGCTTAGGAACAGTTTTCTTCATGCCTGGACAAGCATGAATCACAGAGAAAGAAGTGGAAATAATTTTGAGCTGCAGCACAAGCAAAAGCAAACCATCAGCCTAGTCCGTTTTTGCTGGAAAAGATGTGTACTAAAGCGTGTAAATAATCCAGCACTTTGATTTCTTTGTCTTCATTAGAGCCGGACATGAGGAGCTGTCACCAAACGTGCTGGCAGTCGGTGTGATCACGTGCACGCATGCAGCATGTGCAGTAAACAGTCTCTGAACATGCCAGTAGCTGTGAGCAATAACCCGCTGTGTTTATGAGCTTCGCCATATGCATCCTTTAGATTTTCACATTCCTGTCTCTCCATTGCGACCGTCTGAGGAATTGTTTGCATGTGCACATGCAAGCACAGTGCATTCACCTCTGTGTACCTGTATGCATCAGTGTGTATTGCATTGTGTTTGCATACACGGATCTAAGCATGCATGAGTGTTAGTAACGCTGACAGTTGCCCTCGAGCGTGGGTTTGCGTGTTCTCCGTGTGCCTGCGAGCGGACATTGGCGCGTGGGTGGACGTCTGTCAGTAGACCCCTCTGAGTCTAACAGAAGCCTTGCCTCTCTTTTCCCTCGCTCTCTCTCTCCTGGAGGCAGGCTGAGGCAAATTGAGTCACGAAGCTCAAGCACGTGCCAAAGGCAGCCCTGAGCGAATTAAGATGCAGCTCTCCTCACCACCTAGCACTGAGGCGGGGGATTCCTTACACGTGACGGACTCTCCTACTTTCCCATCACATCCTTATGCTCTCTGTATCCCTGTCTACTTCTTTAGCATTTTAACAGTCTTCAATCTGTCCATCCTGCCACCATTCTCTTCTTCTATTTTAAACAGCCAATTAACAGGAGCCACAAAGCGATCAGATGAAACTTCACAGCCATTGATTTTCATTACATTTCTGTCTGGCCCCCACTAATCTCTATATCCGATATGTGCTCCGCCAATTAAAGACAGAGGAGCTTTGAGGTTCTGATCAATAGCGAATGTCCTCAGTTCTCACAAGATTTGACTTCACACATGGGAAAACGGAAAACCACCAATGCAGAATCAATGGCTGTGTCTGAAACCAAGCTGTCCAACAACTTAAAGGCTGTTCACACCAAGAACCATAACTTTAGTGATAACTAGTGTTGTTAAAAGTATTGGTACTTGATGGGTGCATTTACATGCAAATTACAACATGTTTACGCATAAGCCAACAATGCATGTGGTCATCTAAATGCATAACCCATTTTCCTTTATCGGAGTTAAGGTCATAAATGGCTTAAGCATAAATTAATAGACAGCTAGATTTTTGCCCATTATTAAGATTAAGAATGGGATGCAATTAAAGTCCATGTGCATGTAAAGGCAGACGTCCCAAAACTTTTGGCAATATAGTGTATCTTAAAAGATGTCCATGTCATTGTTTTGTCTCAAGATCACACCAGTAATGTGTTTTTCTAAGGCACATTTATAAAATACACTTAAATGTCCTAATTGAACTAAAGCCTAATCCTGGCTTAATCTAAGCCCTGTTTGTGAAACCAGGCTTTAGTGTCATTACTGTTTATTTAAGCGTACCCAGATAGAGCGAGCATTTCGTGGTAGGGGAGGAGGACATGTATTGCAAAACTCCGACTTTTTCTTGACCCAAAAATTATAAAATCAATGAATCAATGGCTGTGTTTGAAAACCAAACTGCCCAGTGACATATATGACAAGCCTGTTCACACCTAGAATGATAACTATAGCAATAACTAGTGTCAAAAGTACTAGTGCTTTGGTCCCAAGTCAGTTCTAAAAATAAAAATAAATAAATAAGAGCTTCTGAAATGAAAGCCATTAAAGCTATTTTGTCGATGGCACAATATTCCATGCAAAGAACACTATGACTCCTTTAAAAATTGACCAGAAGGCGGCATCTCAATTGACAGGATGTTGCACAAAAACTGAATTCACATGTTTCTATCCATACAACCTGAGAAAGCAGAATATTTCAGCTTTTTGGACAGTCATTTAGCGTTTTTTAAACCTTCAAGATATTGAGCATGAAGTGGCTCTGAATAGCATTCATATAGGTGTCAATAAAAGGCAATGTGCAATTTCCTGGAAATCAGTGGCATATGCTCCGAGACAGGCTGACTGAGCAAACAGGCAAGGTATGAATCCTCAGAAGCAGGATAATAATGCAGAAAGAGATAGAGAGAGCCGGTATGGGAGAGTGCTTTTGTTTGCTCTCATCTTGAATTTTCCAAGCACATGGTCCACCAGAGGTGGTTATGTTTACATGCGTCGGGAATAGATGCTCTGAGGGAAAGTGACTTTCCACACCGCCCTGACACATGCCGGGGAGATGGAAAGAAAAATAAAGGAACAAAGTGTCTCTCAGGAAAGGAAAAAAAAAACATCCTATCTGTATGATCAAATCAGAAGATGTCAGAGGTGTAATGAAAAAGATATTGCTCTTCATGCAGCCTGGGAATTAGCAAAGCTAATGAGCTATATCTATAGCAGCCCTCCACCTGAGCTCCTCCCACCACTTCACTCACACACACACACACGTTTTCATGTTTTATGGGGACATTGCATATACAGTACATAATGATATTTCATGCTATACAAACTGTATATTCTATCCCCTACCCCTAAACCTACCCATCACAGAAAACTTGCTACATTTTTACATTTACAAAAAACATCACTATGATTTATAAGCTATTTTCCCCTCATGTGGCCCAAAAAATGTCCCCACAAGGCCAAGGATTTTGGATATTACCATCTTAGTAGGGGCATTTTGTCCCCATTACATAGGGTTTACCAGGACCACACAGATACACACCCTGATTCATAATCATACACTATATCCAGAGTGTGATCATGCATAAGAATGCAGGCAACCATCCATTTTTAGTGACATTTTGAAACAAAATGTTTTCATGTACTAAGAAAATATTGAACACTTCATAACTCAAAACTTCCACCCTAGTCCAAAAAAATAATTTACTGAAAAAATAGATACACTCTCTTAAATAAAAAAAAAAGAATAAAAAAAACATAAGTGGACAGAACAACCTGTTTTAAAAAATTTTTTACATTTTTTTGACTTGACTTGACTTGACATTTTATTTTACAGCTTATTTTACTAAGATTATAGCATAATAATAATAATAATAATAAATGTAAAAAAATAAAAAATGAATAAACAATGCGACCATTTTAATCGTTATCATTCAAATAAAGTATATCTACTGCATAAATAATATTATTTAAAATAATATATTAAATTATTATTTATCAATATGTATGTGTATACACTCTTGAACTGGCTCTTGTGAAGAGTAAAGTCTTACCGTCTGAGTCAATGCTGTTGAGGGCGGTAGGGGGGATGATGGACACTTTGCACTGGCCGAGGGGACATTTGCGGGGGTAGATATCCATGCATGCCGTGTGCACCTGTCCAAGCACAGACAGCTTTTAGAGTTCAAAAGCTCTCTGTAGTAAGTTATAAGGCATTCTGGGATATGTAGTTCTTACCATGGCTTTGCACCACAAACAACGCCAGTCCTGCAAGCGCAGCACGCTGCCACATGTTTTGTCGCAAACGGCACACTTGGCACTGACAGGCAGGTTGCCTTCCAGCCATTGATGTGGCATCGCAATCTATAGGAAAATACTTTTTTTTTTAAAATGTACACCGCCAGACTTATATGCCTCACTTTTTTCGGATCACTTAAAGGTTATTCATTAGCTCACTGAACCACAGGCTTTATGCGACTCACCCCATCCTCATCCTCAATGATGTCCTTCCCGATAGAGGCCAACGTTGTCCATTTGCAGTTGTTGGTGGCCCTGACTGCGCATCTTTTGTGGGCCTTGAATTTACACACTGCAAGAGAGAAATACCAGTTATAAGTCTGGCCAGCAGTAACCTTGAGATGCTTATATGACAATGAAGGTTATATCATTTCAGCAGAAAGAAATATGAGGTGATAAAAGATGCCAGAAAAAGGCTTCCTTAATCAAGCTAAAATGAAACAGCACAATATACAGTACAGTGCTCAACTGAGGAGAACATTGAAGAAGGATTTGAAAAACCAAATGCTAAAAACTAATATCTTTATGACAATCAAGTATTTTAACAATGGAGGCGATGCCGAAGTGGGCAAGTAATGTAATCTGTATATGGCCGAACACCGTGTAACACCGGTAACATTGACTACCGCAGCAAGCCTAATTCATAGCCTATTGAACACTATGTATGCATGATCCTCTAAACTGAACCTGATCCTCTAAACCTGTGGGTAGCT
Source organism: Squalius cephalus (assembly GCF_949319135.1). Taxonomy (NCBI): domain Eukaryota; kingdom Metazoa; phylum Chordata; class Actinopteri; order Cypriniformes; family Leuciscidae; genus Squalius; species Squalius cephalus. Next base: position 29,031,504 of record NC_137130.1, read on the forward strand.
TACGTTAAATACACTGAATAAGCCAGTTACATTATTTGTGCAGCATTGGCAATAACATCTTTTTCATTAACATTTTCAGGTCTATAACATAAAGCAATCTAGAAATCTACACTTCTAATCTCTATTAGCATTGTTTACTGTGGGAATCTTTCTAAAGTAGGGAAACACAATAGACATTTGTCTTATTTTGTTATCTGTCATGTCAGAGAGCACTTTGAATTGTGCATCGATTTCTTCTATATTCTGGAAACTTTGGCCTAACCACGCTGGCACTGTACTGTCCTCACCAGCGCTGTGGGTGAGGTCCAATAAGCTAATGGCTTCCAGTTCTTTGTTGATTTCCTCTATTAAATTGCACTGCAGATCTAATCAAGTTAGCAATGTTCATCTGGTCGTTTCCAGAAGGAGAATTAAGTGGCTGATTGATTGGCTGGCTGGCTTCCTACTCCATAATGTAACGCTCTGCCACATTATCGTGGCCACCTCCATTCCTACGAACTTAAAATGTACACTCAGCTGTTTCCTGACACAGATGCTGCAATCCGTGCAGATGTCTCTACAAGTTGCAGAAATACAAAACGTCCTGCACATTAAGGATCTGGATTGTTCTGTACAAGCAGGGCTGACTGGCGCCCAGAATCCAAGATTCAGACCCTGAAAAAGCCTCAAATCCAGTTAAATCAGCCCATCTCAGTGTCTGAGTGCATTACGCCTCCATATGCTGCCGGGACTTCTAATATCCTGTTGGATTTACACAGATTTGTGATGACACGGCTAATCGCACCAGAGCAGAGATGCATTTAGCCCAGCCAAGCCCTGCCAGCCGGGACGCCACATAGTCACTACAGAAAGTGTTTCCTCCCTGGAGTATTCCAGCATTTGGAGTGGATATGTGCTGAACGGGGCTGTTTACTGGAAAGGAAGCCGAACATTCGCGGTATGTCCGACATTGGGAATTTCCACTTTCTGCAATGTCGTCTCTCAATAATAAATGAGGAGACACATCTAATGCATCGAGACAAGAGCGCACACGTCCTCTTCAGAGATTCATAACGCTAATCAGAGAGCGCTTCATCTCGCTTGGGCTCCGCACTCATCTTGTAATCAGAGCTGGTCTACGCTCAGACCATTTCACATGGCTCTGAAAACAAATCTCCAATAACTCACTCTAATGTCATTTTCGGGGCTGTTAGCAAACCATTTACAGACAATTCAGTAATGCTGAGTGAACGTAAGACTGTTTACGATGCGCTGCTAATGGACAGGATGTCTCTGTCATATTAGAGAGTGAGAAATATTGAGTTTGCCTCTTTTGTTGGGGCCCATGTCTCACATCAATCTTTATTGACTGGCTGCTGTAGGAAATCAAAGTGAAATATGAGCAGCAATGATCGTTCTAAACTTCAAGTCTCTCAACTTGGAAAGAACCCTGGTGAAAAGACAGGTGTAAACTTGCATGAATTCCCATGCTGGCCAAGCTGGTCAGAACTTGGTGGGAAAGATGGTCCAGCCTTGTTGGGATCCCAGCACATCAAATCAAATGCTGCGAACCTGCTGACCAGTAAACTCTGGTCTTTGTAATCCTGCTTCAAAGTTAATGTCCAGTGCTATGTTGGGCCTCCCTGATTGAGTTTGTACAGTAGTACATGGGACTAAAATAGAGTCTGATTCCAAGACCATATTTCCATGGTCTTGGTCTTCTCATGGACTCGGAACATTTGGACTCTGTCTTGATTCAGACTTGACCCTCTGCTAGACTCGGACTTGACCCTTTTCTGGGCTTGAATCAGACTCAACCCTTTTCTGGTCTTGGTCTTGATTCGGACTTGACCCTATTCAGGTCACTGTCTTGAATCAGAATAAAAACTTTTCTGGTGTCAGGCTTGACTAAGTCTTGACCCTTTTCTGGTCTCGGCCTTGTCTCGGTCTTGACCCTCTTCAGATCTAGGTCTTGACTTGGACTCGACCCTCTTCTGGTCTCTGTCTTGATTCAGACACAACCCTCTTCTGGTCTCATTCTTGACTCAGACTCGACCTTCTTCTATTCTGGACTCAGACTTGAATGAAATGGTCTTGGCTACAACACCGCAAATTTACATGGAAACCAAGGGCTAGACATTTAATTGTACAAGCTTGTATTGATTTTACAAGAATATAAAGATCATCATATCTCTGAACCAATGAACTACACTTTGGAATTTAATAAGCTGTTTAAGAAGTAATTAAGTAATTAAGTAATGATCCGTGCTTACAACTATATATATATATACACAACAATCGTCCATCATTTTTGCTGTTTTCAAGTCGTATTGGAATGATCACAATTTTTTATTGTGAATGTTGACTATACAGCTTAATTTGGATGGATACAGTATTTCGTACTATTAATAAAAATTAGAGATTAAGCAAAAAATACTACCCATTTAGCCAGTTCATAAAGCAACTATATTTCCCATTATTCTTTGCAGCAGTGTGAAAATGAAATGATAAATACATAAATCATCAACACACCTAAAGCATCATTTGCTCTTTATTTTGATGCATTAATGCTAAAAAGTTTCCTTTATCTTTTAATAAGCCAAAAAGACAGGAAGAAATACGAAACTGCTTAAAGGGGTGGTATAATGCCCTTTTCAAAAGATGTAAAATAAGTCTCTGATGTTCCCTGTGTGTGTTAAAACAAATGTTTTGAGGGTGAGCAAAAACAAGCCGTTTTGTGTGTGTCCCCTTAAATGCAAATGAGTTGCTTCTCCTGGCAAAGAGGGCGGAGCTACAACAACTTGTCCTTAGCAGCTTGCCAGCTTCAATTACCTCACACAGAAAATTTCACAAACTTTTAGCCTTTTATGTTCAAATCGGAGTCAGACAAAGATGGAGAGACTCAAGAAGAAGTGACAACATGTAGAATACAACAGGACACTTCTGAATGGTTAGTTGATTAATTTATGTAGCTGATGTGCAGCTAAGTATCTTCTAATCATAGAATAGCATTTTCTGTTATGATAATCTATAAATCGTGTTCCCGGGGGCGGGGTTTATGTAAATGTTAGGATTAGTGACATCACTAACCCTAACATTTACATAAACCCCGCCCCCGGGAACACGATTTAAGGAGGAAGCTTGTAGTCCCTACCAGCAGTTTGTTGTAGTCCTTAAAAAGTCATTTCTGTAAAAGAAAATATCTCCTTTTGCTTTGAACTTTGAGCATTGTAACTTTGCAGATGTTGTTTATGCTCAAACAGCAACATTACACACTAACTAAAGTGAAATCATAATCAACCACCCCTTTAACAAACGCATAGGCTATTGTTTCTGACCAAACTCACATTTCTGCAAGTCGGAACTTCTTAAAAGCAGAATATATTACAATATTACAATCACAATTAATTACAATCTAGCATGGCCTTATTGGTTTTATAAAATGATTACTACTTAATAAAAATTAGGAAATATTTAAACATTATTTTATAAAGTGCCAATTACAAGGGATAACTGTTACTGTATTGTGCACTCTAGCACAGCTAGAGTTCTGTGTCGACCAATCAGCATCCAGGACCAGACTTATCTGTTTTATAAATAATGTTTCTTGTTCACTCAATAGTCCACTCTAACGCCATTGTAAGTTAACAGCCAAAACAAAAGCAATTTCCATATGAACAGAAACAGCTCTCAGGCCTGAAGATAGTAATGAGAGGTTTGTTGAAAGAAATGAGATCATCTTTCTATAGCAACACATACAGTAATTAATACTCAGGAGTGAGTCTGCTTGCTGGAAACGCAGGCGCGTGACAACAGCACTGGAAAGTGCTCCTTAATTATCGCTCTCTAGACCACTGCGACCACACGCACAACTACACAAATCCACTTTTGCTTAATGCAAAGTGACTCCAGAAAACTATCATTCTAAATGGCATCTTCATGTTTAGGTGGAAAATCAACATTAGGAAACATTAGGACGACTATGATGATGAGGCTTGTATTATTCACAATGCAGTGTGGGTTTCACTTGAATTTCTCATTAAAACTGAGGCGTGAATGAGCAACTCACTATTTTTACTTCCTGCATTGCGAGAGCCAATGACAGTCAGCCGAGTTTAATGAGCACCATCTGCATATCTCTGAAAGTAATTAGCACTCTCTTTCCACATGATGTCACACTATTAGCATGCATAATGCATGACCCTGGATGAGGTATTTTTAGTGATTGTTTTAACCTGCCAGCATGTTCCTCTGCAGGTAGTTTACAAGTAACTAGCCACAAACTTTAACATCAATTGATTGATTGTTTATGAGAAATATATATATATATATATATATATATATATATCAACTGGCAATATTATATTTATAACATAACATATTTTTTAAACTTTTTTTTCTTCTTTTTTTTTTGTATCCATACTGGCATGTCCAAACTGGTGTGGCCAATCCACAATCTGATTTCTGACTGGCACTGTGTTCGTTCATTGGCCAGAGGAGAACTGGCCCCCTGACTGAGCCTGGTTTCTCCCAAGGGTTCTTTTTCTCCATTCTGTCACCTGATGGAGTTTTGGTTCCTTGCCACTGTCGCCTCTGGCTTGCTTAGTTGGAGACACTTAATATTCAACAATATTATTGATCTGACTGCACTGCCACTATTGGATGAGAACTAAACAGAGCTGGACGATGACATCACTGTTTTTCTTCAGAACGGCTTTATAGATTAAATGAACTAATTTAACGGAACTGAATCAACACTGAACTGACTTCAGCTGAACAATGACACTGGTTGAGCTGCTTTAAAGCCGAAATTAACTCTGTTTGCATCATTTAATCATTTTCCTAATTATCACTGTAAAGCTGCTTTGAAATTATCTGTATTGTATAAAGCACTACATAAATAAAAGTGACTAGACCTTTTACAGATTAACTTTTAATACTTAAAGTGTGTTCATTCATGATCATATTATGCACTACTCATTGGTTCATATTATATATTACTGGTTCAAAAAAGTTTGTCTTTTATGTCCTCAAATGTCAAATTGTATATCAATCAATAAAACCAATAACATGAACCAATGAATAGTGCATAATATCAATGTTCACTGTTGTGTTGTGTTCAAAGTTTTTGTTTTTTAAATGTCTATATAGTTTTTATTTTTTTTTAAAGAAGTTTTAGTTTATTTAGTTTTAGTAATGTAATGTAATATAATATAGGAATGGATTTTTTTTTTCAATTTATAATATATTTTATAAAAATGTATAATATTTGTTTCATTTGAAATAAAATGTGATAATTTTTTCAATCATAATATACAGCTATTTTTGAATTGCCATTTATCGAAAAACATGCTTTTTGATCACATAAGGCATAGTTATCCAAATCCGAATTCCAGATGGATAAAATCCAAACTCATTCTACAAGTCCATTTGTATTGACGACTATATACGTTTTACTCAAAAACATGCCAGATTACTGACGTACAATAGGCTGTGATTGGTGTTTGAAGTTGACTTTGAAGTGGTAGACAGGTGGAGAGTTCGGCAGTGTTTTATACCTCTAAATCTCAAACAAGAGAAGCAACAAGAGTTTTTCTCTGATTGATGTGGAAGCACCTCAGCAGGAGTGCATTTTAATATAAGAAGCAAACACATAATATCCTTGAAATGCAAATTCTAAACAAATAAAAGACAGATAGTCGGCGTCAGTGTATTGATCGAAATGCGTTTCCGTCCGCATCTCTTCTCCTCAATTAGCTGTGCTTCTGCACTAAGTAGTTCTGACCAGTGTAACCGACTCTAATGTAACCCTGAACCATCCCTGACCACCCCTGAGCAGCTTTGATGAAAATATGACACCTTTGGGGATGGACAGCGCGCTGAGAGAAGCAGCTTCATAACTGAAGAGGGATTATCCGACATACGGATTTGAGAAGAGAGAGAGAGAGAGAGAGAGAGAGAGAAAAGCTGCGTTTCCATTAACCTTCAAATTGCAGAAATTGAAATTGAAAATACGCCCAATGGAAACGCGCCAATTTCGCAAAAACTCCCATTTATCGCAAAAAAGTTTTTACGCTCGCATGAGGTGGTTTTTCAAGCAATTCGAAAAAGAAATATTTCGGAAAACTGCAATGGAAACAGTTTTTGCGCATTTACAGGTCACCTGACGTAGAAGACGCGGTATGTTTGGACAGAATACGAAACAGAGTTCTTTATTAAATTCATATAAGACAAAAGAATTACAGGAATACTGGATTCTAAACTTCAAATAAATGGCACAATGAAGACCTCCAAGCAGATATGAGGAAGAAACACCCAGAAACGTCCATATGTGCTGCTCACAAGGGTCGTTCCTTACCATTAATGCTTGGAAAATACACATGCATCTCCTTCGATTAATAATAATGGCTAGTGCAGTGGCTTGGATATATTACATAAACCTACCAACGTCGGTTGCCATGGTTTTTGGAATGATTTTACTTATCGCAAGAGAAAAAAATGAAGTTTTAGTCGCATAACATCGTTAACGGAAACGCCGTCATTTCGCAATAGTTTTTTGTCGACATTTAGAAAAAAATCGCAAAAGTTTTGCGCAAATCTGTAATGGAAACACGCCTACAGAGAGAGAGAGAGAGAGAGAGAGAGATGGGCAAACACTTACCTTCACAGGAGAGGCCATGAGAAGTGACCCCTGAGAGGCTGTCCCGACAGACGTTACAGAAGGTGGGGCGAGCGTGGGAGCAGGCATACCAGTTGTGCATCCCTGAGAAATGTTCCACATTAAACTGTGCCGTCTAGCAAAGGAGAAGTTAAGACAAATTGGCAGCGCCAGGATAAGACTTTTTCAGAGCCCCTAAAACAAAGACTACGCTTTTCAGCTCACACACACATACATGCAACACACAGACTGGCACATGTAAATTAGCCTCAGGTGTACGAGACGCAACCCTCCTGCGTGCAACACCACACCACGGCTCTCCCTGACAACCGGTTCCCCCCCACCGTAACATCTGCGCTCCCGGCACGGGAATCTACCAGCAGCACCTTGATGCAACAGGACAGTGATTTAAGAGGCCGACTGCGCCCACAGTTGGGGGTGCCAGTGGAGCGCTGGAGTTCTGGGTGTGGTATTGCAGAACACGGGGGCTGAGAGACTTACATAACCATCTTCATCTCATATCAAAGTGAGCATACAATCAACACTCAACGCCGCAGTCCGCACTTTCATTTACTGGCATGCGACCAACCGTTTCAGATGTTAAATGCCGCCACATGCACACATAGCTCTTCACAGTCAATTGGCAACAGCAAACAAATAGAGCAAAACTCCTTTCTTCCAGAACTATTTTAAATGGATAACATCATTTTTTCATTAACACTGAGAAGAGAAGAGGAAATACGAAAGCTAGATTTATAATACACATGACCTGAGATGTGGGAGAGAAGCATATTAAGCTTCACACTGAAGAAGTATGCTTGAAAAACAACAAACATGCATGCGAGAATGCAAGATGCAACTCGACTCAAACTGTGCTCTTACCTCGTAATGCTCTCTGGACTGAACCGATTTCAGCGAGCTGATCCAGTCCTCCATTTCTTTCCTGTTCTCGGCACACAGGATAAGCCTTCGGAACGGTGTAATTACCTACAGGGAGACAGAGATCTGGGGAGATGAGAGCGGAGTGTCTCACCCTCCTGCCTGACTGACTGCGACTGACAATGAGTCCCCCCCCCCTTCTGCTCTTTAAGACGAAGCTCGGGACAAGCCCCCCCACCCCTTGCCTCCTCCTCCTCCTCTTCTCATCTTAAACGGCCACCTCAACCCCTCAGGTCTTTTCCTCTCGGATGCTTGAGCGAGATTTGGGCTGACAGGCGGAGTGCCTGAGAAAATGCTAAAAGCCTGTTTCATAACAGGGGCAGCCTCCACACTAGTCAAACTCTGCGCTTTTAATACCACTATAATTTATTGATAACGGCACCCTTAACATCTCCACGCGCCGGCGGTGCCACTGCGGAGGCGCACAGCACCCCGCCAACAGTTTTCGCTGCGACGCCGTGCGTGGTGAAGCAGGTGATACAGTCCTCAGGGAATTACAGCTTACCACCTGCACCGAAACAAGACCGCTGATCCCAACATAAATCATTTTCTCAATGTTGGTACACTGGGTTTAAATCATTATCTAAATCATGCAATTATCTCAGGGTAAAACAGTGGGAATTCCAACTGTTTCGATTTTTGATCCTCAGAGGTTGCTCTTTCATAGTTCAAGAGACTTGGTTCTCAGTTGACAAAGGGTCAGTCCATCCAAAAAAATGACAATTCTGTAATTATTTACTAACCCTAATTTAATTTGAAACCCATAAGACTTTCACTCATATCAGCTATTTTCAATGACATTTTCTGTTCCTCTACTGAAAGTCCATTTCGCCAAACATTCAAGCTTCAAAAAGTTCATAAAGACACCGTGAAAGTAATCCAAATGAATCGAGCGATTTCTGATGAGTCTACTGAAGAGACATACGACGTAACAGATTTAACACATAAACTTTGATCAATGCACATGCATAGAGCAGATCATATTTGGTAAGTGGAAGCCTAAATGTGCTTGCCTGATACGTGTGAACCAATTAGGTAAATACAGTTGAGCTTTCGTTTATGTTCACTGATCACTGACTTCAATGGAGGAACAGAAATCCCTCAGGTTTCATTAAAGGGTTAGTTCACCCAACAATGAAAATTCTTTCAGTAATTACTCAGCCTCATGTCGTTCCAAACTTGTAAGTCTTTTGTTCATCTTCGGAACAAAAATTAAGATCTTTTTGATGAAATCTGAGAGATGTATTTGCCTCCATTGACAGCTACGCATCTACCACTTTTGGTACTTCAAAAAGTTCGTAAAGAGATCGGAAAACTAATACATATGAATTGAGCAGTTTAGTCCAACATTTTGGTTGAGCTTCTGTTTATGTTCGCTGATCAATGTATATACAGTGCTATGCATAAGTTTAGACACCCATGCTAAAGTTGACTAAAAAGAGGAATAAAAAATCATTTTTTGGAAATTGAACTTAATGCCTTAATTAAAAAAATTAGGAAAAATCCAACCTTTAAGGACACCAATTTTCTTTGTGAATGAATAATGTATCGTAAATAAATAAATGTTCTTCCTTAAAATGCAGGGTGCATAAGTTTGGACACCCCTATGTTAAATTCCCATAGAGGCAGGCAGATTTTTATTTTTAAAGGCCAGTTACTTTATGGATCCAGGATACTATGCATCCTGATAAAGTTCCCTTGGCCTTTGGAATTAAAATAGCCCCACATCATCACATAGCCTTCACCATACCTAAAGATTGGCATGGTTTTATTTCAGTTAGCCTAATAGCTGGTTTGATTTGCATTGAGAGATGATCTTATGGAAAGTACTCCATGCCAATCTCTAGGTATGGTGAAGGCTATGTGATGATGTGCGGCTATTTTAATTCCAAAGGCCAAGGGAACTTTATCAGGATGCATAGTATCCTGGATCCATTAAGTAACTGGCCTTTAAAAATAAAAATCTGCCTGCCTCTATGGGAATTTAACATAGGGGTGTCCAAACTTATGCACCCTGTATTTTAAGGAAGAACATTTATTTATTTACAATACATTATTCATTCACAAAGAAAATTGGTGTCCTTAAAGGTTGGATTTTTCCTAATTTTTTTAATAAAGGCATTAAGTTCAATTTCCAAAAGATGATTTTTTATTCCTCTTTTTAGTCAACTTTAGCATGGGTGTCTAAACTTATGCATAGCACTGTATGTGAACAAAAGCCTAAATTCAAACTGTTCATCATATAAAGCTTTCGTGTCTCTTCAGAAAATGTGGACTATTCATATTGATTAGTTTTACAATCTCTTTATGAACTTTTTGAAGGGTCAAAGTGTAGTTGCATATCAACGGAGGGACAGAGATCTCTCAGATTTCATTAAAAAGATCTTCATTTGTGTTCTAAAGATGAACAAAAGTCTTATGGATTTGGAAGGACATGAGGGTGAGTAATTAATGACAGAATTTTCATTTTTGGGTGAACTAACCCTTTAAGTATTAAGTCAGACTGTTATCCTAAAATTCCTGAGGATGAATTCAAACAGACAAATGAGTCCATTTTTGTTTTTACATTAAGAACATGAATGTGGACAGCTGAGATGATTAGCGAAATTTGAGAGCTCTGCCTTTTGATTGCAAACTTTGTAGTCTGAACAAACCTGAGCACTGTTCGAGTCATTTTTGAGATTTCTTTTGAAATTCTAAAAGAAACGGGTCCCATTACTACAGACCTTTTCCAGTCTCTGTGTGCTCTTCTAAAGTTTCATTGCTGTCTGGGAGAAACTTGAGATCTTGCTTGTGCTCTGCTTGACTGAAATGGTTGCATTAAACCATTGTTCTAATGTCTACTTGTTTCCGATCTCTGCATCCACAATGAACTGGCATCACAGATCCTCCCTTAGCGCAAGTGTCAGTGTTCTCACTAATTATAAAGAGCCGCAAAATAACCTTGTATTCCTGGCTGCAATAATGAGCTCACATGGATGCGATAAATAACTCTCATCTGTTCTTTTTTTTTAAGTGTCTCAACTACAAGTTGCCTCACTCATTTTTGGAAAATCAGCCATTACCATCTGGCACGGTGGGGAATGAACCGTCTCTAATTAGGTTTTGCCTATCTGGTGGTTACTGCAGTTTTCAGAGGTGTGGTTACCAACCAAACAACGCTATCTGTGTTACACAACGCCATACAATCTCCCAATGAGAAAATGCACTGGCTGTCGTGCCGCATGAGCGGATTACAGGGGAATGCGCTGAAGATATCCACTAACAGCAGCAGAGGTGCTGAGAGAGAATTACAAACGCAACAGAGTTATGTGGATGTCAACGTTGTAGCTCATTGTGTTTGCCATTTGGACGGCAGGCTCCATCCACGGCTTGTTATTTCTTGCGGTTTGCATCTGAGTGTTTCAACCCTCCCCAACTCATTGTTCTTTCAGGCTTGTATTTCCTCCTAAACACCACAAAATCATTAGTGGCTTTTGTCTCTATACTTCAGCGTGACTTCCTTTACCAATAGACAAAGTCATGAAGTCGTAAGGTATTAGCAGGGTATCATTAAAAGAATGTTCCGGGTTCAATACAATTCTTTCGACAGCATTTGTGGCATAATAATGTTGATTAACAGTAATTTCAGCTCATCAATCCACAGTTACGCTAATGCACTTACAGTCTATGGAGACAGTGATCTGAAGGGACACGAGGGGATGTAAATATAATGACAGAATTTCTTTATTTTTCTTTCTTTCTCATAAGTCTTGAAAAGTGGCTATACTTTCGAATCACTGTGCATTTAAAGTTTTTAAATTTAATTTCACTGTGATTTTTATTTATTTATATGTATATGTTTTTTAGTGTTTACCTTTGTCTATTCATTCTTATTTCTCATTTTATTATTATTTTTGGTAAACTCATCTTGTTTCGAATGGTGATATATAAAAATTGACATTGATATTTAAATGGTAATTTTATGATGCTTCCATTATAAATGTAATACGGTGTACCTGTAAATTATTTTCTGTTCACAATAAGGCAAAAAAGTATCTTTTGAAAATATCGTTAACACACATGCCCAAATCAGATAAAACATATATTCATAAACATCATTCAAGTTAATGTTTTGGGGTGTAACGCAACAGGCCATTTCAACCAGAGATAAACTTTCCATGTCATAAAAAGGTCAAATTATTTTATATTTTAGGAGACTTACTGAACTTCATACACAGTCAAGAGGGTCTGCAGGGATCTTCTCTATGATATTATTTCCTGCTTTTATGTTTCTGGATGCTGGATGCACCACATGACTCTCTTTTAATGAAACTTCTTTCTTTATTATAAAAGTACAGTTGTGTGACCCTGACTTTTTTTTACTGTATGCCACCCAAAAAAATATCAAAAGATTTTTGAGCGTCAACATTTCACCATAAATGCTGTAGACGTTAACTTGTACCGAACCCAAAATATTCATTGAAATGACAAAAAACATTGCATACATGCTAAATAAGAGCAAGCTTTGCAGTTGTCTCTCTATCAACCTTCAGGATTTCACGAAACAACCTCCTTAAAGGTGACTCTTAATTCCAACCAGATAAGGTCATTTGGAGCGTAGAGTGTCTCTGGCAGATGTCCAGTCACTGAGGAGCATCTCTTCCACAGGAAGACATTGGAAGCCTCCTTCGTAAATACCACCTCGTGCCAGTTCACCGTGCAGCTGCTATGTAAGGCTCCAGTTGTCCTTTACTAGCTTGTAAATGACAAGCGTTCTGCGAGGCATGTTTAGCAGTGCAGCCCGGATCTGTGAAGGGCAGTTCAGTCCGAGAGCTGCGACGCAAAGCTTCATGTTTATTTATATGTTCACCATAGATACTGCAGATCTAAACCACAAGCATGAGAGGCTACGTATCTTCTACAAAAACAAATAAAGAAGTCACACTGTCCAGGCTGCGCTGTCAACTGCAGAAAGAGCTGTTGGAATTTTCCAGGCGTGTTATTTAATTACTTATAAAGATACCTGATTCATTTTTGTTGCCAAAAAAAACATACCTATCAATTTTCATGCCCGGCCGTGATGCAGTAATCACATTAGCATTCATCTTTCTCCCTTACACAATCAAACACGGGCAACTCCCAGCACATCCCTGCCAGCCACTTACTCTAAAAGCCTCTTCAACCGCTCGCGCCGAGGACACGGCAACTTCACTGAGTGATTTCTCTTGTGCTCCGCCACTGCAGTTCTTGATTACATTCAAATGGAGTTTAGACGAACTAAGGATTGCGTTAAAGTCTATTTTACAATGAGTGGGTGCCAGTGCTGGTTCCCAATCTGAAACCAGTTCTGGGCCATATAAATTGGGATGGGTTACACTGATCTACCAGTCATGTTTTCTTGGAATTTTTTGGTTTTTAAACCTCAGCGATCCAGCGTAGAAGAACTGCATTGTTTGTAAAAAGCAATTAAAAAATGCTAACTTGTCATTCAATGTGGGTGAAAGCTAAACATAACAGTAGGTGGTACCAGTGTGTACCAGAACAACAGTTTTGTTGGGAAAACATAATATTAACTGCCACAGTTTAATTATAGTTAACTAAAACTATAACCATAAAAATAAAAAATAAAAAATCTAGGTTAATATATTTATATTTACATTAGAGTTCAAGCTTTTTTTCGATTGTTCTCACACAATGGAGTTTATTCAATGAATGGTAAAAAAAATTCCACTCACACTTTTTAGTTTTTTTCTCATTGATATAACAATTTATATATTTAAACAGTGCAAATAAAAGTATATTTATGCATAGTGCGACCTCTCTCCTACTTTATGCATTCTAATTATCCAGGCCAGCACTCTTAAAGTTTAATAGTATATGCATTGAGTGAAGCCTGCTCCTATCCTCACTTATATTTAAACAGTCAAATTGTGAAATTTTTAACTTTACATAAATGTATCATGCAAAGTTTGATACCCCTCTCAGGACCCGCTTAATCTGTTCGGGATCAGGGTCCAGAAAACAACCCAAAACCAACTTAATTATATGAGGCGTCCAGTTAAAATTAGGGTTACACTTTATTTTAAGGTGTCATTGTTACAGTGTAATTATATATTTAAGTACTGAGTAATATTAAGCAACTACATGCACTTACTATAGGGTTAGGGTAGGATTAGGATTTGGTTGAGGGTTAGTTGCATGTAATTATGCATAATTTACTGTTATTACTACGGTAAGTACATGTAACATACTGTATGTAACAAGGACACTGTAAAATAAAGTGTTACCATAATTAGTTATATTTCATCCACCCTCCCAACTAGTAGAAGTTGTACATCATCGCTACTCTGTGTTTATGTGTTTGTATGTGGGCAAGTTATGTATTAACAGGCTTATTTTGTCATCAATTGGTTTAGAGTCAATTGAAATGCAGGCCAAAGACCACCAAATTGAAAACCAAAACCATTTTGGTAGAAAGATGTACAAGAAACTGGTCAAAGAAGTGATATTTAAAAGAGCAGCGGTGTGTGGTGCAGTAGGACGTAAGGAATCGCTCAAATCTCACAGCTCTCAGACCAATGAGACTGTCATTGACTGAGGAGGCTGATTGTTGTCTGGGGAAAGTGAAACCGCTCCAGTTCAATACTCAGGAAAGGGCAGTAGAGGCGGAGAGAGTTCGAAGAGAGCATCCGTGTGAGACAAGCGCCGCTTTATTTAACGCAGGAATGAGTCTGACCTAATCAACGATAGAACATTCTAGAGGCAACAGATTAAACCTTTAATGAAGGTCTAACGTCATTTGTGTCGCCAACGCGATTTGATGGAAACCGTTTGGACAGCACCTCAGATTCAGTAAGATATCAATGCCAGTTAATTGTTCTTGGTGTTAGTGTTATAAAAAGAACCACAAAACCACAAATCTAGTCCTAAATCAATGAAGCATGCATTATTATTATTATAATACATTTATTTATTATTATTTATTTTTTGTCAGGCAACCTAAATTAACAATTAAGCTAATATGAGAGCCGGTACATTGTGTTATAATTTTAAGGGTCAGAAAAGGTAAAAATCTCTTTAAGACAACAACTTTAAGGTAACAAGGATCTATTGAGAATCCTACTGGAATTCCCACTTTCTATAATCAGTAAGATTTTTTTTTTTTTTTTTTTATTCAGCAAAGGCCCATTAGATTGATCAAAAGATTGACAGAAGATTGACAGTAAAGACATTTATAAAACATTCTTCTTTAGAGTTATTCTTGCTAAAGCTAACTAGGTAAATGTAAAGGTAAGTGATATTGTATAGCCTACAAGCAGTTTTATTGATGTCTTTCCCTGGTTGAAATGATTACATGAGACAGTATTTATTTCAGTAAGTTGTAATGAATCTTTGAACATACATTCTGGTGTTCATCCATGTTTATTATGTGCTGTAACTAGTAGTAAAGAGAAGATAAGATGATCGGTTCACGTGCGCTTTATCCGCTTGAGCTGAGGCGATAGGAATTGTCACGCCGTATTAAAGATCGCCAAAACTAAATTTATTGTTTGAATTTCATAATAAAATCGACAGAATTTTATTGTTGAGAATTTGCTTCATATTAAAAGTCACAAAGCTTTTTGCAATTATTGGATGGTACACACTACTAATGTTTAGTGAAGTTTTGTTCGCACATCAACAGAAAACAGCAAAGACTAAAAGATTTCAGATTTAAGAAACCATATCATTACCGATTCAAATCGAGAAATGAATATTGTCAATCCAAAGCTAGTGTTCACACAGCAGACATGTTTAACTGTAGTAGCTTATCCATGTTGTGTCACGAAATAGGCGCTGAACACATCAGAGAAGCGCTAATTAAAAGAGTGTTTCGGTCACTGATCTAGGGACACCAAAACCATTTCGGCCCAAAAGCGAAAATAGTTGGTCCATCCCTAATAAATGCTAATAAATTTATTTATTTATCATGGTTTCCACAAAAAATATTAAGCAGCACAGCTGTTTTCAACATTGATAATAATGAGAACTATTAATAATTGAGTACTAACAACAGTGAGCAGCAAATCAGCATATTAAAATGATTTCTGATGCTGAGTTATGATGCTGAAAATTCAGCTTTACCATCACTGGAATATATTAAAATATTCAAATAAAAACACTTTGTAATAAAAACACAAATTGTAATAACATTTCAATAACAGTATTTTTGATCAAATTCTTACAAAAATTCTTAACATATATATATATGGAATATCCTACTGTATACGTTGAAATTCCCACTTTCTATAATCAGTAAGATTTTATTTAAAAGCAATGATGTATATATATATATATATATATATTAAGCCTGTCTGACCCCTGTTGCATGTTAAAGAGCCTTCTCCATCAAGGTTAAGTACACCCAATACAGAATTCATCATCTCTGTCTGTTAGCACCGGTACACAGTGTTTTCATACCACAAGAAAGAGATACTGCATTTAATTAAAGCACTCTCTCTATACGTACCTCTTAAAGTCTACATTATTTCACATTAGTGAGCCAGCGGATTCCCTCTGGACAAAATTGATTATTATTTCATTAGATCTAGCTCAGTCTATTTATGGACTTTAATCTCAGGCGTGTCAGGCTCGTTTTTCTTGCGGAAGATCATTAGGGCCGTATCAACAAAGTCATTTTATAATAATATTTCCAATATCAGTCTGGTTTTATCATGTAGATTTCATTATCATTGTTCCTGGATTGATCTGGTTAGCCTCACCTGACTTTATAATATAATTCATCATTAAATGAGCTCCATTAGTCAGGACAATGTAGAACATCACGGATAAAACACTACCACACCGCCGTCTTACGCCGATCGATCTGTTTACAAAGGACCTGGAAAAATGACACAGAATTCTGCTTTGTCCTTTTCAAATCTAGAACTTTTTTTTTTAAACACTATTTTGAAGAGTATCGTAATAATTATAAAGACTACATAGAATAATTAATAGACACTACATGAACAATTATAGAAAACCACAAGGAAGATACTTTTAAAAATGAAAAATAATTAAATAATTAAAATAAAAAATTATTAAAAATGAAATGGCAGGACCATTTAAAACGTACTACTAAAAGCAAAAAGCTGATTAAATATGGAGAATTCTTTTTTAAAAATGGTGACCAGGACCTAAGACAAGTTTCAATCTAAAATCTGATTTAAAAAAATTAAAAGTCCATGGATACGTTTTGCATCAAGTACCAACATGGACACACACGGAACATGACATTCCCTCATTTTAATGCTGCACTGAAGCTGCTGTAAGTCTCTCTCAATTGCGTACCAGCTCACGATAAGATATGCATCAGTCTGCGCCATTAAAACATAAATACAAAATGACAAATCCATTTGTGCGCATCCCCTTTAAAGATCTAGCCGGTGCCAACTTAGTATAATGGAATCTTGCTCTCGAAAACAAGCGATAAAAAGCACTTGCTGCTGGAAGGTTTGCCTCGCTCACACGTACATCAAGATGCAGCGTCCTGCTTTTCCTCTTACATGCTCAGAAACCAAAGCGGACAATGTCAGTGTTCACAAAGAGACAAGTTTCCATTCCGCTAGCGAGCAGAACCCAGATGTCAAGCGTGTGTAGACACACACTCATCGGGATACGGTTGTTCATGCATATGCCGTGTGTGTGTGTGTAGTGCACTCACCAGCGATCCGCTCTCAACTGCACCGCTGCTTCTGTTATCGTGAGCTGATGCCTGTGAGTGTGTGTGTGTGTGTGTGTGTTGAGCCTGGTTTCTCAGGATCCCTCACCCTCCCCAACCTCTGCAGAACCCTCCACCGCTCAAGGAACAGCCCACCGGAGACACATGCGATGTCACATGTACCGCCGCACTGAACACTTCCACATGGCCAAACACACGCGCACAAGCACAAATTTCGATGTACGGATAAAGAACAATTCCTGCATACCAAGAGGCTGTCCTAAAGAAGTCGCGCGTGTTTGTTTCCAGGCTGAACGCTGTTCTCCATTGCAACTGTCCCCGGAGCGCTTGCCAAGTCAAGCAGAAGCGAGTCACTAAAGAGAGCAAGCTAGCGTTCACCTCTTCCCATCACTCGCTGTGCCTGTGTCCTCTGTGTCTTTCACTCCCTCGCTCAGACTGAATCCCTTCACCGGGAGGTGTTATTGAGTGACATCACTCCGAGGATTTCCTTTTGTTCCGCAGACAGATCACTTCTCTCTCTCGCTCTCTCGCTCTCGCTCTCTCTTCACAGGGCTATTTTTAGCAACAGAAAGAACACAGCAAGACTACAAAGCAGTTGGTTAGTACACTGAGAAAAAAAATGAAGCCAAAAGTGTCTGAGTATTATGAAAAGGTGCCTGCTGCGGGAAAGAAACTCAAAAAGGAAACCCATTTTGTCTCCTAGAGAGCAACAAGATTAAGTGCAAATGGAGATTTTAGCTTGTGTCTACTGCTTTTCAGGTTTTCTTCTGAGAATAAGACCCAGTGATATCTCAATAATGTCACAAACTCGGATTTGTGCTCGAGCTATTGTACAAGAAGTCTGCAATCAAAGTCTTCTCAATTTGAATCAAACAAGACCAAATGATCCAAGCAATGCTATACGCATTAAGCGTATAGATTATACTCTTACTTTGTCAATAACTGTCTCCTTAGTGACTATTTTTAGTGCTTGACTCTTGCATTGTCAATATAAGATATTGAGCAAACATTGATGCACCTCTTGATGAAAATAACATCAATTTTTGGTCAAGATCTTGTATTGACAATGCAAGAGTCCAGCACTCTGTAAAGTCTCCTCCAGGACATCCCAAAGACTTTCAATGAATTTAAGGTCTGGACTCAGAGCTGCCAATTCATGTGTGAAAATGATTCTTCATGCTCCCTCCCAACCATTCTTTCACAATTTGAGCCTGATGAATCTTGACATTGTCCTCCTGGAATATGGCCATGATGTGTCTTCCTACATGGTTGTTTAAGAAATGAAAAGCTACACACTCCATCTAGAAACATAATAATCACTGCAATAATGATGCCTATATAATATAATATAATATAATATAATATAATATAATATAATATAATATAATATAATATAATATAATATAATTAGGGCTGTCAAACGATTAATCGCGATTAATCGCATCCAAAATAAAAGTTTGTGTTTACATAATTTATGTCTGTGTACGGAGTATAATTATTTTCTATATATAAATACACACACATTTAAGAAAATGTGTTATTTATATATAAAATATTTATATATAATTTAAATTATATATATTATAAATATATATACACAGTATATACATGCAAATATTTCTTAAATATATACATGCATGTGTGTGTATTTATATATAGAAAATAATTATACACCGTACACACACATGTATTATGTAAAAACAAACTTTTATTTTGGATGCGATTAATCGCGATTAATCGTTTGACAGCCCTAAATATAATATAATATACAGCAATGAGATTAAGTGCAAATGGAGACTATGCCTATAATTAGCGAATAATTAGAAAAATGAAAAGTGCATGTAAACTGGAGTGAAGAGTTCTGCTTGTGTCACGTAGGCCTAAACATCTTACTGCGATTAAGACCTTACTCTGATTATTAGAAATAATTGCATTATTGTGTGCTCAGATTTGTTCTCAAGATATTGTACTACAAGAATTCTGCAATCAAAAGTCTTTTCTCATCAAATTATTCCAAGACCGAATAATCCAAGCTATGCTATGCATATTCATTTTATAGCTTAAACTGTTCATTTATATCAACAACGGTTTCATTTGTGACTATTTTGACTATTCTTCCACAGAATTTTAGGAGACACATCTGTTGCTACTTCATCAAAACATTACGGAGAACTCAATTAAGTCTCCAGAGACATGAAAGAGCAATATAACCTTCAAGAGCCTCGGGAGGACAATCAACCACCACAGAGCAAATTCTCCCAAGAGACAAGTGTGTCATTTCTGCACCACAGGGTCCGAATAATAATGTTTTCAAACAGGTTTTCGAGTGGGTTTCAGATGCTCAGAAGAGTGTAATGTATTTCTGAAATCAGCAGATCTCCCTGCAGAACAAGAACATGCACTTTATTTCTAAAAAAAGCCTCAGCATGGGCCTCTCAATAATTTATAAGTATAATGAGCATCTGTTGTTTTTCCTGGCAGTGGGCGATTTCTTTTTTTCTGAGGGGAAAAAGCATTTGTTAAACGAGGCGGTGCGCAGCAACTACCTCAGAGCACGTGCGTTACACACGCGTCCACACGGCCGGCCCTCTGTTAAACAATATACGCCAGCGATCAAATCATCCAAAGCGTGCTCAGTGGAGCACTAACATCTCTGCTGCTAAAAATAACCCCTGTTTCTCCTCTGAGCTTTCTTAGTCCTCCGCTGTTTCTTTTTATAGCCGTGCCTGGGGAGCTGGCCTGCCGTTTTTAGAAGGACATGACCACAGTCGCTGCTCCTCGTCCCGTTTGATCTCAGCTGATGACACATGTTTACTTGCTCACTAACACACACAGATGCCATAGCATGGAAAAGCACGACAAGTCTCCCCTTAGGCAGCATTTGCTCTTTTCACTGTGTAGAAAATAAGTAACCTTTATTGATAATACTTTCTTTCATGAAAAGAAGAAATATTTTTCTTTTCTTTTTTCTATAGTGGTGAATGAGAGTCTACAAAATTGTTTGCATTCCCAATTGATTAAAAAAAAAAAAAAAAAAAAATCCACTACAATGTGGGTTCTGGGTGGTTGCTAGGGCATTGCTAGGTGGTTGCTAGGGTGTTTGTGTGGTTGCTATGTGGTTGCTAAGTTTCATAGGTAGTTGCTATGATAAGATTACACTGCCCAAAGTCAATAGAGGACAACCCTAAGTTACTACACTGTTCTGGTGCTGAGATATGGCTTTTCATGTTCCTATACAGTTGCTAGGCTGATCTAAATGGTTGCTAGGGTGAAGAGAGAAGACAGAAAGAGGCCAACATTTCTGTCACTCCCTCCAATGTTTTACAAACACTCTCTTAGTGTTTCTCTTACTCCCTAAAGTTAAGATTTTTTTAATTTAAATCCAAGATGATAAAACACAAAGTATAATGTTAAATTTTTTACAAATATTTTTTATGAAAATTCATTAAAAAATACTAGAATTACAATGTTAAAAAACAGTATTAGTGCATCGTCACAGTCTGTGAAAAGGTTCATAGTAAACAGTAAACCACCGCTCAATGAATATACAGCTAACAATGACACTGAATAATTATAATACAACATATTATAACTAGTATAATATAATATAATATAATATAATATAATATAATATAATATAATATAATATAATATAATATAATATAATCCAATTCGTATATGTTTAGATTAGTGCTGTTATTAATTCGATTAATCGCAACTTACATAAATGTACAGTATATATATATATACTTATATGTTAGATGCGATTAATCACTAGTGTAAATATATATCTGCTCTTACCGTGAAACTGTTGTTGACATTCTTTGTGCTTGATTCGGCAACGCTCGCATCTGAAAGATCCACTTCGTCGAAAATAAGAGACTGTGAACAGGAGGAGAAAGAGGAGATCAGTAAACATGGACGATCACACAGCATTAGCTGTCATTGACAATGTCTAAGAAAGCAAACATCTTATGCACATTGATACTATTCTATTGAAATGAAACAAAAATGAGCTTATTGGAATATTGCTTATCCCAGGGATGGGCAACGTCGGTCCTGGAGTGTTCTGGAGTTCAGCTCCAACCCTGATCAAATATAATGAGGGTTCAACAAGCACAATGTCTTCAGGATTACTGAGTTTTTTCTTTCAGGGTTGTAACGTTAGCTAAACTCTGCAGGACAGCGGCTCTCCAGGACCGACGTTGCCCATCCCTGCCTTATCCTATGCGCTGACATGCGTGTACTGTGTGTTATATGAGTTTAAGATGGATCGCAGACAGCTGGGTGCGTCATGATCTACTCCATCAGCGCAGAGAGCAAGAACTAAAGGCCTGATATATATATATATATGATACCATACACCGCTTTCAGTTTGAGCCGGGATTTTAGAAACAAAACATTTGTCATTTTCTTTAGTCATAATTAGGACTGAGGAGTATGAGCAAACATATTGTATTATATTGTCATTTTTTGTCACGGAAATGGTATATCTCATAATCAAAATTAATTCAATTTAATTTAATTTTTATTTTATTTTTATTTATATAATTTAATCAACTATTTAATTTATTTTTTGCAACTTGATGGACACAAACAAAAAGATCAGATTATTCAGTGCATAAAAAAGGCTGCATTTATTCGATCAAAAATACAGTAAATATTGTAAAATATAATTACACTTTAAAATAACAGATTTCTATGTGAATATATTTTAAAATATAATTTATTCCTGTGATGCAAAGCTGATTTTTTTTTTGCATCATTCCTCCAGTCTTCAGTGTCACATGATCCTTCAGAAATCATTTTAATATGATTATTTGCTGCTCAAGAAACATTTAGTATTATAATCAATGCTAAAAACAATTGTGCTACATACATTTTTTGTGTGGAAATTGTGAAAAACAATGTTTGCAACAATGTAAAAGTCTTTCCTGTAACATTTGATCAATTTTGTTTTATTCAAATCTTACTGACCTCAAACTTTTGAACAGTAATGCACATAATCTTTTTTATGTGATGTGAAAAAAAATAAAAAAAATAACATCATGTCATTGACCTCAAACATATATAGGCTATACCAGTGACCAGACATCAACCATGTCAATGTCTACTGTAGTGATACGATATATACCATAATACCACCCAGCCCTCTATTATCAAGTTCACGAATGAACTCCAAAAAAAACATTTGCATTTGAAGGATAAAATGTGTATTTCCAGGCTCCCTGAGTCCTTTCCATCAAGTTTCAATAGAATCAGTGAAGGTTTGTTTTGGTGATTGGCAGATATTTGAGTAAATGATGGTTGTATACTCAGGCGGTGTAAACAGTGTGACATCCTATTTATGATATGTGGGCCTGGCCGCTCTACAGCATGAAGTGCAGGCCTCTGCGTTGGCTTTGCCTAGTCTGTCACAGACCCGAGTGCCATGCCAATACAAACAAAAGCCCCTTGTCTGAGCACAGCAGTGTGATCGGCCACCTCGTTTCTGCCTGTGAGGTCTGTGGCGTAACTCCCAGCTCTCCTTCACCACGTGCTAGTGCTGCCACTCCATGTCATTCAGGAGCTACGCAGGAAGTGCTAGCTTGCGTCATGGCGTAGCAGCTGCATAGCTGGCGATTTTTGGGCTGATTTTTAAGCACTCACTCTTTCTCTCAGGATTCAGATCACGGACGAAATACCTGAATGCCACCCATAGGGCCCTATGATTTCCGCGATGCGGAAAACGTGGACGGAATCGCGGAAGCCAGACACAAAAATTCAATTTTAAGTTGAACGTACAATGTCATGGAATTTGGAAATTTTTGGATGAATACATCAAATGTAGAGCTGTAAACTCAATTAAATCGCAATATGGACTAACGTCTGTGAATATTAAAGTGCAAAAAGACTGAAAAAAATATGAAGAATGCATGTTCTGCGTGTTTCTGTGTAAATGTATACATACTCAAACATGTGCAACGCTTGTGGTGTTTTCAGTGTCTGCGCTCTCACTATATGAGGACATGAACACATGAAAGAAACTGCTCTGAGAGTCACCTCAGCAGCATTTCACCATTCCATTTGATTTAAACTATCGTCATCATGTATACACAGTTATGACAACCCGTGAAAAAAAAGTTTGCTTTTGAAGAAATTGTGACAGAGATATATTACTACTGTTCAGTAGAATTGACTTCTCAAAGTAATAAAAAAAAAAAAATACATTATTATTATTTTTTAAGGAATATCAGAATTTTTCTTCCATTTTCAGTAAACAGAATTTTTGAAAAGATAAAACATTTCATAGGGACTTATTCTTGTTAAAGGAGAACTCTGGTCAATTTTAACATTGACATTTAACATTTTAACATTTTTTTGTAAATTTGTAGTGCTGTCAGTACAGAGAACAACGACAAAAACCGGTGTTGCTTACACCGTGTTATCCTGTTTTTAAAATTTGCACCCTGTTGACTTCAATGGGGCAAGTTTTAAACCTGCTTTTAGCCTCTTAACATCCTTGATGTGTCATTACAAGTGCACAGGTCATGTGAGTGATTCCTTCAGAGTGAACATGGTGAATCTGACTGCAGTAGATGTGAAAGATATGAATAAAAATGATGTTAATTCAACCAGCGCTCATACCTGTATTTTCTTCCTGTTTCCGGTCGAAGTCCACAGTAGTCGATTGTCGAGTTCACGCGCGTGATCATAGGTAACTAACTAACTGCACGAACTCGACAATCGACTACTGTGGACTCGATTTTTGTCGTTGTTCTCTGTACTGACAGCACTCCAAATTTACAAAAAAATGAGCTCAATGTTAAAATTGACCGGAGTTCTCTTTTAATAAATGTATAAATTGGAAAGGTTTTATGATATCAATTGATTAGACATGCTTTTTGATTATTAAAATGTATTTGTAAACCATTCAAATAATAAAAAAAAAAAAAAAAAAAAAAAAAAAATTAAATATTAATATTATTAAATAAATATTAAATGTAAAAAAATGCTGTTAAATTGTATGTTTCGTTATATCAATTAATTAGACATGATTTTTGTTATTAAACTGAAAAAAACGAAACAAAAAACAAATCCAGAACAATTAAAATGGAATCAAAATTAATTTGGGGAAAAATAAGACAGGATTTGTGAAAAAATGAACTGAATTTCACAGGGCCCTACATCCATAACCACAGGAAATGCAGCTGATTGAGCAGAGAACAAACGAATGAAGGCAGACACACTCAATGCAAGGCTTGCTTTAAGCGTCTTCATGGTGGAGGCACAGAGACACACTAGAGGGTAAAACGTCTCCCCTCAGACACGGACAATGACATACAAGGCACGTCTCCGGGACTCTCCTCTTCAGAGGCCTAAGCAGACAAGCAGACGCGTAAATGACGTGATGTCGCTTTAGTTGTTCCACAGCTAAACCGTTCCCGCCAATGAGGAGAACAGGCATCCCGAACAACGCCAGGCAGGGTGATGGGCGGTCGGCAATGTCATTGATGAAGGCTAGCTATATTAAGAGGGGGTCTCTGTTGTTTCTGACCCGAATCGCCACCAAGCCTTCCTCCGATCCACTGGGGCCAAGAGTGGGAGGCGGACCGCGGGCACCGGTCCAGCAGACGGAAAGCACCCTCCAGCACACGCGGCTACGAGAGACTCGATACTGCCAGCGGGCCAAAACGCCACCCGCCTGCCATAGTGCAACCACACACACACACACACAGTGACATTAAAGGCATGGCAGAAGGTGCAATGCAAGTGCCCATGTGCAGCTCTTCAGCCCCTCTCAGCACAGGCATGCCCAGTAACAGAGGTTCAAATTTTACTACCCCCTTACCTTAGATCACTCTGTAGAGCTTACAGAGGGCTTTACTGTACACTGTAAAAAATGTTATCATCGTCATGGAAATGTTTTTGACAACTGGATTTTCTTCATCGGGAACTAAATACATTTAAAAAGTGATATGGGTTTACTGTTTTTAAGGCAGTAATTAAAGGTTGCAATTTTTTACAGTGTAGTGAGAGTGCAGAATCAGTATCAGGATATAATCGAACACTAGTTCTGTGTGGTGCTAAGCTCACCTTGGCATCCTTGGCATAGTAGAGCGTACGTCCCCGCAGTTTGAAATAACGTTTTTTCCAACGCTGGAATGAGCTCGTCTGTTTCAGAAGCAGCCCTTCCTTCACACTCGTCTGCAGAAAGAAAGAGGTGTTTCATAAAAAGTCAGAAACTATTTAAACATCTGCACACAGCACAATATCACCAGCAGGGGTGGGCGATATGGCCAAAATCGTATATCACGATATAGATTTATCACAAATAGTAATTTTTTGCTTTAAGGATTTAATGATTTTTGATACTATTGAAATTTCATAATTCTTGTCACCAATATCAATATCACACACACACACACAAAAAAAAAAAACTAAAACTAGCCAACGTAAAAAAAATCAAATCAAATAAAAACTCTCAAGCTTACAGAAGACAAGTAAACAGTCAGTGATAAAATAAGAACAACGAAACGAATTACAAGCAATAGAACAACAAACGAAAATAGAACAAAGACACAAATTAAATAAAACTACCTACAAAACTTCAAGAACTAGAAATAATAAATACTACATAAATTGCATTGTATAAGTAATCAAATGTATAAAACACTGCAGTCTTCACTGTGATTGATTAAATATACATTTATTCTTATTAAATAAATACATTTGTATTAGTCAATAGATGTTTGATTAACGTTAACGACAGACAGCAGGAGGTTTATTAGGCTGCTGTCACTTTAAGACTGAATGCACGGATCCAGTACACTGTTAGTTACACATGCATTTTCTTTATAAACTATTTACATTCACTTAAGACATAAATGATTGTTTACGAGGATACTTGCAAAAATGCACTTGCAAAAAAATATTTAACCATTCAAGCCCAATTACGTAGCAAAAAGAACGTACTCGGTTACTAATGTAACCTCGGTTCTCTCTAGAAGAGGGAACGAGTATTGCGTAAGGTTAGCTTACGCATCGGGAAAGTCTTCTTTCTTTGAGATCTGAAGCCAAAAAATTATCCTTAATTTTGTATACATTGTCAACGCAGTGCAGCAGCCGACAGACCTAGGCAGGCTGTATAAGCGTGCTCATTGGCTGCTCGGCGGCAACTGCTTAAGCCTATCGGTGAGCGCTCTGAATCGCGCCCTCCACACCCTTCTAACCGTCAGAATGGGTGTGGCCAGCGTGTATATATTCAGCGCTCATAGGCTAGAATTCTGGTTTTCGCAGTCTGAAGCGCAAAAGCTCGTGGCGCGACACGGCAGGTTACGCAATACTCGTTCCCTCTTCTAGAGAGAACCGAGGTTACATTAGTAACCGAGTACGTTCTCTTACGAGAGGTCTCTCGTATTGCGTAAGGTTAGCTTACGCATCGGGAACCCTTTGTCAACGCCGTGTGCGCCGAGCATCCAGCCCATGAATCCCAGGGAAACCGGGGAAAACACTCTGCTGGGAAATGTGGCCGGTCGGAGAGACGGGCCAGCGCAGTACAGGCACTTCATGCAGCATATGAAATAGAGCGGCGCGGCCGGTCTATAAACATATAACAGTACAAACAGTAGGGCCGGCAGAGCGAGCCCATACAGTACATAAGCACTCATAAGGGTAGGAGAAAACGACATAGTCGGTCTCACATGAAGGGAAAAATTCCCGCGCGACAGAGAATAATACGGGCGGCCAGCAGCGCGGGCCAGCACCGACAACAGCGCGTAACGGGAAATAGGAAACAGAGCGGATCAGCCGGTCTGAGTCAAACACTTCACCCTGAGTATAGTACCAGAATAGCGCCAGCATATGAACGTAGTCTGCACACGAGAAATGGGCAGAGCATACATGTCACTTATGCTGACAGTATTTTTGCCTGTAGGGCAGGAACTTCCAGGTTATAAAACCTCACGAATGTTGACGGGGAGGCCCAGCCCGCCGCCATACAAATACCGTGATTAGAAATTCCGCTGGACCAGGCCCACGACGAGGCCATGCCTCTAGTGGAGTGGGCTCTGATGCCCAGAGGGCACTGCAGGTGTCTGGAGGCATAAGCTGCTGCTATCGCGTCCACTGTCCACCTGGACAAGCTCTGCTTCGAGGCGGCAAGACCCTTGGTGCGTCCGCCGAAGGAAACAAAGAGCTGCTCTGAACGCCTGAAAGCGGCGGAGCGCGTGATGTAAACTCTCAGCGCCCGGACAGGGCATAGGAGGTTATCACTGTCCCCACTGTCGGATGCTGGCAGAGCCGAGAGGGACATAACTTGTGCCCTAAACGGGGTTCCAATCGCTTTGGGGATGTAACCGTGTCTCGGTCTGAGAATGACTTTCGAGTCATTCGGCCCGAACTCAAGACATGCAGGGCTAACAGATAGCGCGTGCAAATCACCCACTCGTTTGACTGAAGACAGAGCTATCAGAAAAACGGTTTTAAGCGACAGATACTTTAGATCCGCGGATTCAAGCGGTTCAAAGGGAAAAGCCTCTAGGGCCGCTAGGACCAAGGACAGATCCCACGAGGGAACCGAGGGGGGCCGCGGGGAATTCATCCGTCTAGCTCCTCTGAGGAAGCGGATAATGAGCTCATTCCTTCCCATTGCCCGGCCGCGCGTCGTCTCAGCGAACGCTGCAATAGCGGCCACATATACTTTGAGCGTGGAAGGGGATCTGCCCTTTTCCAACAGCTCTTGTAAGAAGGAGAGCACCCGCGGGACCCCGCATGCGTGCGGATCCAAGTTTTTAGTAGCGCACCATTTAGAAAACACCGACCATTTAGACGCGTAGAGCCGTCTCGTGGAGGGGGCTCTCGACTGTGTGATCGTGTTCACGACCCCTTCTGACAGGTCAACGGGTATCCGTTGATCACCCATGCATGCAGCGACCAGCGCTCTGGATGGGGATGCCAGATCGATCCACCGGCTTGGGAGAGGAGATCCTTTCTCACCGGGATCGGCCATGGGGGTGAGTGCGACAGCCTCACTAGCTCTGGGTACCAAGTTTGGTTTTCCCATCGCGGGGCTATAAGCAGCACTGAGTGGTGCGTTTCTCTGATCCTCGAAATGACCTGTGGCAACAGGGAGATCGGAGGAAAAGCATACAGCGGGAGGCTGGGCCATGTCTGGGACAGCGCGTCCTCGCTCTTCGAATAAAACTTCGGGCATTGAGCATTGTCTTTCGACGCGAAGAGGTCGATTTCCGCTCTGCCGAATAGGCACCAGAGAAACTGGACTGTCTGGGGGTGCAGAGACCATTCTCCCGGGGGAATGTTGTCCCTGGACAGTCTGTCTGGACCGACATTCAGGTGGCCCGGCACGTGCGCGGCTCTCAGCGAGCGCAGCGAGCGGTAAGCCCACACGAGAAGGCGTTCTGTCAGCCTGCACAGATTCCTGGATCTGACACCGCCCTGTCGGTTCACATAGGATACCACGGACGTGTTGTCCGAGCGGACTAGCACATGGTGATCCCGTATGAATGGGAGGAAGCGCCTGAGCGCGTTCTCGACCGCTATCATCTCCAAACAGTTTATGTGGAGGCATTTTTCCCGGTCTGACCACAGGCCAAAAGCCGGTTTGCCCTCGAACAGAGCGCCCCAGCCTGAGGTGGAAGCGTCCGTCGAGATAACTTTGCGGTGTGAGATAGCTCCCATTGTCACTCCCCGCTGGTACCAGTCGGCCGCTAACCAGGGCTTCAGAGCTGAAACGCAGCTCTGAGTCACTCTGATGCGGATACCGCCGGAAGCCCATGCTCTGTGAGGCACTCGGGCATTCAGCCAGCGTTGTAGCGGGCGCATTCGTAAAAGACCCAGCCGAAGCACTGCTGCGGCTGAGGCCATACAACCCAGTAACCTCTGAAATGTTTTGAGAGGTACGGTGCTGCCCGGCCGGAGGGACGCGGCCAGGCGTCGAATGCAGCGCGCGCGATGTGTCGACAGGCGGGCCGTGTACTGATATACCTGACCGTCGAAGGCGAATCTCAAGAATGGCCTGTGACGGGGTATTATCAGGATCTGAAAAGCACGCGTCTTTTAGATCGAGAGATATAAACCAGTCCCTCGGGCGAATTTGCGCGAGAATTTGTCTGGTTGTGAGCATTTTGAACGGTCTTCTCATAAGAGCCTTGTTCAAACGTCTCAGATCCAAAATTGGTCTGAGAGCTCCGACTCCTTCTTGGGAACGAGGAAATAACGGCTGTAAAAGCCCGACTCGCTCATGGAAGGGGAAACCGGTTCTATAGCCCTTTTGCACAGAAGTGTAGCTATTTCTGCTCGAAGTAGATGTGCTACTTCCCCATTCACTCTGGTCTCGATACGCGCTTGAAAGCGCGGAGGGCGGCGAGCGAACTGCAGAGTATAGCCCTGTTTTACTGTGCTTAGCACCCGTTCTGATGCGCCTGGAATAGCTTCCCACGCTTTTGCGTGTGCAGCCAGGGGCAGAATGGCCTCCGGGCTCCGATCGCCGCGCATCGCGGGCTCGAGAGCTCGAAACGGAGGGGCGGGCGCGGCGCGCGCGCTCTTGGTGCTTAGATACGGCGGATCGCACGCAGCGATAGCTGGCCGTTTTACACACAGTGTCCCGGTGGCTTTAGACGGGGAACATAAAGTGTGAGGCGC
Source organism: Squalius cephalus (assembly GCF_949319135.1). Taxonomy (NCBI): domain Eukaryota; kingdom Metazoa; phylum Chordata; class Actinopteri; order Cypriniformes; family Leuciscidae; genus Squalius; species Squalius cephalus. The sequence continues at coordinate 29,061,425 of NC_137130.1, forward strand.
GACGCGCGATGGCGGCGTCGGGGGCGAAAATGTTCGTTAGTATGTGTGAGCGCTCGAGGGCGGGCACAGGACTTACATTTAAAACATGACCGGTCGTGCGAGGCCGTGTGACAGAGCGGGCAGTGAGTAGGTGTGGGCACGGAGAAGTGGACACGTGACCTACTTTTAACACTAAAGCGGCTTTTGCCTGCTTCAAGAGAGTGGGCTCTGTGAGAGACACGGGATGTATAGTGCTTGTGTACAGGGGTGAGCACAGAACGTGGGCACATTCACTGTACTAGAAACACATACGGCGTCAGCCGTGCAACCAGACATTATGCTCTTTTGAAATTTTTCTGGGTTGCCGTGAGAACGGCGGATGCGCGCAGGCGAGCGGGTAGATACCGGCTCGTTGACTGCGGGGTAAACAGCTGCAGTAGCCGTGGCAACGGGGACTGACAGAGCGTTAAGCTTCGACGGTGGTCCAGCCGCAGGGCTGCGGGATTTAACCGTCTTTTCTTCTCTCGTGTTTAGACGCTCAAAAATACTCGAGCACCCTGAGAAGGTGTGGTGCGAGAGGCGGGTTCGCTTTCTGTAAGTAAGAAAGACTGGCCGCGAGCTCGGAGAAGCAAACAGCATAAATTTTTATCTTCCCCGAGAGCTGGGATCGAACGCGGATCTCTCGCATGAAAGCGTATGATTCTGCCACTGAGCCACAGGGGAAAACACATAAGCTTTCAGTTAGCGCGAGCATATAAAAAGCGACCTCATGTGTCGCGTCGGCGTTTGTTTGCAGGCGTGCGTGTGTTTAAAACAGGCTCGTTTACTGCAATAGTAATATTTCCAGTCGCCTGAACTTAAGAGGGGACTGAGAAATGTGTGAGGATTGGCGGTTGTCCAGCCGTAGCGAGACTAACACACTCTCTTCTCTTTTCGCCGGTGAGTGAGGCGCGCACGCTGAACGCTGCTCGTGACCGTCCGCTTTGTCATCCGTTGAACGGCGCAATCTGCGCGGCCCAACGAGGGAGAGAGCGGGCTTGTTTTCTGTATGTAAGAAAAACTGGCCGCGAGCTCGGAGAAGCGAACAGCATAAACTTTAACTGCCGCGAGAGCGGGGATCGAACCCCGGTCTCTAGCTTGACAGTCTAGGATTCCGCCACTGAGCCACAGGGGAGAATACATTAGTATTCGGTTAGCGTCATCATGTCTTGTGACGGCGTTTGCTTGCAGGCGAGCGTGTATTTATAACAGGCTCGTATACTGCAATAGTAACAATTCCAGTCGCCTGAACTTAAGAGGGGACTGAGAAATGTGTGAGAAATGGAGGTTATAGTCCAGGCCACGGCGGGACGAAAACACTCTGTTCCCCTTTCACCGGTGAGTGACGCGCGAGGACGGAGTAGCTTTCTTGTAACGTAAAGAGAGCTCCAAGACCGTCCGCTCCTGCCATCCCTTGTGAGCGGCGCAGTTTGCGCGGCTCGAACAGAGGGAGAGGAAACTCGCTCCGAGACCGTCCGCTCCTGCCATCCCTCGTGAGCGGCTCAGTTTGCGCGGCTCGAACAGAGGGAGAGGAAACTCGCTCCGAGACCGTCCGCTTCTGCCATCCCTTGTGAGCGGCGTAGTTGCACGGCTCGAACAGAGGGAGAGGAAACTCGCTCCGAGACCGTCCGCTTCTGCCATCCCTTGTGAGCGGCGTAGTTGCACGGCTCGAACAGAGGGAGAGTACGGGTATCTATCACATTCGCCTCATCTCCTGACGCGGCGGCGGCGCGGGCGAGAGCCGGCGGTTGAGCGGCCGGGAGGGAGAGGGCGAGAGAGAGCTCGAGGGAGAGGTTCCGGCGAGCTCCTCAGTCACAACAGTCTCCGGTGGTCGCTGCGAGCGGCGCTTCTTATTGCGCGGCCCGGCAGGGACAGGCGGAGCGACAGCTTGGTCGAAAGCTTCAAGTCGAGCCCGCCCGTTTTTTTTTTACAAAAACGCCTCGTGCTCTTTTAGAGTACACACAGAAACAGTAATAATGTAAAGGATATGTCGCCGGATAGCGTAGCAGGCATGGATGGCTGAAGGCTTCCTCAGGCGCTGTCCTAAGCTTGCTGGTCGCTGGTTTCAACGGCGGCGGCTCTCAAGATCCAGCGATGCGAAGAGCGTCGCTGAAGACAAGAAAATCAGAATTCTAGCCTATGAGCGCTGAATATATACACGCTGGCCACACCCATTCTGACGGTTAGAAGGGTGTGGAGGGCGCGAAGCCCTCATTGGTTGCCGCGTTCAGAGCGCTCACCGATAGGCTTAAGCAGTTGCCGCCGAGCAGCCAATGAGCACGCTTATACAGCCTGCCTAGGTCTGTCGGCTGCTGCACTGCGTTGACAATGTATACAAAATTAAGGATAATTTTTTGGCTTCAGATCTCGAAGAAAGAAGACTTTCCCGATGCGTAAGCTAACCTTACGCAATACGAGAGACCTCTCGTAAGAGAACTCAGTTCAGCACTCACGCTCTGTATGAAAAGCAGCTTTATGTGCACGCATCTCTCAGCATATAATCGACAAGCTTTCCTGACCATGCAGAACAGCAATGTCACGTGAGCGTAACCGCGATAGAGACGATAGTCCAATATCTTTACCGGTTGGCAAATTTCTACCGGTTAATCTTGTCAAGAGTGCTAAACCGTAGCTGTCAGTAGTGATAAATCAGATTAGTTCTGTTCCAAAACCAAGACATTGTTTTATTGTTCCAAAGCCAACACCTCGTTTAGACTAAATTCTACGTGTCGATAAAAACAGTTCCATCTAATTAAACTGTTAATGCACTTTTTGTGCTTATTGGACAATCATGCTGTTAGCTTAGCAACATGCTAGCACCAAACTTTTTAAAACATTGTAAATGTCGTTCACTCCAAAGGCTTCAATAATAATGATGCCATTTTAGTGCCATTTTAATAGGAATCTGTGCATTTGGGAGTTTCACTTTGAGGCAAAAGAAAGTTCCAAGCTAAAATGTTTGTGTGGTGTGTGTGAGAGACCATTAATGGAGTTGCTGCCTGTGTAGACCGTATCAATTTATTCAATAATGAGGTTCCATGAATGTTATGATTCTGCCTTAGCAGTTAGTTAACATAATTAACTACTGTATGCATGTACTATGACATAGTTAGTCATAAACAGTATTTAAAAGCATCGTAGATGTGTTCTCAATGCGAAGATTGCTCCAAAATGTAAGTAGTAGGATTATGTAATTTTCTAAATTAACTTATTTTGGCCAAATTCATCCAAGATGGCGGACAAAACAAGATGTTATTTTATTAGCCGTGCAAGATCACCTTTGTGCATTGTTATGTCAGCATGCAATTCAGGTTGAGCTCACGTATTTGCGTGATCGTATAAGTATGTTTCTGGCCTTATGATTCTTAAAAAAATCAAAGCATAGCGCTAAAATTTGTTTAATCTAAGTAGAAACTGCCTAATATTAAGGTATTTGGGACTGTTTAAGACAATATTACTGTGTGCTATGCTTTTAAATGATTAGCTTAGCATTAGCTTAGCAACATGCTAAAGCCAAACACTGTTGGTTGCTGCCTGTATAGAGCATATAATTCGATTTAAGTTAGCTTTCTGTTAAGTTTGCTTTCTTTGTAGGCAGTAGGTAGCAAGGAATGCAGACAAGGTTTGGAAACAGAATCAAAGTCTTTGGTGTAAGAGTGGTGTGAACATTTCATTGACACTGACAAACCAAAATGTATTTATTCAAATCAAATCAAATTAAACCTTAATTTGACAAACCCAAAGCATGCTCTTTTTTTTTCAAATGGAAAAGTTTTCTTCTTTTTTTGCCATTTCCTGTGTGTGGATATATTCCAACCAGAGCTAAATGAGTGACATGAAACAGACAGGGCGATAAAATAGTCCTTTGTCTAACCAGATGGTCAAGTGAGCTAAATTATAACCCAAAATATGAGCTTTTCCTACACACAAACCATCCAGTTATATCCCAGCTATGTAAACAATGTTATAATGTACCAAACAAAGCGGTGGTATTTGAGACTTAACATAAGTGTAAAGGAAGCAGAATTTGAAACACGATATCAGCTCTGGACGTCCACAGGGACATGTGCACGTTGCCACTGCCAGAGGAAGGAACAGGAGGCCCTGCCAAGATCAAGTGCGCCTCAACACCAATTTCATGCTTGGGAGGGGAAAGACAAGGCAAAAGGCACACAAGAAAGGAAGCCCATTACTCAAAAAGATCCTGTCCTGCAGAGTGCCACCAAACTCTTGAAAGCAACGAAAGAAATCGAATCTGAGATCTACATCTTTAAACCCTCCAAGCAAAACTTTCCTCAAGATCATCAATTTTGCAAAGCCGGATAAGCGACTCAAGTCTGCTGTGAAAGTGACATTCCAGACGGCCCGATGCAGTTTTCAAAGGCGGCGCATGCGGTTTCGTCCCTGCATGGGCCGGAGGTCTTTGACATGGCAGTCGGAGAGAGATGGGGGCCAACGCCGAGGGTCATCCCGTCAGCCAGTCGCCTTGGCTACACTGTCATTTCACATCATCCCAGACCCAACCGACAATAAACAAGGCCCATAGACCTGCAAGCAGTCATGCTCCTTCCTGTCCATTCATCTACAAATATAGCAGGAACATGGAAGAAAAAACAAAACAAACAAACACAAATCCACAGGCATATATGGGAGGACGGCTATTTATAGCAGAGGAAATATGCTCTCTGAGGGGAGAATTACAAACAGAGACGCAGGGTTCGATCTGACATCCTGGTGCACAGCTGTGTCAACTTAAACAGCGAATCCATCCGCCGGCGCACTCGGTGACACTACGTGTCTGTTAAAACAGCTCGGTTACAAAACACTGAACTCACTCTGCCTTCACCTGCGAGACAGTTAATGTGCCATTGGACGATAAGTTATGGTCTGACTGTTGCGAAACAGCGGAAAACTAACTTCTGTGGGGTCTAATACTCAAAGTCCCCCATAGGTTGTGTCATGTGTGCACTGCATGTGAGTAATGAGAAACACTAGAGTGTTTCCTTTAGAATTAATGAACAAAGCTGTATACACTGAGAGTATGTGCTTATTATAATGGGAGTGTACTTGTTTTGTCACGCCATGTTGATTCGCTTGCAGTGTTGTTGGGGGTGTGAAACTGTTTAAATGCCGTTAAATTGGTACATTAATAAGATTCATTTACTAAATGTTTTTGCATTTCGCATGTTCAATAAACAGATTTCAGCAGAGCTGGTGGAAGAAAGTATGAAGGACATCAGTGTTATTTTAGTACTATTTATATATTATAGTAAGTATAAATATTTTGATTTTATTTTCAATTTTAATTTTAATTCATTTAGTCATTTTATGAAGTGTTTTTTTTTTTTTTTTTTTTCCTTCCAGTTTTTAATTTGTATACTTATTTCACATACAGGCAACATTTTTACATTGCATGTCCAATTAATTGAAATCATGAAACATGAAATTAAACAACAATTTATGAAAAGTTTAACAAAAAAAAAAAAAAAAAAAAAAAAAGATTTATAGGAACCTATGAAATAAATTTGTTTGTTTTTTTTGTTTTTGTTTTTTTAACCAAATTTTGCATTTTCTGCTTTCATTTTTCTGGATTCCATTTTAATGGTTTAATTACATTTTCATAATCAAAAAGCATGTCTAATGAATTTATTAATTCAATAAATATAAATATAAATATAAAATATAAATATAATTCAAAAAAATATTTTTTTTTCTGAAATTCAGTGTTGTGTATTTTAATATTTCTGGTAATCAAATGGAGGCATAAAACATTAATTTAATTTATCTTTTAATCAAATTAAATTAAACAAACCCTTTCATTTTTTGGCAAGCAAAGTGCTGCATAACAGAGGTTTACTGTTAAAATTATAATATTATTCCTTAAAAAAATAAAGTTTTAATAATAATGTATAGTTATTATTATCATTATTATTAATAATGTTATTATTAATGTTATAAGTGTTAGATTATAATAACATTAAGATGTACATTCTACTGTACAGTAGTAAAATAATATTAATTGTACAATTTCTTCAAGTTAAACCAAACTTTTATTTTGACAGGTTGCTGTAAAGACCTTCCAGTTTCTGTGTGTTTTATGATGATAGTTTTTCTCAAATTAAACGGTAAAATTCTCATCTGAAATTATACTGCCCTCCATTTCTAATTTTCGTTTAAAGGATTAGGTTAGCTGATTTTCAACCAACTTTTAATTGTTGCAATGTCAGTCAAGCCAAGTCATATAGTTATATAGTTATATAGCGCTTTTTACAAAACAGATTGTTATAAAGCAGCTTTTCAGTGATAACAGGAAAATAATGCAACAACATTTGTTTCAGCTGTACAGCAGATCTAGAAGAAAATAGTGTCATAGTCCATCTTAAAGGGTTAGTTCACCCAAAAATTTTACTCCTAAATTTATCTCCTAAACAGATTCCTAAATTTTACAATTACTCACGCTCATGTTGCTCCAACCCCGTAAGACTTTCTTTCATCTTCGGAACACAAATTAAGATATTTTTGTTTAAATCTGAGAGCTGTCTCACTCCTTCATAGGCGGCTAGGTAATCGATATCTACCAGCCCAGAAAAGTTAGTAAAGACATTGTTAAAATAGTCCAAGTGACAGTTGCTCAACCTCATTGGTTTTCTCATTGGTTTCTCACGATCTGCGTCATCTTCTCAGTTCTCGCGCATGTGTTGTGGCGCTCTCGTGAACCCACGTGGAAGAAAATGAATAGTTGAATAAAGTCGTTATTTTTGTTTGTTTTTTAACACAAAAAGTATTCTCGTCGCCTGATAAACCAGGCTCAGTCTGGGCCAGTTCTGCTCTGGCCAACGAACGAACAGTGTATGATTATGATTCAGGCAGCATTATAGATCAGAAGTCGGTATATGTAAATGAGCAATGTGTAGGCCTACTCTTTCTCCATCCAGATATCCTTGTTTATTTTTGGCAAATCATGTAGCACAGATTTCAAAATTGTATCATGTTTCTACCTTAAAGACAGCCAAGTTTTACTAAAAGCCCCTCTTGCCAGAAGTGAATTTCCCCTTTAAATGATTCATCTAATATACTTTATTTTATTTCAACTTTATTTCAATCATCAAGTAGCTTTTTAATAGTTTTAGTTTTAGTTACCAATAACAACAACACAGATGCGTTGAAAGGCTAAACATGCACAAATGTGCTCAATGAAATGTATAATAGTTCACCCAAATTTTGAAACGTCAGTCAAAACCCATAACATAAAAGGTCACCATTCACTTTCATCATATGGAAAAGAACAGATCTGCTAAAAATCTTCCTTTGTGGTCCAGAAAATATCTGAATGTCAAAGTTTGTAAAAGCATGAGGGTGAGTACCTGTCTGAACTGTCTCTTTAAGACATCACTTCAGCAAGGGGTTTTATGCTTAATATGGAGTCCGCTCACTCAGATGAATGTGACGACTGAGTTTATCTAATTTAGAGCCACTTTTCTACTTTGGTAAGACAATGTCTGCCAAGAATATGAATGCAAATGCAGGCATGACTTATCTTGCCTCATCAGTACTGGTAGAAAGATCAATAAACAACAAAAAAATACTAATATATTCCAATAACCATCCAATCACAATAAATACCATTCCAAGATTCAGTAAGACTTTTTAAAAACAAAAAAAAGAAAGAAAATAATCTTTCATTCAGCAATAATGCATTACCTTTAAATTTAAAATGTTACAAAAGATGTCTACTTCAGAAATATGAAGCAGCACAACTGTTTTTAACATTGATAATAATAATAAATGTTTCTTGAGCAGCAAATCAGCATATTTGAATGATTTCTGAAGGATCATGTGACACTGAAGACTGGAGTAATGATGCTCAAAATTCAGCTTTGACATCACAGGAATAAATATATTAAATAGAAAACAGTTATTTTAAATTATAATAATATTCCACAATATCAACTATATTTTTGATCAAATAAATGCAGCCTTGGTGACATTAAAAAATATCTGGTACTGTGTGTTTGTTGCTTCATTAAATGAAAATGTAATGTTTTACTTTAATGTTCCTCTTTTGTTTGTGTCTTTCGGCCACTTGGTTCCTTTTTTCTTGTCTTCAGTTCCCTTCCTGTTGCCAAGTGGGATAAGAAGTGATCTATTAATAGACTGTTTCTTCACGAAACTGTAAGAGGGAGAACGGCTCAGTGCCAGACATACATGACTAACCCCACTGCGGTGCACTGTACACCCACACCTCTCTCAGCATCACACACACACACACACACACGCACACACACACACGGTTACACCAGACACCGGTGAGCGACTCAACCACGACTCACTGTAACCACACACCGCACACACACACAACAGAAGCCCAAACTGTGATAGCTGCTTCTGTTCTGAGAGGACACGACTAACGTTTCTTCAGAAAGTGAGTGATATAACAGACGGACATCCTGTGAGTGAGGATATCCAGCCTCAGTGCTCTCTGACACATGTCTGCAATGTTTGAACCAGCAACAAACACACACACGCACACACTCTCACACATAAGCGGATTATCTGCAAGCTCCAGAAATGGCATAAACTCGAAAATAGCCTGGAAATGTGGGTGTTTCTTCATGTATTTTAGTATTATTTACATACTGTTATAGTACATGTATTTATTCATATTTTGATTTAGCTTTTATTTTTATAGTATCAGTTTTAATTTTAATTTTACGTTTAAATTAAATTTGAGTATTTTGTCATTATATCATTTTTTTTTGTTTTTAATAGTTATATTTAGCTTTAATTTATATTTATTTCAGTTTAAGTTGAAGTTGTTTTAGCAAATTTGTAACTTTAATTTAAACGTATTTTATTTCAAGTTACCCAGATAATATATATATATATATATATATATATATATATATATATATATATATATATATATATATTAGGGCTGTCAAAAGATTAATCGCGATTAATCCAAAATAAAAGTTTGTGTTTACATAATATATGTGTGTGTACTGTGTATAATTATTTTGTATATATAAATACACACACATGCATGTATATATTTAAGAAATATTTGCATACATATACTGTATATATATTTATATAGTTTATATTATATATAAATATATATTTTTTTATATATAAATAACACATTTTTCTTAAATATATACATGCATGTGTGTGTATTTATATATACAAATTTAATTATACACAGTACACACACATATATTATTAAAAACAAACTTATATTTTGGATGCGATTAATCGCGATTAATCTTTTGACAGCCCTAATATATATATATATATATTTGCGTTTTTCATCTACTAATTATATTTTATTATATTTCAGCTGTATTTCAATGAACGAAAGCCAGTTTGCACAAAGAGCGATAACTCCAAAATTGTTGGTTGTTGTTGTGGAAATAACATCACAACTATTGTATTTTTAAAGGGTTTTTAAAAGTATTTTTTACAAAATAAATATATTGAAATAGTTTGTGTATTTCACTGTCTACAACGTCGTGCATTTATGTACATGTATCTATTTTTTTAGAATAATACTTTTGGGATGGATTTTCTTAGTTTGTAGAATGAAAATGTAAGTCTGTGACAAAATAAAAGGCACAAATAAATGGTGAAGGAAAAATCTTCATTTAACCAAAAAAGTTTAAATAAATTTTAACAAACCAGTGCTATGTTAGGTTTTATTTTATTTTTATTTTATTTTGAATTAGCTTTTATTTTTATAGTTTTAGTTATGCTATTTTTTTTAGCAATTTATTTAAATTGTAGTTTTTGTTTATTTCAAGTTAATAATTTCAGTGCTTCAACTTAAACCTATTTCAATTTATTTCCAAAAAGGCAAAATTTCACATTTTTCATTTTGTTTGTTTTTCTTAATTAAACTTTGTTTTTCAATTTAACATTATTTCAGCTTTATTTCAATTTCAACAGAAATGTTTTTAATAGTATTAGTTTTAGTTACGATAACCACTGTAATATAAAAGTGGCTGTCATTGAAGAAACATCCAATTATTTATTTAGCTAAATCTACTTTAAGGTCATAATTAAAGATTTAACAATAACACTATATTCAAATCACAGAAGATGCATGTAGTATGGTTTCATAAATGCTGTTTAAGTAAATGCCCTTTTGTTCTTTTACTGACTCTGAAAGTCCATCTGGGCTAGTGCTGGAGCAGAAACACTTCACCTCTCTTGCAGGGTGCTTTGACCTTGTAAAAATATGCTTTCGGCAACATGTGTTCCTTCAAACGAACTGAGTAACCCCTCCAACCAACTACAAGTAGAAAAATTCAATGCCACAAAACAAGTTGCCTTCTTCAGCATCTCTTTAAAGGCCAATAAGGGAAAAGCTCCTGAGAGCTTAAAGGGATAGTTCACCCAAAAATAAAAATGCTGTCATCCTTTACCAAACAGTTGCTGGTCCCCATTGACTTCCATGGTATATATATTTTTTTTCCCCATTCTATGGCAGTCAATGGGGACCAGCAACTGTCTATAATCACCTGATGCCTTTCTGCTTTACTGGAAATTGGTCTCCTTTATGTTAATTTACAGAAAGAGCAGAATTAGCTTGAATTATTGTCTGTACTGTGCTGTAGAATTGCCCTGCATCACAATGACTGCTGGAGCTTATTTTCTCGAGATTGAGAGAAAACTCTACAAATCACTAAACGAGGCAGAAATAGAACAACACAACCTGTGGCATGACAGGAACATTTCAGGCCTCGGCTTCTCCGCCAGGGACTTTAATGAATATACATGCAGAGAAATAAATCCCAAATGGGATTGTTCAATAATTGACTGTAAGATTACATGTGCAAACTGAAAACATAGCATGATGTTTTACTGGTGAACCATATCACATCAAGCATGAACACTGTATGTGTTTTATGAATTTCACTTTCACTTTGAAAGTCAAGTGTGGAATTTTTGTACTATTGAATCAATAAATGCAATTGCAAAAATAATAGTGGTCGATCGATATGGATTTTTTATGACTGATATAAAGCCAATATAGGCTTATCACGCTATTTAATTTAAAGATAGTAAATTATGCATAACAATGAAATGTATATTTATTTTAGCCGTTTTTTTTTTTCCCGTCAGGCTGAACGGTTCCAGTTATGTTTCCACTTAAGCTTGGTTCAATACAGCATGATTACAAATCATTCTCTGACAGGATCTCTCAGCACGGTTGGTTTGTAGATTGCGTGACGTTGCCAATAATAATAGTAAAATTAAAATAAATATGAATATCTGATCATTCTCCATAACGCGGTCGCTATTTACATCTCACACCCAGGCACGGATTTAGAAAGCAGAGGCCCCTGGGTACAAAATCTTGGAGGCCGACCCTCCCCCCTCGTAGGCTCGTGGCCCAAACTAACACAGCATCTTAATTTTTAGAAACATTAAAAGGAAACTGTGGGTTTTTCTTTACTTTAAAACAAAACCACTTTCTCCGACTCCATTTCTTGTAATGTTAACTGTGACAGCAAAGGAGATCTATAAATGCACTGTTAGACATTTTATCGTATTTTTGCGGTAACTTACTGGCAGCACTATTGCCAGTAAGTTAATGTAAGTTCCCCTTTACAGTAGCTTACCTGTAAAATGTGTTTTACGATATGATGCCCTTACCACAATTTAATTTTACAGTATGATGGCCTTACTGCAATTTAATTTTACAGTAAGATGCCCTTACTGCAATTTAATTTTACAGTATGATGGCCTTACTGCAATTGAATTTTACAGTATGATGCCCTTACTGCAATTTAATTTTACAGTAAGATGCCCTTACCGCAAGTTAATTTTACAGTAAGATGCCCTTACCGCAAGTTAATTTTACAGTAAGATGCCCTTACTGCAATTTAATGCTACTGTATTGAATAAATTCCAAAAAAGTGACTTGGGTCCATGTACATCAGCATATTCTTTATTCACTGTCACAATCAATTACATCCATTTTATTTTTTTATTGTGATGCAACATTAGGCAGTTTTATTCATATAGCACGTCATACACTTTGGCAATTAAAAGTGCTTTACACAGTAAGGAATTAAAATAATCTCAAAATAAAAGCAAGGAAAATTAAAGTGCCCCTATTATGGATTTTTGAAAATGACCTTTCATGTAGTGTGTAACAGCTCTAAGGCCTCGTTTACACTGTAAATGAAATGTAACCCAATTCCGATTTTTTGCTCATGTGACACAGATCGGATGTGCTCTATGACAGTGTAAACAGGAAAAAAAGGCATGCATTCAGATATTTCGAGATCGGTTTCAGGCCTCATTCATATGTGGAAATAAATCAGATATAAATCAGATATGTGCCAATGTGACTGTCATATAAACAGGCAGATCAGATTTTCTGAGGCATTAGGCAACGTCTCCGCGGTTTAATGATGAGAGCAACCCCGACGCGCATCTGCAAAGGGACAGATGGGCCTCATTTACACTGCAGGTCTTGATGCCCAATTCTGATTTGTTGCCTATATCCGATTTTTTTGACCGTCCGTTTACACGTTCTTTCAATTGTGACCCATATCCGATTCATGTATTTACACTTGACATACTATCTGAAATGCTGCACATGATAAAAGGGGGTTCTTGTATGGATGGACAAACGCAAAATATGATCAAGACCTGCAGTATAAACGAGGCCTAAGTGAATGAAAACATCCTGCAAAGTTTTAAATCTGAAAGTGCACAGTATATAAAGTTATTTTCTTTCAAAAATAAGAGTCGACAATGAAATGAATCGTTTTTCAAACGAGTCATAAGCCATTGCGTTGTGACGTCAAGACGAAACATTGGCATATTTCCGACACCAGGGAAAACTTGAAACCCTTCAAACACTACAGCTGATCCCTGTGGATGCTGGATAGCATCATGTTGAGAAGACGCTGTGCTCTATAATGTGAAGGTAAAGCCAGTTTTATTTTCACTGCCCAAGAATGAGTATGTGAAGAATCAGCGGTTAAAGTTCATCTTTACCACGATATCATAGCAGTATAATCCTAAACTTTTGCTGTGTTCCCTTTATTTTACTGACGACTGCTTCTCAAATCTCGGAGTTCAGGATTCGCAAACCGCTTGCTCTTGAAAGATGGAGTTCAAAATACTTAGTTTTGAGTTTTATTTTGTGTAGGTCTCCTGCTAACTGGCTAACTCACGTTATCACTATCTTACTTAAATACCTATGCTAATCAGTTTGTGGGCCACTATTACCTATAACTGTGTCTATTAATGCAGATTGTCTGTCGTTCTCACTACTTTGAGGAAAGACTAGGAATGGAGCAAGATTTGTTTTACCAACGTTTATGTTACATCAGTCATTCACGCTAGACCTCGGCTAATGTATGCACTGTAATTGATACAGTTTCCACGTGTTCACCGCAATAAATTAGAAAAATACTCTGTAAATAAATAAGTACAAGTAAAATAATCGGTTTGTTTGATGTACATGCACTTGTTAATGCTGATGGTGAGGAATTACAGTTGCAACATCTCATAATGTACCTCAAACTGAGTAATGTATCACTGAGAAACGTCCTGCTGAAGTCGTCCTTGCGATGGAGGTTCGGGTTGAATAACTAGTTCTTCCAGTGTTTCATTATTGGACTCTTGATTGATAAGGTAAAATCGACGTCATCGTTCGTTACTGTGTTTAGTTTACGGTGTAGGAAGTCACAGTCAAAAAACTGATCTGATCATGATACTTTTTTGTATGCAAATAAATTATTGTTAACACACATACACATACACACACACACACACACACACACACACACACACACACACACACACACACACACACACACACACACACTCATTAATTAATTTTATTTTAATTTAATAAAAAAAAAAAAGAAAAGAAAAAAAAAGAGAAAAAAGGATGTCACACAGTTAGTGGGGTCTTGGAGGCCCCCTAGAGGTCGGAGGCCCCCGGGCACGGCCCAATCGGCCCGGTGGTAAATCCGGCCTTGCTCACACCATCTGTAAACGGCTGATGCATTTGTATTGGATTTCAGCCCCGTTATCAGCTCCACAGTGGAAAATGAAACCATATCCATAATGGCTGGGCCGGGTCGGCACGGAATGGAACGTTTAAACAATGAAAACGGTTTGGCTGGACGGTGTAAAAGCGGCTAATGTTGCTGTGTCTAGCTGGTCGTGATGATCAAGCAACAGAGCAATGTTTTGAAACCAATACAAAACCCACAGAGTTTATACTTTTGAAGGAATTAACCAACAAATCATTTAATTACTGGCAAACAAGTATTTTTACACTTAACAGACATAACAATACTGAATATGTGTAGCAATGTGTAAAGTCATGTAAATACCTTCAACCATGTTTTTTTTTTTTTTTTTAATTATTATTATTTTAATTATTTTTAATGAACAATCAAATTGGAAAATGGGGGAGAAATAATCACCTAGTCATTTTCAAAACCTAGGTTGTGAGGGCAAAATAATGTCATTATCTTATATATAAAATAATATCTATCTTCCGAAACAGTTCATCTCTAAGAGGATTTTTTTTTTTATAAATAAATGTGATGTTTAATGATTCAAAAATGACATGAAAACATGACAAATTTGATTTGTTTCAGATATAAGCTAAATTTAAGACACTAGACTACGATTTAAGATCCCTAGCGCTGTGCCAGGAACCATAAAAACTGCTCTTAAAATAATCATCACTCTCTAAGTCTGGACCATTTTTATAGTTACCACAGTACAAAGTAGTTCAATCCACAATTACAGTTACAGACAAAGTGTGACTGAGTGTTAGTTTATATGAAACGTGTCAGCATAGTAAATTTTCTTTTGTAATGCCTGCTACAGTACAGACTGAGCGATTTTCAGCAATCCTAAAAGATCATTACAAAAACAAATCACATGGATCTAATAAACTTGGGTATGACATGTATGTAGACTGTACGATGATGACACCTATTGAATCGTAGGCTACGACGCAAGTTAGTTTAGAAGAATAAAACGTCATCAGCATGTGCTAGTAGTAAACAAATAGAGCAAGATGTATCGCACTTTTGGCAATTGTGGTTATTATGTGAGCTGAAAAAAGAGGAGGAAGCAAGAGGAGAATATGGACGCGGTCATATAGGGAAAAGAGGCCAACTCTGCATGCCAATCTTGCACATGGAGCTTGAGGTAAGTAGTTTGAGTTTTAGCGCCATGTCACGTTGATTATTACGCCATTTCATGTTGCATTTTTATTGGCTAGTCAGTAGACGTAGGTCGTAGCAGCAAACACACTGTGAGATGATCATGCTAAACTTCTGACACTGTCAGAAAATTATCACTGGCTATCTTTAGTCGCAAGACCATGACAACGGCCATCTTTAAACCTCTCTCACTGTACGACGTAGGACCACCGTTTAGGAGCCACGACCACAGAAATTGCCGCGATTTGTTATCTTATGTCTGGGACAGCCCAAAATCGTACAATGTTGTAACAATGTTAAAGGCTCAGGGAAGAAGGAGGTGGGAACCGGCGAACGTTCAGCAAACTTTAATGCCAAAAAACAAAAAAAAACAAAACAAAAGTAAAGCGGCTGACCTTCACGGACGCCTGACGCACAAGTTAAAACAAAACAACACCAAAAAATCCAGGCCTGGATGGTCCTCTACCGTGTTGCACTGTCGTCACTCCTCCTTTTATCCTTCCAGAGCTCGTCCGTGAGAGTCGAGACCGGTGTGGCGCACAGGTGACACTCATCAACACTCGCGCCACAGGCTTCGCTCTGTTCCCACGGCTCTCGGCCAAGCCCTGCTTGCCACAAATATACCGGGCATTAAACAGTTATCTTGATTGGATGAGTGGTTATTTACTGGTAAACACACCCCTGAGAAGGCATATCTGAATAATGAGACAGAAACTACATAAACAGACTACAGTTAGACTAATGAACTATATTACTTTGCAGAAGAACTGTTTATTATGATTATTAACATTAATAAATTTAACTATTTATTGAACATTTAGAGTCTGTTGCTGTAATTTTATAGGCTATTAGTAAGGTTGTCACAGTACCAAAATTTCAGTAGTCTGTACCAATACCAGAAAGATTCTGTGGTTCTCAGGACCAATTTTGGTACCAAAGCCAAAACTGTTAATTACTTCAAAAAAATGTTGCCCCGTTTTGAATTGTCCCTTGGTACGGAGCCCCTAAAGGGAGATGGTGATGGAGAAACATATGAGATGGGATGAAAACATATATTTGAATGCGTTTGCGTTCTCTCACAAACTTTGCATTCACTTACAAACCTTTTGAGTTGTTTGCGAGCGAACGCAAAAGTTTTGCAAGCGAACGCAAAGTTTCTCAGGGGAACACAAAAGTTATAAATAGAAAATGGTAAAAATACCGGTACCGGTAGTACTGGTACATTTGTCAACCCTAATTATCAATAAGCCACTTATAGGCATGTTAAAGTGCTTTATAATGGGAAAGGGGGTTTTAGGCTCCTAATAAATTCTGAAACATCTCATTCTCTTTTCCTTTGATTGCTTTAACCTTGAGGTTTTTTTTTTTTTAATCATAAAGTATTGTCTTCAAAAGAATTGAATCTCAGGGTGCGTTTACACAACGATGATGTACTAAAAATGGAAAAGATTTTCCTTTGAGTTTTCCATGTAAAGACGGCAACGTTGTCAAAACGATCCCGGTACACATGGATCCGACTAAAACCGCTGTATTATGCACGTCAGGACAGTAGTTGTCGATGTCACTTTTAAAAAAAAAACTGTGCGCCTATGACCGAACACGTAATTCACATGACGTCACCATTTTCACAAATTCACTTTTTTGTAGTTCACACTGAGACAGTAACGGTCTCGTTTTCAAAAACGTGCACTTTGAAACCCGTTTCAAAACGTGTGCACTTTCAGGCCCCCAAAACGGCATTGCCATGTAGATAAACGGCCAAAACACATAAAAAGTTTTCAGTTTTTAGTTGAAAGCGGTGTCGTGGAAACAGCCCCTCAGTCTCTTTTATGGTTGTTGTGTTTGAAATTCATGAATGATTCAGGCTATGGCATCTGTGGTGAGATTTATCATTGCTCTAGACAGAACACAAGACCTGCGGGGCATCTTATGGCAAAGTCACCACATGCACAAATGTGCCAGGAAGTTGGCCTTGATGGGCACAGCTTTTTACTGCTTCCCTTAGGCATCTTCTAATGGCCAGTGCATCAAACCCAGAAAAAAGACTGAAAATGCTTCCATTATCAATCTACTGAGGCAATAAATGCTCTGTGGTCTAAGTCGAAAAAATATGGACAAATTAAGGACATTTGGTTTTTAGTCATCTAAAAATCTGATAAGATAAATTATCAAAAAACCTAAGTATGGATAAATAACTACACCTGTTATTTAAAATCCAAAAATCCTGTCATTTTCACAAAGGGGTCCTATTATGCCTTTTTCACAGTCTTGATTTTGTTTTTGGGGTGTACTAGATTATGTTTTCATGCTTGATTGTTCAAAAAACGCATTATTTCTCTCCCCAGTTTGGCTCGAACACGCCGATTTTGATGAAGCCCCTCCTTCCGAAAACGAAATGTGCTGTGATTGGTTAGCTGGCCCAGTGTGTTGTGATTGGCAGCGCTCAGTGCGTTCGGTAAATGTCCCGCCCCTCCATAATTTCAAGTTCTTCTCTAGTGTAAATATTAATGATGGAGTCAATTTTAAACCAATTCGAGCCCAATTCAGACCCTGACAATGTTGAAAAACAAGAGGATTGTGCAGAACGTATTTCATGCATAGACTTTGCAAGCACGGATTTCACAGGGCGTTTCAGAGTGGTATGTTTTCTTATACATTATAGATACAATGTTATCCACCATTTAATCGTGACATATGTCAGAAAACTAAGGTAATACAAACAGCAATTGATCACAAAACCATGGTTAATTTTCCTAAGGAGCGGTGAACCATCTTACAAATGCGAGACCTAACAAAACAACAGAAAACAGAAATGTTCAGGAACAGTGTTTAAAATAAATGTTAACCTCTAAGTTTCGTCAGCCTTAGGAAGGTCAAACAAACAACAACGTCTTCTCTAATGCAGCTCAACTAGGCATCGCACCTTTTTTGTCAGAATGTCTAAAGAATGCCTTTCTTTGTAATTATTTGTGAAATCTACTAGCGATTTCTGAGTGAAAATGATTTCAAAGTAAATCCTACACCAATGTTTTTTGTTGTTTTTTCAGTGTAAGTTCCACAGAAAAAAACATTGGTTCGGAACTATTTTTTGGTGAACTATCAATATTAGTAAGTGACAAAACATTTTCACTGCAAAACAAGGAAAATCTGAGATTTATCTTTCCAGAAAATGTGGCCAATACAAAAAAAAAAAAAAAAAACTAATCCAAAATACTGTATTTGAGGCCTAATGAATAACAAACACAAGAATCCTTGGTACTGAAGACCTCTGTGACTCTTCAATAAGCACAAATAGCACACTCAGTTATCATGAACACGGCGCTCCATTTCGCAAAGTTAAAAATATCACTTTCACAGAAACTTTGCAGCACAGCTTAAACTGGCCTAGCAATTACACCTTGTCAGTTGTTGGCACATAATTTTCTCATCTCTAACGACACGGAGTCATTGTGTACAGAGGAGGCAGAGCACAAGGTAACAATTACACTGGTCAGGACGGTCAGGCGCAGGGAGGGGAAGCGGCTGACAGACAGTGAATTGCTGCTATACAGTCAGCAGGAGAGGGGGAGGAGGGGACCATCATTAAAACCCATTTTCAAAAGCTGTCCAGACCCCCCACCGCCCCCCCAAACACTGCCATCTTTAGAGACAGCTAATGATCGTGAATGCCGCCCCGTTTCCTCCGAACCCACGGCTTTGGAGTCTCTGTGGACCGACGTGCATTTTGCATTCAGTCCACAAGTAGCCCCATTATGAGTGTCTATTGAAAGAATGACTGCTGGGTATGATGGGGCGAGTGAGTGGGTCATTGAGAAAACAAACCAGTCAATCAGTCACTGTTAATCAAGGTCATCTGAGACGGGAAATACACAAAACAAGAGCCAATTACAACGAGAATACGAATTAGGGCTTAATGAGCTGAAGAATATGCCTGTCTTTAGTCTCCTCCAAGGGTTATTGATAATTCTTCACTCACAGAGGTCTTGTGGAAAAAGGAATGATACATATGTATGGAATGTCAATGCCAAACAAGCGCTTTTGTCCGTCCATGTACAATAGCGTTCGAGGTCAGATGGTTTGCAGTCCAAGCAAGAATTCAACTGCTACATCACATTTTGGCCGCATTCACAGATGAATTTTGCTTTCATTCCGCAATTGAGAGCTTAATCTTATTGTGTACATGCACAGTTTGGCAATTTATGGGAGTGTCAACCATAGATATGTATACGTAGATACCACATTCAACCACGCCAGACATTTTAACGTGTCCGCCATCTTGGAAAAGTCAACAGTTTTAGTTTTAGAGTTTTCCAACATGCCACAACATTGTGCAGAGATTTAAATTACTGGCGATATTTAAATTCCCCAAGAAATGGGATAACCTTTCAGAGGTGAGAATGTGTTGGTTTGTGTTTTTAAATGTGTTAAGTCAGGTTAATACAGGTTTTTAAACCATGGCAACTTTTAATGTTGTGTTAGCTAATGCCTTCTTCTTGTATTAAATCCAATGAAAGTCATCTGCTGAAGTCTATTGCAGATATAGATAGATATTCATACTTGAGTATAACTATGGTTGCAGAAGCACAGTCAACTTGCTCTCGAATGTTCACGCACCGGCTTTAACCGTTCCAATATGGCAGACGGCTTATGTATAGTGGCCCATAGAAACAGATGCTAATGAAGCCAAGGCCGGATTTACCACTGGGCCGATTGGGCCGGTGCCCCGGGGGGCTCCGACCTCTAGGGGGCCTCCAAGACCCCACTAACTGTGTGACCTCATCCTCTTTTTTTTTTCTTTTTTTTATTAAAATAAAATTCATTAATGAGTGTGTGTGTGTGTGTGTGTGTTTGGTTTATATTACATTGTGGGAACCAAATGTCCCCACAAGGATAGTAAAGCCTGAGATCACCTCCATTGTGGGGACCAGCCAGCGGTCCTCATGAGGGGAATGGGTTAATAAACATCCTAAATTATATATTTTTGAAAATGTAAAAATGCAGAAAGTGTTCTGTGATGGGTAGGTTTAGGGGTAGGGTTAGTGTAAGGGGACAGAATATACAGTTTGTACAGTATAAAAACCATTAAGTCTATGTAAAGTCCCCACAAAGATAGTGAACCAGACATGTGTGTGTGTGTGTGTGTGTGTGTGTGTGTGTGTGTGTGTGTGTGTGTGTGTGTGTGTGTGTGTGTGTGTGTGTGTGTTTGTGTGTATGTGTGTTAACAATAATTTATTTGCACACAAAAAAGTATTTTGTGTATTATATCAAACAAGAACCCCCTTTTATCATGTGCAGCATTTCAGATAGTATGTCAAGTGTAAATACATGAATCGGATATGGGTCACAATTGAAAGAACGTGTAAACGGACGGTCAAAAAAATCGGATATAGGCAACAAATCAGAATTGGGCATCAAGACCTGCAGTGTAAATAAGGCCCATCCGTCCCTTTGCAGACGCGCGTCGGGGTTGCTCTCATCATTAAACCGCGGAGACGTTGCCTAATGCCTCAGAAAATCTGATCTGCCTGTTTATATGACAGTCACATTGGCACATATCTGATTTATATCTGATTTATTTCCACATATGAATGAGGCCTGAAACGGATCTCCAAATATCTGAATGCATGCCTTTTTTTCCTGTTTACACTGTCATAGAACACATCCGATCTGTGTCACATGTCATGAGCAAAAAATCGGAATTGGGTTACATTTCATTTACAGTGTAAACGAGGCCTTAGAGCTGTTACACACTACATGAAAGGTCATTTTCAAAAATCCATAATAGGGGCACTTGAATTTTCCTTGCTTTTATTTTGAGATTATTTTAATTCCTTACTGTGTAAAGCACTTTTAATTGCCAAAGTGTATGACGTGCTATATGAATAAAACTGCCTAATGTTGCATCACAATAAAAAAATAAAATGGATGTAATTGATTGTGACAGTGAATAAAGAATATGCTGATGTACATGGACCCAAGTCACTTTTTTGGAATTTATTAAATTCAATAGCATTCATGTAAAATATAAGTAATAAAATAGTACTGTTTTATACTGTAAAAATAAGTTGCATTAAGGGCATAATACTGTAAAATGAAATTGCAGTAAGGGCATCATACTGTAAAATTAAATTGCAGTAAGGGCATCTTACTGTAAAATTAACTTGCGGTAAGGGCATCATACTGTAAAATGAAATTGCGGTAAGGGCATCTTACTGTAAAATTTAATTGCAGTAAGGCCATCATACTGTAAAATTAAATTGTGGTGAGGGCATCATATCGTAAAACACATTTTACAGGTAAGCTACTGTAAAGGGGAACTTACAGTAACTTACTGGCAATAGTGCTGCCAGTAAGTTACCGCAAAAATACGATAAAATGTCTAACAGTGCATTTATAGATCTCCTTTGCTGTCAAAGTTAACATTACAAGAAATGGAGTTGGAGAAAGTGGTTTTGTTTTAAAGTAAAGAAAAACCCACAGCTTCCTTTTACTGTTTCTAAAAATTAAGATGCTGTGTTAGTTTTGGCCACGAGCCTACGAGAGGGGAGGGGGGCCTCCAAGATTTTGTGATTTTGTGCCCAGGGGCCTCTGCTTTCTAAATCAGTGCCTGAATGAGGCGTATATGTTTATATATATACTTATATATTAATTTTATATATATATATATATATATATATATATATATATATGTGTGTGTGTATGTGTGTGTGTGTGCTGTCAAAAGTACTGGCACTTCTGTGCAAATTTGACACTGAAATTGTAAACATTTAACGATCCCAGCCTTTCTGTAGTACCGGTAGTACAGACTCAGTTCATACCTGCTGACAGACGGCAGCTTTTAAACGTCAATAGTGGTTTATTCTGGGTTTTTAATTTTAAAAATTTTTTATTTACCCATTTAAAGCAATTGAACAATTTTGGAAGGCTATGCTAATGTTTTAATGTATTATTTACTTATAATTATCTTTAGCATTATTAATTAACTTTTTCAAATTATTTTATATTTTTCTTTTCAAATAATTGAATACAATACTTAAAAGGAAGCAAGTAAATTAAGCAAAGAAAAGAAAACCTAAGTGTTTATATAATACAATTTATTTCATATTTATAAGGATGTACGAATCATTGTATTTTGAGTGAAAATATATTGTGCCATGGAAATGCAATATTTCAGGTGTGCTTTGCCTCAATGAAAAATGACTCATACGCACATTTTGGCAAGTCTGTCTCTCTTCACCTTAGCTGTTCTCTCCAGAGTGTTGCCAGATCTCACTACAAACATGAGCAACCGGATTTGACAAAACAAGCCCAAAATAAGTGACTTGCTCATCAAAATAAACCAGAATAGCAACTGTGAAATGGAAATGAGATTAAATGTGGGGCCCTATCTTATACCCGGCGCAATGCAGCGCCAAGCGTTTTTTACTAGTTTCAGTCCGACGCAGTAATCATTTTCGCGTCTTGCGCCGTGTTGTTTAAATAGCAAATGCATTTGCGCCCATTTGTGCGCCCATGGGCGTGCTGGTCTGAAAACGAGGTGTGTTCAGGCGCATTGTTGGCGCGTTGCTATTTTGAGGCAACAGAAATAGACTGCGCCATTGACCAACTGAAACCGGGTCTAAAGTCAATGGCGCAATATATATTTTTTGTTATTTAAAGAGCACGTTAGTAATGTGCACCTATAGGAATGGGAGATGAGACTCTGATTGGTTTAATGCACGTAAATCCCAAAACACACCCATTATGCATTAAGAGAATAGGGACAACCCTTTTAGACCATGCGCCAGGCGCGCCGACCATTTTTCCTGTTGTTAAACTAGCAAAAGTGGATTTGGACACGCCCTAAGTGCACTTGCGCCGTGTGCTTTAGACCATGCGCTTAGATCGTTAAAATAGGGCCCTAAATGTGACCTGCAAGTATAAGGAATATAAGGAACTTTACAAAAAATATATTTTTGGCATTCACAAGGGCTGCCCCCAATTGTCGATTAAACGCCGATCAATGAGAAGAGACTTAGTCAACTAAATTTGAATTAGTCAGTTTGTCGCAGAAAAAAAAAACCTCAAACAGATCGTTAACACGGCTGGTCCATGTGGTGATTATTTGTATGTTTGTCAGGAAATCATTCATAATCATTACTTTTGCCGGTGCGCTGCAGCAAGCTTTATGTGTGCGCTTGAGCACTTAATTCATATTTTAAATGCTCATTATTATGGTTTAGTATTTTTATATAATGTAGAACAATATTACATATACTATTCTTTCTCAGCCATGAAACTAAAACCATTTTCCGATGCCCCTCTAAGTATATATAGCCTATGAAATGACATTAATGTCATTAATGTCCAACTATAGTCGACTAATATCTTAAATGAGTGACTACTAGTCGACTAGAAAAATCTTTAATCATTGGCAGCCCTAATCTCACATTTGAATACTGTTCTCACTCCTGAAATCTTGCAATGTGTGCATGTGTCACATGAACTGTATGCTCTTTTTTGTTTAGTTTCTGTGTTCCCGGTTTCCTTAGCACCTTGTTAGGCTACGTCTACATTAATCCGGATACATTTGAAAACGGTGTTTTCGTTTAAAAAAAACACTCTCCATCCACACTAGCGTTTTCAGGCATTTTCCAAAAGTTTCTCATCCACACTGAAACGTCGGAAAACGCTGAATTTACCTTAATGCGCATGCGTAAAACCTCACAAAAGCTCACCGAGATGATACAGATGGAAAAATAAATAATAAAGTTTATTTAGCAAAATATCTCCTTTCCTGTAGCTCAAACAGTAGAGCATTGGTGCTTGCAACGCCAAGGTCATGGGTTCATTTCCCAGGGAAAGCAAGAACTAATAAGAATGTAAATGTGTAGCTTGAAATGCAATATAAGACACTTTGGATAAAAGTCTGCCAAATGCATTAGTGTAAATCTCACCATTTACTGATGTGTCCAGGTTGCACTCAGTCACCACATGTTTGGTCTAAAACTGCTCTCATGTATTGCCACAGTGAGTAACATATTTTAGCAACAGTGTTAAAGTGAATAGCACATAAACATGAATATCTATTGGTACAATATGCGTCACATGACTAAACTTGCGGCGTTGTTTTTAAATACCTCCGTTTTGACAGTCCACACTACAATGCAAAAACAGCATTTTCAAATTTATGCACTTGTTAGAGCGTTTTAAAAAAAAACACTGTCTCATTGTGGATGGAAGGCCAAAATGGAAAGAAAAAGATGTGTCTTCAATGCGTATTCGTGTGGACAAGGCCTTAGACTCCCTGGTACTTCATTAGTTAACACCTGTTCTGTTTTAGTCAATCATCCTCCATGTATTTAAGCCCATAGTTCACTATGTTTGTTGACCTGGTATCATCTAGCTTATGTGGCTGCATTCAATTCCTGGTAATCTCCTGCGTTTTCTTTTGTGGATTTAAAAAAAGACTGTTTATTTTGGACACTCCTTTTGTCGTGTGCATCTCTACAGCCAAAGCGTGTTGTATTCAATTTCAAATGCTTAACTTTCCAAATCTCCAAACGAAAGGCCAGTGAACCCAATATCAGCAAGCCATCATGGTGTTACAAATAAAATCACTAGACCTGTATCTACCTATAATGCTTTCAATTTTTAAAATGTGTTTTTTTCTTAACCATTTTCCACCCTCTCTCTGACACTCTCTCTAAATACTCATTATTTTACCCATTCAATGTGACAGATATTCATGGCCATGGCCACACAGTCACGGTTTCAGAGAAAGCGAGCGTGGGATTCACCATGAGGTGTATGAGTGTATGTTTCATGCCTGTGGCAAATCCCATCCTGCAGCTCCACAATTGAATCAGCAGTGCCTCTCATTCATGCATTAGTGCACAGGACACAGGATACAGAACTCAGCAGACTCTCTTAACTCAATAA
This sequence comes from Squalius cephalus, assembly GCF_949319135.1. Classification (NCBI taxonomy): domain Eukaryota; kingdom Metazoa; phylum Chordata; class Actinopteri; order Cypriniformes; family Leuciscidae; genus Squalius; species Squalius cephalus. Next base: position 29,086,576 of record NC_137130.1, read on the forward strand.
GAGAACTTGTCAGACAACAGGACAGATTTTCGTTGCTGATGCTATCATGGATTTCCCCTTGTCTATCAGTGCACCTGGATCTCAGCTTCCTCGTGTTCAATATCTCTTGCTGGAGCAGGAGCCCTAATATTGTCAGATTTGGTCCTTTGAGCATTTCTCCGTCAACAAATGTTGAAAAATAGATTTAGGTTTATAGAGGAAATCTTATAAATCAAGTGTTTTTGTATTTAAATAAAAAGTTTTTGTATTTGGGGTTTTATTTATTTGTGTTTTCAATATAACTTGAAAATTTGTTTAAATATTATTTGGTTTATTTGATTGTAAACCATTTGTTTTGTTTGGCATAACTTCTTACACCGTCTTTTGAAAAGTTATTTTCATTCTATTGCATTTTAATTCAATATTATTTATTTAAACAAAACTCAGTTATGTGTATTTATAATAACATTCTGTTTTATAAACAAACAATGAGAACAATGACCTTTAGTCCAACCGGTTCAACTGGTTCGACTAATCCAATTTCAACCGATATATCGATATATAAAAGTACATCATTATTAATAAAACTATTTACCAAAAATACTTGTTCTTTATTCAAACATAACTCGTACAGACAAAGAATAATTCACTGTATGACAAAGTTGTGATGGATGTAAAGGTCATTGTCTGCCTACTCATCACTTGAACTCTAAACACAATTTCTGCTCAATTCTTCTAACTGCGCTATTAAATTCATCTAATTATCATCAATTACATCAGCCCAGATAAGCCAGGAAGCATTTAGACATACAGTAATGCAGTCTAGTATAGAAAAACAGGAGAATTAAGATGATTTCACATAAATGCTGTGAACGGAACAAGTAAGTTTCTAAAATGTGGGGAATGTATTTGCTCACTTTAAACAGCATGTGAAACAAATGTACTTGATAGGAACCAGGAAATTTACGGATGGCCAAATGGTATTACTTTAAATATAATCCTACTGCATATCCTATATAGGGTGAATGCAGGTAAAGTGGGTCGTTTAAAGGGATAGTTCACCCAAAAATGAAAATTCTGTCATCATTTAGGCTATACTCACCTTCAATTGGTCCAAACCTGTATAAATTTCTTTGTTCTGCTGAAAACAAAGGAAGATATTTTGAAGAATGTTTGTAACCAAACAATTGTGGGGCACCATTGACTATGAAAACATTTATACTATGGAAGTCAATGATGCCCCACAATTGTTTGGTTAGAAACATTCTTTAAAATATCTTCCTTTGTGTTCAGCAGAACAAAGAAATGTATACAGATTTGGAACAGTTTGAGGGTGAGTGAATGATGACAGAATTTTTATTTTTCATTTCAAGTTAAGTCCGAATCCAATGTTAGCTTCACTTCCGAATACCTTCATCTGATCGATTTTTGAAGTCTGCCTTTGATATCCCACAATCCTGTGCGTTCCATTCTGTGACAGTTGAGCTATATAAAAATGACGTCTGAAAGTTGCAGTTGCTGGTCAGTTTGTGTGTAAATGTATGTTTTTTTACCAACGTTTTCCACCTCTGTTTTCATTTCTAGTGAGAAATTAGTATTGTAGTAATTAAACATTTGCTTAGTTATCAGCAAACCTCGCTCTAGTTTTACTGTAGATCATTAAACCATTACGCTGCCTCAGAAGTCTGCATGAAATCAGATTTGTGAGGTACTTTTGTTCGCAAACGCTATACTGCAAAGTCATTGCCTATACGACAACACGTTTTGGGTGCCTGGAGACTGAATTTTTTGAAAATGGGTTTTAAAGTGCAAGTTTTTGAAAACTTTGAAAACTTGGTCTCCATGTAAACAACAAAAACGCGAATCTCTGAAGATGATGATGTCATGCACATGCGTATTACATGTTCAGTCTCTAGTGTTTCATCGCCATCTAATGGCCTGGCAGAGGAATACAGCATTCTTTGTCGTTTTCGCGGATCCGTGTGATTGGGGATTGTTTTGACAATGATGTCATCTGTACGTGGAAAACTCAAAGGAAAACTTCTCCGTTTTAAGTATATCGTTGTTGTGTAAACGTACCCCAGACAGCAACATAGTATCAGCCCAGATCTGGCCCAAATCTGGTTCATGTGGATTTCACACGGTCCAGATGTGGACCGGATCTGGGCCGACACTATGTTGCTGTCTGGGACCGTTACTTATATGGTTGCTCACTAAATGTAAACCAGTATAATTGTGACAGTTCCTGTTTTGCTTTTTACTACAGTTAACAAGGAACGGAATGCAAAGAATTAAAATGGTTAGTTTTCTTGTAAGGTGTTTAAATACACTGTAAAAAGTGAATAGTTGGATCAACTAAAAAAATTACTTCAATTGGTAACACCTAAAGAAATGAAGTTTTCTCAACTTAAATTATCACGTTTTATCGTGAAAAATCTGATAATTTAAGTTGAGAAAACTTAATTTCTTTAGGTGTTACCAATTGAAGTAATTTTTTTAAGTTGATCCAACTGTTCACTTTTTACAGTGTATTGCTGGCCCACTTTGGCAGAATGTGTTATGTAAAGCTGGTCAGTGGGATTCTGGGCGACCTTTAAACTTCAGTAATTTTACTCAAACTCATTAAATATATTGATATTCACTGGCTATTGTAACATGTATGATCTGTTCTGCTCTGTTTAGTTTCATTGTGTTTTGGTTCTGTTTGCCTGTGTTCCTTGTCATTGTAAGTTGACCTAGTTTGTGCCAGTTAATCACTAATTAAGTTCACCTGTTCTTCATTTAGTTTCCTCGTTTGCCTCTGAGTATTTATAGCTCTCAGGTTGTTCAGGGAGGTAAAGTTTGCTTTCATAAACTGCAATCAGTTTGCAATCTAAATGTACTACTACTAAACCAATAATATCAGATCCAATCCAGTCAACACTTATTAGATAAAATCAAGCCTCGTCCTGCATAATTTCCTGCTACAGTAAAAGCTACAGCTTTATTTGGATATGTATCACATTAAAATACATAGATGCTTCTAGATCATGTTGTCTATAAACTTCATAAAGCATTATCAGGCAGGGAAACTCTTTGTGTGTGTGTGTGTGTGTGTGTGTGTGTGTGTGTGTGTGTGTGTGTGTGTGTGTGTGGATATGAGAGTATTACCTCTCTATTGATGTCAGTGGGGGACGAGAGGATCAGATGCTCCGCTACACTTGAGCTCTCCCACTAAATTACAAGGCATCAGCCCACAGAGATTCACTGAGAGCCCAGCTGTGTTCACATCATATCACTGCATTCTGTTTGTCCTGGAAACACTGCTGTTAAACTGCATTGTGTATTGTAATCGTTCACAGCTCTAACATGTTTAAAATCCTATGTTTTCAACCATTTTTTAAAGTAGTTCCAACGCATATTATACATGCTATATTATATATCATTCACAAATTGTAAAAAAAATCTCAGTCAGTCTCAAATTAACTTTTCTTTAAAGGGGGAAATCTAAATATTTCTTTGTGAAATTGATATATGATCATTTGATTGATATATGTCTTACCATGAATATAAATTCAGATCAGGGTTATTTAGCATTGATTAAAACTAAAACTAAATCCATAAAAAAAATTTTTTTAAATCATTACTTGAAACAATATATATACATATATATACATATATATATTATATATATATATATATATATATATATATATATATACTTTATTTTTATAACTTAAAATATAAAAAATCTAATTCAAAATATTAACAAAAAAAGTATATAAATGATACTAAAATGATTACACTGATTCAGATCAACATTAGAAATTTATTTTTTTATATTTCTATATTCTTTTTTCTTTTTCTTGTTGCATAATTCCTAAAATCAGTTATACCTAAAATTTCTAAAACTAGGAGGATTTATTAAAAAAAAAAAAGGAGGATTGATGTTGCAACAGAAACTAAGCCCACAAATGAGCAAGACACAAAATAGCACATATTTTTTTCTTGCTTTTGTTTTACATTTAAAATGATCTACACATTTATTTCGATGTCATCGCCCCGAAGTGTTACTCAAAGTCAAAGCTTTACACAGCACTCCCTGCTCCCTCAATTAGCGTAATGAAGATCGAGTGTGTAGTTACTATGGCATCGGCTAACCTGGGTTTGAAAAATGTCAGTGCACTCCAACTGTAGAAGATCCCTGATCATCCCCAGCATATGGAGTGATCCGTGACAAAGAGTGGCCACAGTGGACACATGGGACGGTCTGTGAAGAGCCCATGTAAAGCAAACAATGAGATGGGACAGCGCTGAGAGCCTACATGCTCCATTAACACTGATCTGCACACATCACAGCCCACTGGCCAACAGAACAACACAACACCTACCATTATCAGCTAGCTAACTAGCTCTCGCTCTCACCCTCCCGTAACTCGTGTAACGCACTGAGATTTCCGTTGAGAACACAGATGGCCTGGACATTATGCTCTCCACAGAGTTACCAGGGCAAAGGGAGGCACTCTGCTGAACAGCATTGCACATGACCGGTCTAACATAAACACACATGCACTGGAGAATAACTCTCTAAAAACAAATGTACTTCCTCAGAGCTCTGATTATTCTAGTCTGGTGAGAATGCTGAGAGGAGATCACTGAATACACTGATTTGGACGTTCTCCATTTGGATATCTAGAACAGGTTATTTAGTGGTTGACCGATATTTCACTATATTACTGTTGTTACTGTATTTTTGATCAAGTAAATGCAGCCTTGGAGAGCATAAGAGACTTCTTTCAAAAACATAAAAAAATTGGAATGTTTCCAAACTTTCGACAGGTACTTTGTTACATATATATATATATATATATATATATATATATATATATATATATATATATATATATATATATATTTATTTTATATATATATATATATATATATATATATATATATATATATATGGTCAGATTTTTAGGGAAAATATTTTTTAAGTGTTTTATAAAGAAGGTTTCATGATCATCAAGGCTGCATTTATTTAATCAAATACAGTAAATAGAGATATAACATGAAATATTAATTTAAAATAACTGTTTTTAATGGAATATATTTTGAAATGTAATTTATGTGATCGCAAAGCTGAATTTCCAGCAGCCATTACTCCAGTCTTTCAAAGTTCAAATTTACTTTGAAACTATTTTAAAAAGAAATGAAGATATTTTATAGAACTGTTGATGGTCCCCATTGACTTCCATAGAATTGTTTTGTGTTTGGTTACCAACATTCTTCAAAATATCTTCTTTTATGATCAGCAGAAGAAAGAAATTCATACAGGTTTGGAACAATTTAAGGTGTGTAAATAATCCCTTTACGCTGACTGAGGTAAAAACTAAATTACCCTGTTCAGCAAAGATCTCAAACAAGTCAATGCGTGTCACAATCTCTATACTGCCATTTGCAAAGAAAAAACCCTGAACAGTGACATGGACGTGCACTGATAAAAATGATTTTGTGGTGAAGTAAATACTACAGAAAAAAACAATGTAATTTACATGAAAAAGTTAGTTCAGACAAGAATTAAAAAAACTAAGTAAAATCTATATCAGTACTCAATTCAAGTTCGTAGAAATAAAAGCGGAAATATCAACGTTATAAAATTAAGTAAAATTACTCAACTTTTCTGATACTGGTGTTCCCATCATGCACTGGGCCTTGAATAATTAATTAGGTTGATTTTCCAGCTGTATTTACACTGTTTTATCATTGATTTTCTTGTTAGGATTAGTACCTTGCCATTTTGTGACATTTGGAGTTCATTTTCTGCTCAAAATGACACATTCAAACACAAAAACGATCCATCAAATGTTACCGTCATTGTGTATTGTCTACCAAGTATTGAGGTCTCTACGTTCACGAAATGTGTAACTTTTGATATGATATAGTGTCTCACACATAATTTTCCTTGTTACTTTCACTTAACTTAATTAAGTAGAGTTTACTTAATTCCATATGTGAAATGTACTTAAAAATATGCGTGCAAAAATTTGACTATTTATTGGAATTAGTAAAATTAGTTGGAAATAGTTGGAAATGTAATTTATTCATGTGATCGCAAACACAAAGCTGAATTTTCAGCAGCCATTACTCTTTCCTCATTAGTCTTTCAAAGTTCAAATTTACTTTGAAACTATTTTAAAAAGAAATTAAGATATTTCAAAGAACTGTTGATGGTCCCCATTGACTTCCATATATTTTTTTTTCCATATTATGGAAGTCAATAGGGCCAATCAACTGTTTGGTTACCAACATTCTTCAAAATATCTTCTTTTATGATCAGCAGAAGAAAGAAATTCATACAGGTTTGGAACAACTTAAGGTGTGTAAATAATCCCTTTAAGCTGACTGAGGTAAAAACTAAATTACCCTGTTCAGCAAAGATCTCAAACAAGTCAATGCGTGTCACAATCATTTGCAAAGAAAAATCCTAAACAGTGACATGGACGTTGCATTCATCAACTGCTGTATATTGACTGATGAGAGGAGATATGATATTTCTGAATGATTCTTGTTGAATGAGGCTTTATTTACACATGTGTGTTTTAAACTGACAGCTCATTATCATCACTAAAGAACAGCCCCTTCTACATCCAGAGCGGCCAGTATCTAAATATAGCCCTCTTTAATAATGTAGAGGGGGTGGAGAGCAGCACTCAATAATTAAGTGGATTTGTTCTGGTCAGATAAGAGGAACTTTTTATTGTGTCACAGTAAAAGTGGGGCAAGACGGCTGAGGTGTCATCTTGCCAAGCAGGAGAGCAGAATCAAGAGGCTTCAATTACTATTCATTACTCTACGCATCAAAGCCCATGTTTTAATGGGTTTATGGGGGCTTAAGTATGTAAATGTGTTAACTGACCCCAGATCAGTCCTGATTTAGACACACAAGAGCATAAAATATGATTATTGTGTTTAAAGTAAAACGATGAGAAAATCATTCCACACTAAATACAGCAATGACTTTTAAAAAGCAAAAACAAACAGGCAAAAAAGTTGTATTATTCAAAGTGGATGAAGCATTTAACCAGGGATCCGAAGACAGATTTTTTGTTTAAAAATATATATTGAATAATATATATATATATATATATATATATATATATATATATATATATATAGACCTAATAATGATTAGGCTATCTAAGATAAAAAAATGTATCCAAGAAAATCTCATACAAAAACTTTGTAGGGTCCAACATCATCAAGCAAGCATCAGTGTTTGATAATCTATGCAAGTACAATATATATTACTATATTCTAGTCCTAATATATTATTTAATATAACAACATAATTTAATAAATCATAATAGTTCAAATATATAATTAATATAATTGTATAATTGAAACCAAAAGACTCATGGTGTATTATCAAAACAAAAAGAAAAGAAAAGAAAAGAAAAGAAAAGAAAAGAAAAGAAAAGAGTGTCCATATTCTGAAAAACAGACCAACAAGTGGTCGTGAGTGACTACACATATCAACAGGTTAAAGACTGTAAAGTAGAGCACTGCTGACTGAGCTGCATTAACTGCATGCTCACTATGAGAGATGAATTATGGCACAAGCGATTCAACCGCAACATTCATGTTCAGTTTGCAATCATTCCAGATGTTTGACGCTGGAAAAGCTCAGTGTTTACTGAGCTCGTAGACGTCCACCATGTGCGCAGGGCTACAGTAGCACCATCGTCTGCTTACTGGCCTGGACATGAACAGCAAAACACACAACACACAGGCTTCGGGTATGAAACAGCGTGTCTTACCTTGCTTCGTATTTGCCCGGAGGTTGACACTTTCCTGATGAGTTTCTGCGGCCCTTCCTGCTCTCCCTCGCTGTCGGATGACTCGTCCACCACCACCGGCCCGGGTCCCCCGACAGCCCCCACGGCGGGCAGCCCTGAAGGGGTCGCGGCTGGTTTCTCCGGCTCCTGCGGGGAAGAGTCACAGCACTCCGGGTTATGAACGCGCTCAGCCGCTCCCTTCCTCTCCGCCGGGATGCGGGAGCTGGACAACGGGTGGAAAGCGGTTCTCCTGGCCGTCATGCTTTTGCGTTTTTCTGCCCAACCGGCGCGCCACCAGGCATTCACTTAGAGTCTGATATTTTAAACGAGCTGCTGTGAAACTTTCCTAGCCGGGTGGAGTGCATTTTCGTGTCTGAACACGAGCGCTGGTTCTCTGACTGCATGAAGGAAGGCAGACGGGGGGCTGAGACGCTCGGAGCGGGAGGAAATCTCTGTAGCAAACCCTAGCGGCGGACGGGTATCTCACAAACTATGGCGAGGATACAGCAACAGATGTTTCTTCTGTAACATTATACAAAGCCACAACCAGACCGAGTCTCAAACCCTAGTGAAAGCTGCCAAATAGACTGCAGTTTGGACATAGACTATCAAGGGGGACATATTCTACATATCATATTTAAGAAATATGCAATAGCCTATAAATATATGCCTATACACATACAGTACATGTAGCCTATGCATATGATGATATAGAGTATTCGTTAGGTTTTCTGGGTCCCTTGTTCAGTTTATTGCATTGGGCCTCCTCGGTAGAAATCTAGGTCCATACATTATATCGCTTGAGACTGTAACCATAGCAACAGTTGGCGGCTCGAGCGCTTTCGTAGGGATGCGAATTGGACACCCACAAAACACTGGCTAAGTAGCTATAATACTGTCTTTATTTGTAACTTTATTGCCCATTTCATGTCGAAATGATATCAATTAAAAGTTTGGTTTATAACAATAAAATGTTGAGGTGCTATCGGCGCCTATTATAGCCTAATTATTCGATTGTGCGCCGCTTGCGCGAGGCGAACCTCCTCAGATTCGCATGCTACCGGAATTATTGTAGCGAAATACTAGTTTTCCATTTAAAAAGTTGGACATGAACGCCCTCTCACGTCAAAATTAGAATGCTATGAGCTCGTAATCACGACTTCAGAAGTGGGAAGTAGGACATTTCCGATAGCACGTGAAGGCAGCATTAGTTTCAACATAATATTTAGTTTGAATCAAAATGCTAGTTTTTATTGTCACTTATTCACGTATTGCATTTATTCACATCAGCACACATTAGCCAAGAGCCATTATGAAGTAGACTAAGTAACATTGAGATTTGTATTATGAAGACTGCTGATGTAGAAGAGAATGTAACTTATTCTTATAAGTTTAAAGGGATCTGATGTTTTGTGAATTCAAACAGATGACCAAAACACAAATCCTATCTTGATTCGATCGATCAGTCTTTATTTTTACATGCAGTCATATTTTATAAACATTTCGCCAGTGTCTTATTTAAAACTGTTTCAGATCTAAATGCGGATAGGAGGACACAGTCAGCACCAAAAAAACTGATTAGCCTCGTTTAATTCCACTATAGCCTAGGCTACTATCTCTATGAAAATGGGTCAATGCGGTTCTCACATTTCCCCTCAGTCCATTGTAACTTTGAATGGCAAAAAACAGCTATGTCACTCTCTAAGATAAGATCATTGATTAGTTTGATACTTGATATTATACTCTGCAACTTGTAATGTCTAAATCAATCCCGTACACAAGTTCACCAGTTTGTAGAGGAATGTAGAGCGGAATTCTTCGTAACGATCTTATATCCTAACTAACATCGAGATAAGCCACCACGATCAGATCAAGAGCTTGCGAAAATACTGCTAAAATCCTTAATCACTGCCTATGCATGTGTGTACGGTTATGAAGGATCTCTTTGATGTGTATCCGAATAGAAAATGTACTGACCAGCTCTTCCCAGGCAGGGCTGCGAGTGTATTGGCAGTCTTCATCTTCCATTATTCTCCTAGTCCCTGCGCTCAAGATCTCCGCACAAATCAAGCGCGACTTTCACTCGTGGAATTGAGCATATGGTTTGAGTGTTATTTCCCTTTCTCATCTCCACTCCTCCCTACTCTATCAGGGTCTTTCTTTCCACGTGATAAATGTCAAATCCCTATAAGGAATCGAAGCGCTATCCATGACGTCACGAACATGCGTTTTCCACATAATCCCACTTTCTAAAGACTCACTATGACCATGACTTTATTTAAAACCGCGCGCTTTTGTGATGGTTTCGAAGTTCATTTGAACTCTATTATCTAATATCGCAAATATTATTTTATCAAAGCTCGCATGAATTCGTAAAGTCCCCATGAAATCAAAGTTTTGGAAAGTTTTTTGGCTTTTAACATGCTTTGAAATTGTTGGTTTTACAGTTAAGCCAGTGCGCTCCAAAACAATGACAAAATCAGAAATTTAGAAGATATAAGCATTCAAAACTTAGCCTATATTCTCTCACTTCCACCATATGGATCAATGATTTTGATGACATCACTCTGCACTTCAGCTTCTCATCAGATTTTCTGTCCAATCAGATGCTCTCTAGAATCTAAAACATCCTTCCTACAACATTATAATTAGACTCGGTCGTTTTTTCACACATTTACTATTTTCTACATTATGAATGGCACATAGTGCACTATATAGGGGGTTGGGAACGATTCAGACAGTGTAAATATGATTTTCGTTGGGGCGAAAGAACCCCCGCAGCGTACACACAGTCTGCTCCGGTCCAGAGACAGGAGAGCACAGAGTGGATCATCTGACACATTTGAATTCTGTACAGAATTCTGTATTTTAAAGCGATATGGAGCAGATTAGAAGGAGAAATGGTTAGAGATTAGGAGAAAACTGCGGCTTTACCGATCTCCAGACAGCAACAGTGTCGGCCCAAATCCGGCCCACATCTGGGCCGTGTGCAATCCACGTGTACCAGATGTGGGCCGACACTATATGTTGCTCTCTGGGACGGCTCTGGCTGAGCTGTTATATTAACAAACCCACCCTGTCTTCCTGTTTTAGTAGAAATTACATCAACACATTGAATAACGCTGCATGTTTCAAGGCATGTCAGTGGGCCTTTAATTCCACTTATTTATTTATTTTATAACAGTATTAGATTAGATTAGCATTTCGAGTCACTAACTTCATATATGTACATTTTAATAGATAATAGCTAAAATAATATGATTCTCTAATACAACAAGACGATGTGTAACCGTTCAGCCTAAGACACCATTTTATTGTATTGCATTTTATTTAGTTTAGTTTAGTTTTCACCCAATCTTCGTGCTTATAGTAGATTTTAGATTAGACACTAGTCAGGTCAAGTAAAACCTAATAGATTACAGAGATCTTCGACATTGGTAACCCCAAGCTAAACTACGTTATTTTTTTGCGAGTTATTCCTAGAAACCAACGCTCCTTGACAGGGTTTGTTTCCCGTGGAACCCATAATGCAACAGCCGGTTCCACACGGAAGACGTATTCAAACGGACAGTTTCTGTCCTTCACCTAATTCCCTCCGTCTAGATCTGTGCACCGGTGATGTAAACACTCATGACGTGAGCGTGATGAAACAGCAGTGAATATATAACAGTGTAGCCGGTATATTTGTAATTTAACAGCACTTTTAAAGGTTCGGGATGCATTCGCGTATTTTATTTAAAGGGACAGCAGCAGCTGTTGCTGCGAGAAGGATTCGCCATATATTGGGGCCAGTAATGTCAAAAGAAGGTTGGAACTGCAGCGCACATGAGGTCAAACTCCTCAACACTTCATCAGGTACTGATTTCAACAAAGACAAAGTCTGTTTATCTGCACACAATATGGCCCTTTATAGTTTGTTATTAAGCAGGTTTGAGGTTAAGCTTTCACTTAAGTGTTACATTGATGTTAACTGACAGGTCAAGAGGAGCCCACAAAGTTCTATTTAACTTACTCTGTATTATGTTTTTTGAATATGTTTCTGATATGTTTACATCCGTCTATCCATAAATACTCCTGACATTTAAAAAATAAATGTCTGCTCTGTTGACAAGGATTATTTGTAAATAGAATGTTTCATATATAATGCATGTTTGGTTATTTGTGTTACGTTTGCTTTTTTTTTTCTATTTAATTGAACTTTTTGTTTGTCTCCACAGGTGACACTGTGAAGATTGGCGAGATCTCATATCGACTCAAAACCCCCAGAAATCCAGAACTTGTGCCAGTAAATCACAGTATGTGCTAGTTATAATACACTGCTGTGTGAACTTGAGGAGAATTGACTTCATGCGTCCATTAAATGTCACCAAAACGCCAGAGGATTAAAAGTCATTGCAAAAAAAAAAAAAAAAAATGGCTCATAAAATTCATATTAGGTCTAAGAAAATGTTTAGCAGAAGTTTTAATGCACATGATGCCACTTTGGTTTGACATGCTGTTGAGATCATTTTCAGGCAGTACTTTATTATTGTTTTACCACTGATAAACAACAATTAAACAATATTAATATCCCAGCATGTATGCAGGATTTTTAAAGTAAATGTGCACAATAAATTAAAATATTTTATATACGGTATACAGTACCGGTCAAAAGTTTGGAAACATTACTATTTTTAATGTTTTTGAAAGAAGTCTCTTATGCTCATCAAGGCTGCATTTATTTGATCAAAAATACATTAAAAAGGTAATATTGTGAAATATTATTACAATTTAAAATAATGGTTTTCTATTTGAATGTACTTTAAAATACAATTTCTTTTTTTGGTGCAAAACTGAATTTTCATCAACCATTACTCCAGTCTTCAGTGTCACATGATACTTCAGATATCTATCTATCTATCTATCTATCTATCTATCTATCTATCTATCTATCTATCTATCTATCTATCTATCTATCTATCTATCTATCTATCTGTCTGTCTGTCTGTCTGTCTGTCTGTCTGTCTGAACATTGTCTGCATTTTTCAATAATATCTTACATTGTTTTGACAGTGATCGAGGCTTTGCCACAAATGATCACCCAGCACCTTCGCTGGATAATGCAGAAGGACCTTCTTGGACAGGACGTGTTTCTCATTGGTCCTCCTGGTCCTCTACGGCGCTCGATTGCCATGCAGTACCTGGTAATTTCAAGTATTACCACTCCCAACCACAACCAACAATACATGCTGAATTTCTACAACACTCTGTCAACTTCATAACAACCATATCCTTTATAGTCTTTCCTCTCTTTTTTTTCCCTTGTTTGCTAGGAATTAACAAAGCGAGAGGTTGAATATGTTGCCCTGTCCAGAGACACTACTGAGACTGATCTCAAACAGCGCAGAGAGATCCGCTCAGGAACTGCCTTCTATATAGACCAGGCAAGTCAGTCTCTTTCACCTTTCATTCATCAGCATTGTTTATTATATATATATATATATATATATATATAATATATATATATATTTGTTTGAGATGATTTGAGCTTTGTGACATGGCACATTATCCTGCTGGAAGTAGCCCATGTCTACATTCTTAAATGCATTGAGTTGCTGCCATGTGATTGGCTGATTAGATATTTGCGTTAACAAGCAGTTGAACAAATGTTCCTAATAAATTGTTGCGTGAGTGTGTGTATAATTACAATAATATATTATAGTAATATAATAATTCAATTATACTATATTCAACATATGATATATACATCATATAATACCATATGTTCTGCTCTTCATTATTCCACCACTAACAAAATGGCCATCACTGTGTAGGAAGTCAAGGAAAAGTTGTATATATAGATATAGATCTATATAAATATTATATAGTTTTTTTGGATCAAAACTGTTTCTGCTCTACTTGAGACATGGGATGTCATTCAGGTCACAGTCTCGTGGTTAATGAAGAAAAATTCCCGCAGGATCTGGCAAATTCTCCTCTTCTCTTCTGAAGTCCAAGTGATCGATTATATCCGCTTATTCAGCTTTGTCTAGTTCCCAGGCATCAAATCATTAGCCACAGCTCTTCCGTTCTGCGCATAGGGTAAACGTACCTATTAAGCTCACCAAAATCTACATTGAGACATTTTTAGTGCACAAGATATTGGTTTTAGTACAAGAAGTTATTTTAAAATAAAATATCAATCTCTCACACTATAATATTTCATTTTATTTTAAATGACAAAAGTATTTCAATTAAGATGTACATCATTAAATATAAAAAGTCTGGCTGTGCTTAATGGGTACGTTTTGTACCCTTTAAGCACACCCCTGTTCCCAATAAGCTCACAACAAGTTTTATTAAAAATTCTTGTTTATTTTAAACAACCTTTTTAAGGAATAATTGAAAAAAGTTTTATTTGAAGGTTCAGAGTCAATCACAAAAAAACAGAACACTAAAATCAAGCAACAAGGCATTCAATTTGATCAGGTCTGATCAGCCTATCCTATTCATAGTGACGTGTCATTCAAACTCATTGCAACATCTAGACTAGTCCACGTTCAGCTATGTAACACATATTGAAAAATCAAATAACAAAACAAACCAATGTGCTCCTTAAAGGGATACTCCACTTTTTTTGGAAATAGGCTCATTTTACAACTCCCCCAGAGTTAAACAGTTGAGTTTTACCGTTTTCGAATCCATTCAGCCGATCTCCGGGTCTGGCGGTACCACTTTTAGCATAGCTTAGCATAATGAATTGAACCGGACAAGACCATTAGCATCTCTCTCAAAAAAATGACCAAAGAGTTTCGATATTTTTCCTATTTAAAACTTGACTCTTCTGTAGTTACATCGTGTAATAAGACCGACGGAAAATGTAAAGTTGTGATTTTCTGGGCTGATATGGCTAGGAACTATACTCTCAAAATCGCACCTTTTCATTTTTCGTCGGCCTTAGTACACGATGTAACTACAGAAGAGTCAAGTTTTAAATAGCAAAAATATAGAAACTCTTTGGTCATTTTTTTGAGAGAGATGCTAATGGTCTTGTCCTATTTAATGATCTATCTATGCTAAGCTATGCTAAAAGTGGTACCGCCAGACCCGGAGATCGGCTGAATGGATTCGAAAACGGTAAAACTCAACTGTTTAACTCTGGGGGAGTTGTAAAATGAGCTTATTTCCAAAAAAGTGGAGTATCCCTTTAACTCTCTGGGTCAGAGCTTTCCTGTCTACTCCAAACTTCTTGGACAGATATAACAGGTTTCTGATGGCTCCTTCTTTGTATGACATGCCTCTTTCATCTTTGGGCATACACTATAGTTTCATCTAGCTTTTGTCATCTTAAGACTGTGAAAATAAGTTTATTAATCATTTTTTTGAAGAATAACATAGTGACAACCATCAGTTAATATTTAAATTCTGATTATTAAGTATTTACATAGACGTTTAATGTGGGTGAGCTTAAAGGGAGCACACACTGTGCTTAATTGGAGCAAAAACAATTTTTAATTAATAAATATTAAATTAAATTTAAAGGAAAATATTTAACTAAATTAATAATCTAGGTAATGTATTAAGTTTATACCAATTTTAATATGAACAACTATTATTGACAATATCTATGAAATTATGCTTTTTCTAATTGATGTCACACTGAAGCTGTGTGATTGTCATAGTAGTGCACCCTTTAAGCTCACCTAACAATAATATGAATTCTTTAAAAATTACAGCAGTTTAAAACCACAGACTATCAATAAAATGTAAATTTATAATATTATGGATTTAAAAGTACAAGCAATTAATGCCTGTGAAGTAATATATTAGTGTAGCACACAATCTTATACAGCTAGTAAGCTAGCTATGTTCGTAGCATCTGGGCTATGTTGCTAAAACTATCTTTTAGATCTAACTGTAATTATTTCCCACATCCAGGTTCCAAGTTATAATATGCAAAAGTCTAAACATTAATCTCTTAATTTTGCAATAAGAAGATGTACTTCTTCAAAATAAAGGCTTAAACATATAAAAAATGCACATTTGAGGGGCTCCTCTTCTGGTGAAAGTTTTCAGACAGCTTTGAAAATAGCCGCCAGACAGTGTGAACACATGGATACACATATCTCAGTGTGCAATGGTCTGATTGGTTTAAAATTACAGGAGGTATATAGTAACAAACACATCAATTGGTTAATACATCAAATAGGATAATACATTGCTGTTTCTTTTTATAATCTGAGCTCTAAGATGGTAGTGTGCTTAATGGGTACTTGAGCTTAATAGGTACGTTTACCCTATATCTAATGAAAAGTTCGCTCAGACCTCAAGTTTCAGTGAGGAAATGCTGACATGTTACCATGGAAACCCTCTCTGCACATTTTTAAGTGGTATATAGTCTTAACCTTTGCGATCAGAGTTGTTAGACCCAGTGCACATGATTCTAAAGCATTTTGATAGTTAATTGTGCCTTAAGCAGTGTGTTACATAGCTTTGGCTTTGCATTAATGCACAGTCCAGTGTGGTAGTGTTGCATCAGATTCCATCACTCCTGCTTGTTTTTGCTGTGTGGATTGGTTGATGGGCAGTAGGCATGGACGACTTGTTTAAAAGGTGGGCTGTGTGTGAGGGCTGGTGGTTAACTAGAGCATCGCACTGCTCTCTTGGGCCTTGCGCTCATTTTCAGACCTATATAACAAGCTTTGTGTGTCAGGCAAACAAATCCCAGTTGATTTGCCTTTATGTGTGAATGGGAAATGTTTTAGACTGAATGGTCAATTATTCATAGAGGGTTTTTCCATTCAAAAGCCTATCTGATTGAGTGTCTGATTTAATCTATTAGCTACAAGAGTCCATGCTTTATTGAGAATATATGGCTAAAGAACTTTGTCACTGTGTCATTTACATTACAGCGCAACCTCAAATGGAGTATTGCAGTAGTTACTACATATAACATGCACTATTTATTAAACTGTATTTTATTAAACGCATCACTTAAAGGCCTCAAAAAAATTCTTGTCATTTTTTCCCTGTTGAAACAGGAGGTTGGGCATAGGCATTATCAAAAAAACTAGCCAGCCAATAGCTTCTATGTTGCATTACACATGATCTTGCTACTGCTAGTCAATAAAACAAGATTTATTAAATAACTAGAGAGGTAATGCAAACAACGACATAACACTACGAAACCGGACAACTGAAGAGTGCACATGGAGCAACTTAAATACACAATGGTGATGAACAGCTGTGATGATTGAGTTGGTGTCCATGGAAACAGATGAGTGGTGGGAAACTAGACACAGGAAACTGACAGTGAACAAACTAAAAGTCCATGAAAATTAAACTAACACAACATAATTGTGACAGACTAAAGGCATATTTTTGGTTTATTTTATCATTTAAAAAAAAAAATTTTTACAGCGTTATTTTAGCATTATTTAGATATTATTGTAGTATTTATTAATGTTTTTAATCAGCATTTATTTTTATATTTTCAGTTCATATTAATTCTAGTTTAAGATTGAATTGTTTGTCAAGGCAACATTTCTAATTTTTTGTTTTTATTTGAAGTTTTTAATCTTTTTCTTCTTAATTCAGCTGTATTCCAGTTAACAAAAATATTTTTTTATATATTGACTGCATCAAAAATGGAACTATGCTTTTTGTAAGGAATAATTGTCAAAAGGCAGTTGAATTATTTAAAAAAAAAATGCATAATATTGCCACGACTTGCGGAGCGTTTCTAAAAGCCTTGCTGTAAGTTAAACTGCTTCAAGAACAGCGACGTTACACCTCGCCACAGGGAAATGATATGTAGCTTTTCAGTTGCAAAACTATGTTACTGTTAAAGTCACGAGACAGCGCTGACAACAAGTTTGTTTATGTTTCCATGTGTGTGTCTGTACTATATGTGTGTGAGTTTGTATGGGAAAGAGAGCTGGAGTGTGCTTTCCGTATATAATACAAGGTAAATTAGTAGGAAAAACATGGTAATAGTTTATAATATTTATCCTGTTGTCTGTTAGATTTATTTTCTTGGTCAGTGTCATTGTGGGTTTTAGTTCTTTTGCTGTTGCAGGCTATAAGGACCTTTGAACTAACTGAAATCATTTGGCGAAAAGTGATATGGAACTGTAATGCGGTCGAGACCTGCACTTAACTACTTTAGCTGTGCGTTTCCTGGAAAATAATTGTTCACCTTAGAATGTTCATCAGCCAATCAGAATTGTCGGAGCCGATAGCCTAATGGACAGTGCTGTGACATGATGCGCTTTGGGCGACCTGAGTTCAAATCCCGGCTTGTGGTCCTTTCCTGATCCCACTCTTTCCCACTTGGTTTCCTGTCCTCTCTCCAACTGAACAAAGGCAAAAATGCCAAATAAATACATCTTACAAAAGAAAACAATCAGAATCAAACATTCAGCATACCATATGTTCTGCTCTTCATTATTCCACCACTGACCAATTGGGTATCATTGTGTAGGAAGACAAGGAAAAGTTATTTGTGGTCCGAGAACTCTTTCCTGCTTGGCTTTACTTTATGTCTCTTGTTGGGATCAAGCAGGTCAAAATGCACTTAGCTCGACAGCTATTTACAATTTGCTGTCTCATTGACAAACGCACTGGTTTGTGGTTTTAACTAGTCTCTCTAGTCTGCGTCACAGGCATTTCTAGCAATTATGTGATTATGGCATCTAGAATGGATATGGGTCCTGTGCTAAATTTGGACCATCTGGCTACATATTTATAGGCCCTGTTCCCACACAATCAGGCATATATTTACATGTTAACCTAATTATATGGCGACTTGTTTTGTGGTCATCGGAGTAGCCCAGAATTTCCTGCCTTTGACGTCAATGCCGTTTGATTCCTGTACACATATGTTTGCATGGTTGCATCTTCATAACAGACCAGATTTAGAGATTCAACCCACAAATGGGACAAGATCTTAAAAAAAAACTGTATGTTTCTAAAATAGAAGTGAACTGCTCTGTGAAGTGGGTGAAATGACTGATGAACACTTTCTTAAACTGTGCAGATAGGAATTCCTCCTCGAGACAGAACAGTGTCACAGAAAGTCTTTCTGCTTTGCTGTTTAAAACAGGGTTCCTACAGTATGTATTATGGAATTTGTTTTTAGTCATTTCCAAATCTGAAAAAATAGGCAACGAAGTCTGGAAAAATATTTGTGCTCTGAGATAATTGTTCTGTTTTCTATAAAAAAATAAAATTTAGAATTTCTAAAAAATCAAATTGCGTCACTATAATATGAATTTTAAAGTCCCCCTGTAGTCGATAATTTTATCCCTTAAAACTAATTTTTGATTCCCAAAATAACATAATAATGTGAAAAACATTTCTTCATGCCTTTAAATGGCTTGAATGTATCTGTACACCCTTGCCTCATTTAGTGTACACTCACTCATATGGGCTCGTCTACAAGTGGATGGTAATGCGTTTTATGTATTGGTCTCTACAACGTCGGACACAGCTGTAATTAAAATGATTAGCCTTTTGCTAGACTACGTTATCAAACAGCTAATAATGTGTTGCTAATGTTACACAAACCATGTAGATTTTCCCTTCTGAAAATCAGCATCTTTAGAAACGCTTTGATAAACTCAGAACGTCAGAGGACAAAGGCATATATTTCATCATAACATCATAATATACATCATATACATAATTCAGCCGTTATATTGCCGTGTCGTTGTCGTATACATTGTCGTGATTGTTTACAAGGTAGTTTGTGACGTCAGAAACACCAGCGATTTCAAACTGTGTTTTTGAGACTGTCTTTGGTTCACTGCAGTTTTAAGGAGAACGCACTCAGCAATGGTGTTGGCTTATGAATTTTGCACATGGTTCATCTTTAAGCATATTAAAAACACCACATTGACATATAAACAATAAAAACTTAATTTTCACCATATTTAACATTTAAAATGTATGTAGTGAGTGCAAATGAGAATGTGTATCAAACATAACCCTGTATTTTAGCATTGCAGTTTTAATACAATTCTGCACATTGAACATGATGTTAATTTATTTGTATGAGCTACAGTATCTAGCTACAATATTCCTCCTACTTTTCAAATATTCAAATGAGACAGTATTGTGCTCTGGAACAGTAACTTGAAGGCCTGATCCCCTATTCTGCACATTGATGTCATCTAAGCCCTGTTCAATCTTACATCGCATCACTTCCTGCAAGGTTCCTCAACATGTTCCTGTCCTTTCTGCCTCTGTCAGTGTGCTGTCCGAGCTGCTACTGAGGGTCGGATTCTGGTGTTGGAGGGTCTGGAGAAGGCAGAGAGGAATGTGTTGCCAGTTCTCAATAACCTGCTCGAGAATCGAGAGATGCAGCTGGAAGATGGACGCTTCCTCATGTCAGCACAGCGCTACGACAAACTCCTGGAGGTGAGGACAACCCTGCTGTGCGACAGACCGACCGGTCAGGGATCTGTCCAGTAACTGATGCTTCATGAAAGAGACGCTGATAACACTTTACAACAACTTAACATTTACATCGTCATTATTCAAACCACAACATTAACGTTCTGTAACACCTGCCAATGGTGGCTCAATTGAGAACATTTACTAGTCACATAGGCCAATAAATTGTGATTTATTTAATGTTTTGCTTTGTTTTGTTTTATTTATTTATTTATGAAATAATTTAATAACATTTTTATTGTATTATATTATATTTTATTATTTTATTTAAAAATAATAAAACACAATTATTTTTATTTTTTTATTTTATTTTATTTTCAAAATATACTATGTAAATAAAGTTTTATTTACCTGTCTCTACTGTTTGCTATGTTTGTGTCGTTCTGATAGGAGCACACTAAAGAAGAGCTGGACGCATGGAAGATTGTTCGTGTGAGCGAGGATTTTCGAGTCATTGCTCTCGGCCTGCCGGTCCCACGATACAAAGGAAACCCACTGGATCCTCCGCTTCGATCCCGCTTCCAGGCCAGAGACATCTACTACCTTCCCTTCAAGGTGCTACATGCGTTATGAATTAATCTGCATTTGATAGATGTGTATTACCAAAAGTGTCCTAAGGGGTTTTTTTTTTTTTTTTTTGAAGGACCAGCTAGAGCATCTGTACAGCATTGGACCAAATGTGCCTCCTGAAAGGTACAACACTTTTCAGACATGGATTTTTCAATGGCTGTGTTGCAAACTGAATGTTGAAACAATTTCCCTCCATCTTAGGGTTTCCCAGCTCTTGTCTTTCGCCACTACTCTTTGTTCTCAAGAGTCTGCCAGCTTAAACCTGCCTGATTTCCCTGTGGACAATCTCCCATCAGCCCTCACGGTTCTGGTGAGTAGCAGATCGCATGAAGTATTATATCAGTTAAGAGGGAAGTGTGACATTTCTGGAAATACTGGAATTGTGAAAACAAGGCTAATTTTAAAATGTTTGACATTAAGACCAATTATTATCACGACGTGATTGTTCTGAAATCTAATTTATATTCATAGCGGCACTATGCACATAAAGGTACTTTATTGACATCTATGGTTCCATGAAAAACCTATAACATCCATGGAACCTTTCCATGCCACAAAAGGTTATTTCATTGAAAGGTTCCTTTGGGAAGCATAAATGGTTCCCCCCTTTTGGATCCTTTATTTTTAAGCGTGCAGGGACAAGAACTGTTGTTCCAGATTACATATGAGTCTCATATTGAGTATATGAGAAGCAGGATTCTGGACCTTTGATTATGCTAGTGGAAAAGGTATACGAGCACCAATCTACTTTCTGTCACAAAACGTCACAGTTGACGATAAGGGTTATAAGCATTCCCGTACATTCCAGGTACATCACATTCATTGTGTAGATATTGTTGAATGTCATTTGTGTCTATTGCAGAACCGGTTCCCCATGCTGTCAGTGCAGCAGCTGGTCCAGAGGCTTTACCCATACCAGGCCATGCTGGGCAAGGAAGGCCGCACCGCTGTAGAAGGGGTGCTCAGTGTAAGGTCCTTTCTCACTCTTACACAAAATAATAATATGTGTAACCTAGTAGCTTAAAATCTGAGCTGTAAACTGGTGTATATACAGCTTGAGTATTCAGTTATCACTAATAGAGACTCTCTTCTCAGAGGTTTGAATTGACTGATGAGAGCACAAAGCCTTCTCCGACTGCAGTGGTGAACGTTGAGATTGTGAGTGGAGATCATGCAGAACAGGCTGCCGTCACGCTCAGCATCGCCAACCAGAACACCACCTTTCAGGTCAGGACACAGCGATGGCGGTAAAGTGCTGTTTTAGGGAAATATCTCTTGAATTATAGTGTTGCCAATAGTACTGACTTTGGTTTCAAATCGGTACTGACATTTTAAAAATGTGACGCTTTGACACTGTTGAGCAGAATCGTAAACACCTCTGACTGGCCATTGTGTTCAAGTGCCCATCGGATTTGTCTGTGATTGGCTACAATGATCAACGCAAGGGAGCGTTTGAGGGAACATGGAAGTGTTTGAAAGTTTTTTGAAAGCGGGAGTGTTTGAAAGCAAAAGCAGGCCTGCTTTCAAACGCTCCCGTGTGCATCTGTGTAAGCGCACTGTGAAGAGTGTCATTGATGTATATTTACAACGTTTTTGAAGCGCTGATCTTTGTAGCCAATCACAGACATATTTGATGAGCGCGTGAGTACAATGGCCAATCAGAGGTGTTTACAATTCCGCTCATAGCGTCACATTTTGAAAATTTCTAAAGTAATAAAACTAACTGATGGCATCCACAGGGTCAGCCACATGTCTCTGATAGCTAAGAGCTATAAGATAATGCTTTATTTGGAAATGTGAATTAGATCAACCATTTCTTCCCTCTAAAGGAAATGCTGTGGTTTCTCATCAGGTTCCTTCTGGGACGCGGCCGATTCGCCCACCCAACAGCAGTCCCGCGTTCATCGGCACCCCCACACACGACCGCCTGCTGGCTGAGATGATGCAGTCCCACCTCGTCAAAGACATGTGTCTGATCGGAGCCAAGGTACACAGGCAACTTCCTGTGGCCACCCTCTTGGAGCAAATGCACTATGAACTAGAAAGTTGATGTGTGTCGTACAAGAACAATAGCTCTCTATTCACACTGCCTGTTAAGGTAATACTGGGTAGATCATCAGGTAGTGTGTGCGTCATGGGTTGTTTTCTTATTTAAGAGGTTCCGAGTAAGATTAGATCAGATGAACAATGTAAATCATATGCTCGTGTAGTAATATTGCCTTGTGGTTTGGCTAATGCTGTTTCTTTTTTTCTTCTTTTTTTCAGGGTTGTGGCAAATCCATGATTGCGAGAGAGTTTGCTGAAATTCTGGGCTACAGCATTGAACCGATTATGCTTTATCAGGTAATGTCAACGCATGAGAAAATAATAAAAACTAATCAGTCCCGAGAAGACAAATTGATAACATTTGTTTAGAGGAATATGTTCTGGGGTCAATGCAAGTTTCAAGTTAAGCTCTATGCCACAGATGCTATCAATTACAACAGAAAATGGTTGTGAATCTTACCTCAGCTGTTGACAAAATCGTAGTTTAATTTATTCTACCAGTAGTCGATCTGTTATTTTCTGGGGTATTGTGTCACAAACGCTGTCAGTAGAACTTAACTTGTATTGATCCTAAAATGTTACTTTAAAGGGATAGTACACCCAAAA